>NW_021604767.1:1102899-1152984 GCF_004785775.1 Grammomys surdaster
GAGGAGAGGAGAGGAGAGGAGAGGAGAGGAGAGAAGAGGAGAGGAGAGGAGAGGAGAGGAGAGGAGAGGAGAGGAGAGGAGAGAAGAGAAGATCTAATCAGGACACACCCTATGATCTAATGACACTACTTTGAGTGTTGGATCCAAACAAAACAAAAGTTTGCATCCATATTAAACTGTGAAAGCAAGTGTTTGTGCAACCATAATGAGTGCTCATCAAAGCAGAAGGCCACTCAGTAGGCACAGCCATGCAAGGAATGCTATTCAACAACAGGAAGCGAAGACATACTGCTGCATCATGAGAAGAGTCTTGCATTCTTCTCCGTAGAAGGTGCCTGACTAAGGATTTACAGCTTCATATTATACTATGTAGTTTAATTAACATTTGTAGAAAACAAAAAAAAATAGATTAGTAGTTGCCAACTGCTTAGAAGTAGGGAATAGGATGACCTTTGGGAATAACAGGACTATTCTAAAATGTGATTGTCATGGTGACTACTCGCCTGTATTTTTCAGAATACAACTTTGTAAAGTTGTACCTGGAAAGAAAGTAAAGGGGGCAGGGCAGGGGGGATCCCACTCAGTTGCTTTTCTTCCCTCTGGGGACAGTCCAGCCTACTTTCATCAATGGTGACAAACTGTATGGTGTGCTCTGTGTGTGTGTGTGTGTGTGATTGTTGTTGTTGTTGTTGATGATGATGATGATGATGTTGTTGTTCTAAACTTCTCTGCCTTGAGGGTCTGCATTCCCAGGGGAAAGCTTTAGACATACAGAAATACTCTTATCTGGCTTTCGGGAAGCAACAGTCTGTCTTCCTCTCTAGAACAGAAACAGACCTACATTTTGTGAATCTTTTTCCATCTCCAGCTGCATGAGAATTGGAGGGGGAGGGGAGAGAAGGATAAGCATGAAGCAGAGTGGTTTGGAGTTTATCACTAGGTATTGACAATGTTTCCAAATTTTCCAAGGAAGGAGGAGTAGCTGAAATGACCTTCAACCCCCTAGTGAGACCGCACCAGCAGAAAGATAAGCCAGAGTAACTTTTTAATACACTTCCTGCCCTACTGTATCTCAGTCGCATTCCACCCCAGGATTTGATTACCAGGTTGAGGTTGGGTTTGGGAATTGTTTGGGAACTGTTTTGGGTGCTGGAAGTAATTGTATAGAGAGCAGAGAAGAAGGCTGAAGAAAGGCAATTGAGGTGTTAGTAGTTGTGGATTGACTGAGTTAAAACAAAAAGAAGTTTCCTTGGCTCGTGGTTCAGAGGTGCATGGTCAAGTCGTCTGAGATGGCATTCTTGTTAGCCAAGTCCTAGATAATATAGACATCGGATGGTGAGAGACAGGGAGCCAATCTGAATTTGTGGGCCTCTTCTGGCCTCTCTCCCTCTTCTTATAAAACCATTAAAATCCAATCATAGGATTTCTGTCCTGGTAACTCTATGCAATTCTAATCTCCTCCCAGTAGCCCCATCTGCAAACACTACAGTCAGATGAAATTTCCACCTCCTCAGTCCCTGACGATAGGGCTTAGATTGGAAACACGAAGCTCCGGGGAGAAGCACAGAAATCATAATCAAACCATAGCGACAGACAAGCAAGGCAGCTTTCATGAGTTACTACTTAGAGGCAAATAACCAGGATGATCTGCTAGGAAACATGTAGAAGGTGATTGACTTAGCCAGACTGGTCAGAGAAGGCCTGTCTAAAGATAGAAGCTTTGAAGAGACTGAAATCACACCATACACACCAGGAGCACAGCGGAAGGAGTCCATGTCAGGCTGAAGGATCAAAAACTTGCTATAAGGAGCCAAGGAGGAGAGCCAGTAGGGCTTGGGTGTCATGAGAGAGTACTGAGCTACAGGTGACAGAGATGCCAGTGAGTATTCATCCTCTAGTCCAAGTAGAAGTGGATGGGGGACTTGAAACAGGAGAGTGACATAGGCCATGTTACATTTAAATAATCACTCTAGTGTTAGAGAGATGGCTCATTGATAAAGAGCACTCAACGCCCATCCAGAGGTCCTAGGTTTGATTCCCACCCACATGGTGGGCCACAACTGCATGTAACTCCACTTCCAGGGGATCCAACATTCTCTTCTGGCTTCTAAGGGTATCATACATACAAATGGTAAGCAGACATACATGCAATCAAAACATTCATACATGTAAACATTTTATATGGATATATAAAAATTGCTCTAGGTTTTTAAACATGCAAATACTGGTTCAGGGAGGTGGCTCAGCAGATAAAGGTACTTGTCCCCAAGCCTGAAGGTCTAAGTTCAATCCCCAGACCCCACACAGTAGAAAGAGAGAACTGACTCCCACCAGTTGTGTTCTGACCTCATACATATGTGTTCACTACCTGCAACACACATAAGTAGATAAACATTAAAAATAAACAACAACAGAGACAAAAACAAATACGGCTCAGTTGCAGGTAGATGCGGAAAGAAGCAGATGTCACACAAAGATGTTTTAGCTTGACATTAAATTTTAATTTTTTTAAGGGAATAGAAATGATGGCAAGTTGTTTTATTCAATGCCTTTTGAGATAAGACATAGCTATAATAATAATAACAACAACAATAAATAGTTATGTGGCATTGGCACATGAATGATTTAACAGTTATGTGACGTGGTCAAAGCTGTGAGCATCTGCTCATTTACATGGACAGCACATGTAATCCTAACTAAGGCTGTACAAGACAGACACCTCATATCACTCAGTTTACTGCTTAGGAGTTAAGGCAGAGAAAGAGGA
This sequence comes from Grammomys surdaster, assembly GCF_004785775.1. NCBI lineage: Eukaryota > Metazoa > Chordata > Mammalia > Rodentia > Muridae > Grammomys > Grammomys surdaster. Next base: position 1,105,667 of record NW_021604767.1, read on the forward strand.
GGCTGTCCCAAGACACAGAGCTTACAAGCAGCAGTCTCAGTGATCCAGGCTCCAGAGCTTTTTTTCTCACATCTTTTCTCATTCAGAAGCTGCAGGCCAGAAGGCCAGGCTCACAGAATAGCATATGGCCTCTTCAGAGGTCCCAGATACATCCAAGTCTTAGTCCATCATGACAGCACCAGCACAACTCCATGTGAATTAGTCTATAATGTGTCTTATTTCCAAAGTATTCAGAAAAAAATTTAAACATTCCTTTGGAACATTCATCAATAAGAAGATGCATTAAGCCTGTCGGTGGTGGTGCACGCCTTTAATCCCAGCACTTGGGAGGCAGAGGCAGGCAGATTTCTGAGTTCCAGGCCAGCATGGTCTACAGAGTGAGTTCCAGGACAGCCAGGGCTACACAGAGAAACCCTGTCTCAAAAAAAAAAAAAAAGAAAAAAGAAGAAGATGTATTAAATAAAAGGATGTATTACAGAGTTAAAGACAAAGAAGCTATGACTCATAATGCAATCAAATATAGACAGAAAATACATCCCAGGAAATAAGAATTTACACAAAGAAGAAACGGGTATTTGAATTGCTTCCCTCTATAATCTTTCATTTTTATGAAATTTATTCAGAACAGCAAGGCAAGTAAACTGCATTTCCCAGACTGTATGCAGTTTGCAGTATACCTCTCAAGATATCACCCTGCTCCGTCTCAGCTATTACCCACCATGCTTTGCTGACATGCCATACTTTTTAAAACATTAAGTTGATGAGAAAAAAGTCTTAAGTTTTCTTGTTAGATTAGCATTTTTTATTTTGTTTTTCAAGACAAGGTTTCTCTATGTCACCCTGGCTGTCCTAGAACCCACTCTGTCGATCAGGCTGGTCTCTAACTCAGAGACTCACCTGCTTCTGCCTCTGGAGTGCTGGGATTAAAGGCAAGTACACTTAGCTAGATTTAAAATAAGATCTGATGACTGAATGTTTCCTTATGTGCCTAGTAGCTAATTGTCTCCCATGTGGGCGAACTGGATAGCCACAATTGGTCTTTTTCAGTCCTCAGGGATCTTCGCCTTATTGATTGTATGAGCACTTCTGCTATCAAGAAGACAATAATTATTTCATATTTGTAGAAAATGCATTTTGCCTCTCCATTGTTGACTGTCAGTTTCTATTTTACATTATTGCTGCTGCTGCTCATGGACTCTTTCAAGACAGTGATTCATACAAAGAAAACGATTGCTTCCACATCACTGCCAATCAGCACCTTGCTGAACTCTGTAGTTCTAAGAGTTCCTCTTGGAGTCCTTGTTAGCATGTCTTCTAGGCTCCACCCAATAGTTATAGTTACCTAGCAAAAACTAGGTATCTGGCTTGCTATAAAAAGACCGCTTTGTCCGTCCTCCCTCCCTCCCTCCCTCCCTCTCTCTCTCTCTCTCTCTCTCTCTCTCTCTCCAGTGCTTATAAAGGGAAAACCCACAAGGATACATACTTTCCACCTTCATCCAATAAGGAACAAGCATACATCCCGCCATACTTCCTGCCTATGTACCTCCTACTTACATATAACTATGTACATCCTGTGCAGTTGGCGAAATCAATCGAGACAAGGTTTCTCTGTGTAGCCCTCCCTAGCTGTCCTGGAACTCACTCTGCAGACCAGGCTAGCCTCAAACTCTCGAACTCAGAAATCCGCCTGCCTCTGCCTCCCAAGTGCTGGGAATAAAGGCGTGCGCCACCACCGCCCAGCTGAGTATTGTTATCTTACATGAACAACAACCCTCAGCATTCCAAGAAGTTATCTGTCCTTGGGCAAGTGGGGCTTACAGGTTAGAGATATTTTTGTTTATAGATCTCTTAAGTACAGTAACTAAAACTTAATACATAACTTTAGCCCGCACAAGTACCCAAAGGTAAAGGTGTTAGAACCCAGTCTGTGAATAAAGCTGTGTGAGGAGATTTCCCAGACCTTGGGAGAGATCTCCAAGTAAACACGAGTTTTGTAATGGCTTCCTCCATAGCATGGCTTGATCTTGGGTTGTGTTTTGGTGCCCCTCCCAGAGGAAATAATAGGAGTGGCTTTCATTCCAGATTCCCCAGCATCTTACCCATTGTTATTCAGAATGATGTTTCCAATCATTGGTTATCCTGGGTGTATAAGCCTAAACCCATGTGACCTTGCTCTCCTGACTGTATGCAGCGTAAATGTATGTGACTTTGCCCTTGTGACTGTATACAACTTGAACTCCATTGAACTTTGTGGACAACTTGAACGTTGCTCACATAATCCTGCTTAGCCCTCAGAATATAAATTGTCTGATGCCTTGAATAAAGCTGGCTATTGAAAGAGACTTTAGTCCAACTCATTTTTAGGCTCCACTCTCCTAGGTTCATGCTGCCAAATACAGTGGTAGCCTAAAGTATTTTTTTCTTCCTCCTGTTTTACTTCTTCCTCTTTCTCCTTTTGTTTTTCTCTTGAGATCAGATCTCAAACAACCCAGGCTTGAACTCACTTTGTGACCGAGGTTGGCCTTGAACTCTTGACTTTCTCGATTCTATTTCCTAGTGCTCAGATTACAGACATGAATTATCATGTCATTTTTCTCCCCCTCCTAATAATGAATCATTTTTGAGTCAGAATTTCCAGAAAAAAATGTTAATAATAAATGCCTCTGGAATTTCACTGTTGAGTATGCAGCTGGCTCTTGGTTCGATATAACTCTTGCTGACTACCTTTGGAATAGCAAAGGTTCTACTTTTTTTTTTAAGGAAGCATTATGTCAGAATTCTCTTAGCTATATGGTTACAAGAATGACATTGAAATGTTGGACCTCATGTAGAAAGTACTTTAGCAGTCCCACATATTTAACGTGGGACTTCCACGTATTTAAGAGCAATGAAATCCTCTTCAGTATCTTTCTTTGTACTGTGAGAAATTTTTTTTTAACAATCTTTTGGTTTTCCTTTGAGTGATAGCTCCTCTTCTTGTTTTAAAACTCAAATCCATCTAGTTTAATTTACATTCAATAGGTTCTATCTACCTCAAAATACTTTTGCTGCATTTTGGTGGATGGACAAAGCTTTGAAACTACCATGATGAAGACAGTGAAAGTATCCACCCCCAAAAGATTCTTTCTGTATCCAACAGTCCTTCTCTCCTGACCTACAGCCCCAGGCAACTACCGGTCTGCTCTTTGTCATTAAAGCTTGCATTTTCTAAAATGGACCATAAATGACCCCACACTGTGTGGGTTTTTTTTTTTTTTTTTTTTTTTTTTTTTTTTTTTGGTGCTTGGCCTCTTTCACTTAGTTCTACCCACTACTAGAAATGTAGGTGGAACCTTGAGAGATTGTAGGAGTTTGAGCTACTTCAGGTACGGGTGCCTCTGAAGATGCCATGGGGCCTCAAGGGTGCAGCATGGATAATCACCTCCTTTGAGATTTAGTAGAGTTACAATATCCATGTTTGGAGGGAAGTTGGTAAGATCATCTGTGTTTGAAGGTTTTCAAAAAAAATGGATGAACATTCTTCTTTTAGCATTGAGTCTTTACTCCCTGGGAAGGACAAAACAGATGCCCCGAGCCAGAGAAGGATCTGCTCCAAACCTAGCCATGAGTCAGTGCCCTGGAATTCTGGAAGGCAGCCATGTGTGTGAAGTGAAAGACCTGACTTCAGGGACAGGAGCATGTTGGCATTCAGGAACACTACCATACGTGTGACCCCTGATGATGACTCAGGATGACAACTGATGATCATGGAGATCCATTCCCTAGAAAATAGCATAGAGCCCTGGGGAAGCTACTCAAACACTGTCTCAGCCTCTCATGTGTTCAGTGGCTGGGACTGTAATCATAAGAAAACTGCACAGGGTGATGGTTAGTGAATAGATACAAGTGAAACAAGCAAAACCAGTCCCATGGAAACAGCAGTTTTCTCTGCTCTGCCTGGGGATTGGGGGTCTCACGGCCCTACGAGTTGTCAGTAATTGTGACTTTGCTCCAAATTTCCTTTTAATTGTTTTCACATTAGTTCATTTTTCTTAGGCTGAAAGACATCTCTTTAAAGTCAAGAGCATCCTCTAGTTAAGCCTTAAACCTTCTGGACTTGGCATACATTATCCTACAGTGGTGGTTCAAAATTTCGTTGTTGAATGAGTACATTTAATAAGCTAAGACTTTAAGTAAATAGAACAAAAAAATATGGAAAAAATCCTGCTATATTTTAGCATATCTTTAAAAACTATTTTTGTGTGAGTATATGATGTGTGTTAGGGGCTTGTGGGTGCATGCATGCAATCATAGCACATGTGTAGAGGTCAGAGCACAGCATTGGTTGTCATTTCTTGCTTTCTACTTTGTTGAGGCAGGGGCTCCTTATGTATGATGTTGTGCTGCATGCTATAAGCTATCCAGCCTGAAAGTTTCTAGGGGATCTTCTGTCTCTGTTTCCCATTGGAATACTGAGATTACAGACCTCTGTCACCAAGCCCAGCTTCTATGTAGGTTGTGGGGATCTGAACTCAGATCAACAGACTTGTGCAGCAAGCACTGCCCACTAAAACCTTTTCCAGGATCCTACTTTCTGCATATCTAAAGCAATTCGGAAATTGATAAAACAGCTGTAGGAGTCTCAAGTCGTTTTTATTTGTTTGTTTGTTGGTTGGTTGGTTTTCAAGAAAAGTAACAAAATCTTGGGACCACTCTTTCCCTCTGCTTTATTTTAGTACATTGACCTTGGCTTCTGTAATAAGCAAGAGTCCATAGTATATTCCAAAATTCGGAACAAATACTACATTTCTGCAACCCCATGTTGCTTCACTAATTGATGTAGACCTACCTGGTGTTTGAGTTTTAGTTCTTTTTTTACTCTCCATGAATAAAAGTAATACTCAGAGGAAATTGGGAAAGCAAAATAGACAGCAAACCCCACTGATGGCATGGGGGCCTTACATTCTCATATGCGAACCCTCGAGCATCTCTGGGTGAGACGATGATATGGGCTTTATTGACCTTAGAATGAATGAAATGGGGTTTGTTTTGTTGTCGTTTTGCCGTTCCACAGTCCAGGTTGCCATGCGCTCCTCCTGCCCCAGGCTCCCAGATCAAGTACTAGAATTACATATGTGCGCCACCAGGAGTGCATGCACAAAATTCCTTCTGATAATTTCCTAATGTGTCTGTACCTGTGCATGAAGTGGCTGTGTGACAAAAACGAAGAATGCAGGCCTCTAAATGCAAACCCTGAGTCATTGCAGTCCTCTGTACCACACATGCAGCCACACAAGAAATTCTCCATATAGTTATGGAAGGGGGTCTCCAGCTTAGTACCAACCTGGAGAGCACAGCGTCTCCTTCAAGTGGCCGTCACCTGGCCACTGCACACCTTGTAATTTATGTTTAGCACCACGTCACCTTGAGACAGCTCTATAGAACTCAGTGTACATGGCTTTTGGTCATAAGAATGTCATAACAATTTCTTCTCAGAATGTCCACAAGACAGGACCATCTTACTCTACTAACCAGCCCTCAGGTCTCCAAATGATTAAACTCCTCTGTCTGCCTCCCCAGGAAGCTTTTAAAGGTTTATTTAACATTCTGTGTCATTCTTATTTACAGAAATGTCATTGATTTGAATCTATCCCTCTTCCCAACCACTTCCCCTGTTCAAACCTCCACAGGTCTGTCTGTGTCACACCAGCATCTCCTCAGAAGTTTCTTCTGTCTTCACTTTGGAAGGTTTGTGAAAAGTGGTTTTACATCTTGGACACCTAATCCAGAGTGCTGACCCTGCCCAGAACACCTTCACTCCACACGTTGCCCAATTACACATCTTTAAGGCCTCAATCAAAACTTTAATTCTTCAGGAAGCTCTTTATGATCCATAGATTCAGTTAAGGTCCCATGACACAAGCTTCCAGAGCATCCTACATTTCACCATATGAACTCCTGCTTGCAACATAATATTTAGAAGGCTATTTATTTCAAGTTCACTAGAGAGTTGACATGTGAGAGTCTGAGCTATGAACAATCACTTCCCTTTGCCTGGCTCAGTGTCTTGCACAAAATGAAGGCTGCAGAACTGTATTTTTTTTTTTTTTTTTTTTTTTTACGAGACAGGGTTTCTCTGTGTAGCCCTGGCTGTCCTGGAACTCACTCTGTAGACCAGGCTGACCTCAAACTCAGAAATCTGCCTGCCTCTGCCTCCCAAGTTCTGGGATTAAAGGCGTGCACCACCGCCCAGCTTCAGAACTGTACTTTTAACTATCAAAACAAAAAAGTAATGGCCAAATAGGAGAGTGAATGAATGCACGGTTTCATTCACACAACACAAGAGTTTACATGGCTTTTTCCCATCTAACAGTATGATGGCAATGCAGGCCCTGGGCTACTTGATGAGTGTAGCTGTACTTTTAGGGCGACTTTATTGGGTTCTTATACCTACCACCCTTCTCCACCCCAATCCCTTCCAATCCTCCAACACTAGGTAGGTGAGAAAGAAGGCTAGAGAGGAAAGGGGGTGCAAACCTCTTTAGATTACTTCCTGCTGATTACGGGCATTGAGTTCCTCGAGGGCCAGTCCAATTGTAGTTGGCAGAATATCTCCAACCAGCAACCAGCAATCAACGATGAAGCAATCCAGCAATAGCAAAAGCAACAAATGCAATAGCAGCAACCAGCAGCAGCAGGAACAGCAGTAGCAGTCACAGTCCTCTCTGGGCTCTCATTTATACCCGCTTAAGAGTCTACAGAATTCCAAATGTATCTGCAGCTGGTAAAAATCACACCTCTCCTAGAGCATGAAACAAACCATAGTTAGAGATATGGACAATCTTAAGCAGCCCCATATCCCACATCTGGGATCAAACCAAAAACATTTACATAACATAGCCCGGTCTTTAAAGAAACCATGATTCTCATTATAGGTGAGTGCTTAAGTCTCTTGCTTCTATTACCATGTGTAGAACAAGAATAATAAAGGCATCTTTTAAGTGCAGTGTGGCTTAGCTGGCAAATGTACTTGCCACTGAAGCTGACAACCTATTTGGATCTTTGGAGTTCACATGGTAGAGAGTGAGAAGTGACTCCTGAATGTTGTCCTCTGGCCTCTACATGTGTGTGCCTTGATGTATGTAATATATCTAACCACCCCTACATGCAATAACTATTTTTTTATATTTTATATGTGTATGAATGTTTATCTGCATGTATGTATATGCATGAGGTGCATACAGTGTCTCTAAAGACAAAAAAGTGGGCATCAGATCACCCTAGAACTAGAGTTACAGATGGCTGCCATGTGGTTGCTGAGAACCACCCCTGAGCCTTCCAGAAGAGCAATAAGTGTTCTTAGCCACTAAGCTATCTTTATGGTCCAGTAAATGCTTTTGTGCAGTACCATTGAAATAAGTTATAAACCTTGAAGGTATCTTATGGGGATTTAATGAAAACAAAATCCACATGGAACAGTGTCTATCATATTATATGCAAAAATAACACATACCAGCCAGCACCTTAAAACCCACCTCTCCCTGGAATTATGTACTTCTTATGACCATTGCATCCAGCTGCTGCCGTCTGAATGCACTTAACCTGCCTCACATTAATATAAATATTTAATTTAATCTCAGCATATTTTTAGAACTTATTATTTTGTGACTCTCAGTTGTTAGGACTGTCTTATCGATTGGGCTCAAAAGGCTCTGTGCATAGAGACCCATAGAAATGACTTGATTTATTTTAAAATTAGAATAGAAAAAAAGAGATAGGTTACATAAAAGAAAATGTAACACATTATTATATCCACCTGCATGTCAGTATAGTGTGTGTGTGTGTGTGTATTTTGTGTGCCTATGCATATATGTGTATGTGTGCCTTGCATGTGTGTGTGTGTCTGTGTATATGTGTATGTGTGTGCTTACATTTTTTGAATCAATCATGTTTCTGTTTAGCTCAGGCTAGTCACAAACTCACTAGTTAGCTGAGAATGTCCTTGAACTTCTGCTCCTTTGTCTTCTCCTCCTGTGTGCGGAACTACAAGTCGAGCCACCCCGTTCAGTGAATGCAATGCTGAGGCTAGAACCCAGGACTTTATGCAAGTCAGTGACACACTGTATCAACTGAGCTACACCCCAGTTCTTTTTTATTCTTTTGTTGTTATGGAAGCAGTAGCAGCCTAGGAGGCCAAAGTGCAAGGCATGGCACAGCCCAGAGAGTCTTAACCTGCCCTCTGCTTCAGTGACCTCAGTTTGGTTTTCTTCTAAAGGAGAGGGAGACAGATGATCCACGTGACATCACACAACTGTGCACCTTCGCAATGTTTTATGCTCAGGTGGACTGCTCGCTGAGAAGGACAATCTAGCACTAGGGTGTAGAGACAATCTCCTGTGCGCTGTGTGGAAGCAGCATCACCTGTCAATAAAAAGCTAACGGCCTATTAGCAAAAGGCAGGAAACAAGAGGTGGAAATTCCAGTACAGAGATACGACTCTGGAAGAAAGTGAGAGGCTCAAGATGATTTGTCACTTAGACTCTAGGAAGTCAAACATATGACTGAGTAGAGGTAACCAGCCACTTGGCAGAACTTAGACTAGTTTAATTGGGATAATTGAGCTATGAGCTAACAGGAAAAAGTCAAAGCTTAAGACCTAGGCATTTATCCATAAATTATTAAGTCTCAGAGTCATTATTCAGGAACTGGCGAGGGTGGAAAAGCCTGAGGTCACACTGGAGAATCTATGCCCGCCCCACCATCAGAAGCCGTCAGCAGTCACTGGGCCTTAGGGAAGTCCTTTATCTGTCCTCCTCATTCTTATTTACCGGCTCTTTGCAGGGGGTTCTCCCGGGCATGCGCAGTCCCTACATTTACTGCTCTCCCGGGCAAGCTGTGATGAATGTCTAGTCTAGCCTTAGGTTTCACCCTTATCTGTCTTACTGCCCCTTGATTTTCTCACACGGCTTTTCTTCTAGTCTTTCTACCGTTTTGTCTTCATTCACGAGTCTTAGGGCTCCTGCATATGGTCTGCTTCTCCTTCATTTCCAGTTGCTTTTTGGTATCAGTTCTGGGTCACCTTTTTTCTCCTGACACCTTTTCATGTTTTTCCGGCTTTCTTCTCATGTGTTAAGTTCTTTTTTCTTCCTTTGAAATAAATAGGCCCACGCTGTTCCTCGTGTCTCATCTCTCCAGCAGTTTTTTCCCCTTGTTCTTCCTCTTGAGGCCTGACCTCCTCCCTCCTGCTCCTAACCAGGGCCGGCTAGCAGAAATTCCCCTGCCTGCTCTGCCTGGTACAGACAGAGGAAGGTGTTGCCTTTTTAAGTCACAAGGGTCATTAAAGCACATGGCATGTAATAGAGACCTCACTCCCCTTACCTGTGGCTGTCTGTTATGGGAAAGAGAAAACGCACATCTTCTGTTGTATTTATTGCTGAGCTGTTTGCCTGGCAGCCTAGCACAGCATGTACATATACTTATTTGGTGGCATATTTCATTGTTCAACCTGTACTAAATTTGGACAAATACTGATAGTGAAGCAGTCCCATTAGAAAATATTCAGTTTTTTCACTGGGACAAAACTCCTCAGTACTGAAGATGCCTTGCCAGGCCCTGCACTTCGGTCAGGCATGTTGGGCATAGAGGTCCTCAGCATCCCCCGAGTGTTGTAAGGAGTATGCTGCTTCTGCCTCCTCTGGTTCTGAGATGCTTACAACTTGCCTCTAGTTCTTCCCAAATGAAGCCTGAAGTTGCTGGGATACATAATCTTGCCAGAGTAGGGCCAGGAGTGAGCTGAATTCCTCTGACTTGTGGCTTTGAACACCAATCTTTGGCAAAGATAGCCTGCCATGGAGAGCCACTCGGGCAAGAATTCTTCTGTTTCCAGACACTCTGACTACAATATGTGTCACTCAGACATCAAAGTCATTCCAGGAAAACTAGAAAACTAGCCACGCTGTGTCTAACAGGGCTCCAAGGTTATTAACCTTGCCTATCAGCCTGCAAGCAGCCATGGGAGTCTAAAATGGAAGCCAGGATAGAAACACACTTCCTGTAAGCTCCTCTTACTTCTCCGACAGCCACAATAATACTAGCTCACCATTGTGCAGAGTAGAAGCTTTAGTACACTGTGTGGTTCTGTTGTTCAGTGAGCAGAGGCTCTAAGCACAAAGACTAGCTTGGCAAACAATGACACAGAGTCTCCCACAGGTGAGCCTCTCCCCGAGAAGAACTGCTAACCCAGTAGCTTGGTTGCTCCCATTCTGTGTTCTCGGTGCCTCTCCCCCTTTGCAACACTTTCGCTTATACCCTCTTTACTTTTCTGTCCCTTCCCATGAGCTGGCAAAAGACTGAACTTTCTATCACGATCCTGGGTTATTTAACAACTAAATACTGGACAGGGTTCAGCTAGGTTCTCAGAGATTTTCTAACATATTTTAAGAGAGACAGACAGACACAAAGAGACAGAAAGAGAAAGAGAGAAGCAGAAACACACACAAACAGAGACAGAGAGATAGAGAGAAGCAGACAGACAGACACACACAGTGGGTGTGTGTGTGTCTTGATGTCAGCTGTGAAGCGAACCTCTCATTTCTTCCACTGCCCACTTCAGAGCAGTTCTGGGAAGTGCTGACACTGGCTGGTGGCTGCTGTCCAGATCACGCACACAGATCCAGAGTGGGTCCTCAGAGCTTTGCTCTAAGTCAGCCTCACCTTCAGCAAATGGTGACATTGCCAAGGATGGTAATGTCAGGACTGCTTCCTCTTGGCAACAACAACAATTTATCGAGAACTACCCCTCATCCACCAACCTCCCACCTCTTCTGCCCAGGCACCCTGCCTACCCACAGTTATCAACAGGTTATTGCTGCCTGGAATGACTTGTCTGTTGATACAAGGACAAAGCCCTCATCTAGCACCTCAAGGTGATATCTGCCAAACAAGGTCATACCAGGACTCCTTCGCTGTGTGCCCTACCAATGTCCAACACTCCCCTAAAGAATTTTTTTTAATGAGTCATGCATCATACCTGGAGAATCTGGTGTTTTCAGAGTTTTGTGATACTCCTCGGCGTCTGCAAGGGCAGAATGGACACTTCCATGCACTGTGGTTCTATTGTTCGGTGAGCCGCGGCTCTAACCACAAAGAGGAGCGAGGCAAAGAATTAGACCTCAAAAGATGGAATGGAGTCTACAGCAGGTGGGCTGAAGAAGAAGTTTCTAGATGTGCCATGTGATGCAGACTCACGTGGTAGTTTGAGGAGGCAAGACCCGTGGAGGATGTGTGGTGTTTGGAGACAGTATAAATAGAACTCAACAGACAGTGATGGCACACTTGAATACCTAGCCTTGCTTCGCTGGTCTCCCTGATCTTCATTTCATTAAATGAAGTATGACAAAGAACTTTTCCTGGTGTCCCGACTGGTTCTGCTCACTCCTGCTGACTCTGTTGATTCAGAGGAGGCCTGGCTATTTCTGTAGGATCATGCCACTGCTGCTGGTTCCTGTTTGGTATCCTGACACTACTGAACTGGACTGCTAGTATCCTGAAAAACAAAGTTGAAATCACCCCAAAGAACTACTTCTAAACAGGTCCACATCCCCTTGTCCTATTTACCATCTTTTCTCCCCTATCTTTGGATGATGGGCTAGAAAGAGAAGTGTGTGTGTGTGTATATGAGGGGTGTTGAAGGTTTTGAGAATCCTTATTAAAAGTAGGTTCATCAAGGACCATGTTCCAATCATATCACAGATTTCATTCTTTCTGTCATTTAACAGACACACACCCCTACGAGAATCTCTTCCTCTTTTTTTATTTCCAACGTAATTTGATGTTCCTTATAATCTTAGGCTCTTAGTTCCCAACCTGCTGTTTTAGGGCTTCCCTGAATCTTCAAGGGCACTAAGTAAAGGCTATGACATTTTTAGCATTTCCTATTGACTATGATTGACTATGATAAGATTGTATGTACTAATTCAACATTTCTTTGCATGTATATGAAATGATATAAATGGCCTAATATATATGCTATATGATGTATGATATATACAATAGTATATGTATTATATATGTTGATATGAAATAAATTATATAAAGGGCATTTCAGGAGCTACATGCTAAAATAATCATCAGAAGATAAAATACTTTGTTACATAGGGTTCACCTGGTGCCCTAGTACAGCATTGTCACCATAACTGGACCTCACCTAGCATATGACACAAAATTGAAGGGTATTCTGTACTCATTGAACCTTTGCTTGGGGAAAAAATAAGATGCAGTTCTGATGCTCTGCTCAGGTGAGCCTTTGGGATCAGGAGGCACTGAAGGATTAGATTGTTTTCGGGTTTTAAGACTAGGTTTTAAGATTGGTCTGTCATTGTTTTGAGTGAAACTAGGGCCAATTCAGTGGTAGTTCATAGCACATCAGATTTTTGAGCCCAGTTGTGGTGGTTAATATTGATTTTTCAACTTGATAGTGTCTAGATTTAACTAAGAGACAAACCTCAGAGAAAGTCTGTGAGTTGGCGTTCCTTAAGGTAGGGGGTCTTAGTTACTTTTCTATCCCCATGATAAACTACCATGGCTAAGGCAGCTCAAAAAAGAAAGCATCTCCATAAGAAAGTGTCTCCATAAGATCCGGTCACAGCAGGCAAGACTTGCAGTGAGGAATTGTGACACCAACCCAGCCACAAAGGCTTTGACCTACAATTTTCCCTGCCTACAAGGTATCCTGAGGTAAAGGTGTGGGAGTGGCCAACCAATGACTGGTGCATCTCGAGTCCCATGTCTACTCCTGTTACTGCCAGGAGGACCTAGAAACCAGGGGCTGGAGAGCCCAGAGACCTAGGTAGAAAATGATTCCTAATAATATTCTGTTATACTCAGATCAGTGCCTAGCCCAATTGTCATCAGAGAGCCTTCACCCAGCAACTGATAGAAACAGATGCAGAGATTCACAGTCAAACTTTACGTGGAGCTTGGTGGAATCCTGCTGAAGATGGAGAGGAAGGATTTTAGGAGCCAGAGGGGTCAAGGACACCACAAGAAAACCCACAGAATCAACCAACTTGGGCTCACAGGGCTCACAGAGACTCAACCAGTTACCAGGGAGCCTGTACAGGACTGACATCAGATCTTTCCTCCAAAACTTGCTTTTTGGTCATGGTGTTTCATCACATTAATAGAAGCTCCAACTAAAACAATGACTACAGTGGTAGGAAACATGGTAGCAGACAGGCAGGCAGACAGCAATGAAGCAGTATCTAAGAACTTACATCTTACCCATAAGCAGAGAAAGAGAAAGCTAACTAGGAATGGCATGGGCTTTTGAAACCTCAAAGCTCGGCCTCAGTGACACATCTCCTCCAATAAGGCCTCATTTCCTAAGATATCTCAAACAGTTCCACTGACCAAGGACTAAGCATTCAAATATATGAGCCAATGGGGGTTATTCTTATTCAAAACACTGCAAGAATTACCTATAGTAACTGTAAGTGGTACCATGCCATAGATTGAGGTCTGACAGAAAAATTAAAAGGAGAAAATGAGTTGAGCATCAGCATTAATGGCTGTCACATGCTGGCTGTGGATACGAAGTGACCAGCTGCCATGTCCCTGCCATTATGCCTTCCTTTACTGCCACAACAGACACTGTGACTGTAAGCCAAAGGAAACCTTTCTTTCTGTAAATTGCTTATACCAGGATCTTACAGTGGTGCTGGGGTTCTGGGGAGACATCTGACTTCAGAGAAGCAGGATCCCCACTTGTGGAGAGGCAGTGGCCTCTGGTGCTCCTAGCTGTGCAGAAGAGGGAACCACAAGCAACAGCCACCTAGTGTCACTTCCCTCTTTGTTCATTCAGCAAGGAGAACTGCAGTAAACTGAGGAACTCCAGAAAACACATTGTAAGTGTTGCTCAATGCCAGGCGTTGCTGCCTGTAAAGGCATGGCACTAAAAAAGATGTCGTAAATGTTCTCTAGGGACTTGCAGGCTAAGGGGATTGGGATCTCTGGCCACTCAATTTCAAAACCACCTGTGGACTCCTGTGTTAGTGGTTATCACGTGGAGACACACAGGAGGAAGTGGATGTTATGCGAGGAAAGGTTATGGCAAAAAGCATCCTGGAAGAGGTGGCATTTGAAGTGTGGCACAGAAGGAGAAGGGGGTTTTACTAAAGCAGAAGCAGTGGAGATTCTGGCTTTAGGCTGGTGGCATTTGAACAACTTTAGGATACAGTTCCTAAAGATGTACTTTGATGATTATTTTAAGTCACTGGTTCCTTTCTTGAAGTCTACCTGCAGGTTTGTGCTCTCTCTTTCTCTCTCTGCCTCTCTCTGTCTCTCTCTGTCTCTCTCTGTCTCTCTCTCTGTCCCTCTCTGCCCCTCTCTGTCTCTCTCCCTCCTCTCTCCTCTCCTCCTCCTCCTTCCACTTCGTACTTTCATTCCCTCCCTCCCTGCCTTCCTCCCTCCCTGCCTCCCTCCCTCCCTTCTCCGTTGCTCCCTTCCTGAATTTTGAGACAGTGTTTCATGTAGCTCTCTATGTAGTCAAAGATGACCTTGGACCCCATCCTCTTGTTTCTGTGTCCACGTTGCTGTGTTTACCACTACTCTGGTTTTATTAGGTGCTAGGGGGATCGAAGCCAGGGCTTACTGCATGCCAGGCAAACACTCAACCAACCCAGCAGGTTAAGTTGCTCCTTAGATGCAAATTTCTTAAATGTACATTCTACTCAGATTTCCTTGTTTCCTAATGCAGTTTCTCAGAAAAGTTTGTTCCACTAGATATCAAAGTCAGAAATACCAAGAGCCTGAGTAGAAATGCAAAAATCTTAACCCCAACCCAGATTGGCTAAACCTAAAATTTGGGATTTTATTTGCTTCAAATTCGACATTGGCAGAGGCAGACTCAAAAGCTCCATGGGAACTGCTTCAAAAGCTCTGGGCCAGGAGTAGCCCACGAGGTTCCTGTCTTAGGCTCCAATCCCACGGTAGGGCATACAGCTCTGACATACAGCCACCAAGGCCTGGCTGACCTCTTGAATGGTTTCTGTTGGGAATCCCGCGGGCGCGCGGGCGGGCGGGCGGGCGGGCGGGCGGGGGGGGGGAAGGGGAGGGAGAAAGCGAACTTGGTCAAAGGTCATTTAGGTTTTTTGTCTCACGGAAGACAAACGGCGTCTTGGCTAAATAGATCAGATCTGACTGGGAAACAGGACCAAGGGCTGTTAAAAATGCCGAGGCTGGGCAGAAACTGACTTCCTTGGTTGTGCACCTGAGAAATGCAACCTTCTTGAGGCCCTTAGGCAACCAGAGCACATTAGAGCTCCCAGCCACTCCCTACTCCAGACCGCAGCGGTCATCTGACCAAGCCAGTCTTGGTCAGGTGACAGAAGCAGAGCACACTTAGCAGAAGACGGAAGCCCAGCGCTATGCAGCCTCTGACAGAGGAGGTCCCCGGCTTTCCTGGTGACTTGCAGTTCCCCGAGGACCCCAGGCTGGCGCGCATGCGCCTGGGGCTCCTGATGGTACTGCCGCTGCTGCTACTACTCCTGACACCGCTGTGCGGGGCCAGGAGAGCCCCTCGCTATGACCCCACGTGGGAGTCTCTGGACAGCCGCCCGCTGCCAGCCTGGTTCGACCAGGCCAAGTTCGGCATCTTCATCCACTGGGGAGTGTTCTCCGTGCCCAGCTTTGGTAGTGAATGGTTCTGGTAAGTGCATACACACACACTAGCCTTTGTGTCTCCCATGCAGTGACAGTCAGCAGTAGCCAGCCCACTTGGCACAAGTGCTCCCGGCTTGTCACTGTTTTGATCAAGGATCGGTTTGCACTTCCAGATGTTGAATACAGAGTTTCTTGTCTGAGTGTGTCCTCCAGCATCAACACGGGATATGTGTGCTCATCAACACGGGATATGTGTGCTCATCGGAGTTCTTAGGCTCTCTGCAGGTGAGCCTCCCTACAGGGCATATAGCTCATTGGCAATGCCTGTGTGATTAAGAGAGTACCAGTTCCAGAATTTTAAAATTCCCAAAGAGGCTGGTGAAATGTCTCAGTGGTTAGAGCCCATACTGCTTGTGATGGTTTGTATAAACTCGACCCAGGGAGTGGCACTATTAGAAGGTGTGGCCCTGTTGGAGTAGATGTAGCCTTGTTGGAGTAGGTGTGTTTCTGTGGGTGTGGGCTTTAAGACCCTTGTCCTAGCTGCCTGGAAGTCAGTATTCAGCTAGCAGCCTTCAGATGAAGATGTAGAACTCTCAGCTCCTTCTGCACCATGCCTGCCTGGATGCTGCCATGCTTTCTACCTTGATGATAATGGACAGAACCTGTAAGCCAGCCCCAATTAAATGTTGCCCTTTAAGAGTTGCCTTGGTCATGAAGTCTGTTTACATTGACACTCTGCTCTTGTAGAGGACCCTAGTCTGACTCCTAGCAACCACACTGGGGACTCACAACCATCTGGTTCCAGGGGAAGTTCTTGCTCCTAAACGCCTCCCTCACATGCACACGCCCACACACAAACACACATGTAACTAAACGTAAAATAAGAAAGCATCAAAAACCCAAAGCAGATAAAAGGGACAATAATAGAGGTGTATTACCTCATATTATCTTCATAGTCACATGATGGCAGACAGGTAACATAAACTTGGTTCAATTTTTAACTATTCCTAACTGGAAAGCCAGCTTCTCTCTCCATTAGAAGACCCCAGAATCTGTCTGATCCCCCAGTCAATATGGGTTATGGTGATTGACACTTTGGAAGTATGAATGTGACTTTGGGTCCCATAGAGGACAGGCTGCTACTTGCAGCCTGTGAGGTCTTTGAATCTAATCTCAGGCAGGCAAAGGCAGTGCTGACTGTGGGATTTGCTCAGCCTATGGAAATGCTTCCCCTGTCTAACCAAAATCTTTCTGTTAATGAATAGGACGGATGCGTGTTATGTTTTAGGCATGTTGTCTTGTCTTGAAATCTTTGCTCCTTAGTTCCACAGTGAGCTAATATGTGAAGGCAAAGATGGCCTCATGACTTAAAGTGAGGAATTAGGAGAGTTGGTGGCTGGGTTATCAGAGGACTTCACAAAGGAAAACGTAGAGACTATGGCCATTTTGCATAAACTGTCCTTAGTGCAAAGTCACACTGATAGAGAGAAGGGGAAAGAATCTATCCATAATCTGCATACCTGGCTGGGGGTGGGGGGTGGCGTTACTGGGTGAACCCAGGAATTAATTACTTCAAGCATTTGTATTTGTGTGGTCATGTGGTCTTTCTTTTTCTGCCACAGGTGGTATTGGCAAAAGGAGAAGAGACCCAAGTTTGTGGACTTTATGAACAATAATTATCCGCCTGGTTTTAAGTATGAAGATTTTGGAATGTTATTTACAGCCAAGTATTTTAATGCAAACCAGTGGGTAGATATTCTCCAGGCCTCTGGTGCCAAATATATGGTCTTAACTTCCAAACATCACGAAGGTAAGTGTGGCACATAGGATACATGCTGCCAATGACTAGGGAATGTAAGGTCGGTTTTTTGGGTGGAGACATTAAAGCAAGGGCATCTGGTGAAACCAGGCTTCTCAGAATACCCATAGGTGGAGATTAACAAATGTTTCCACTTTAAGATCCACATATTCCACTTAAGTTGGGAAGCATTATGGATCCAGACAGCTAGTACCACAGAATGAGAGGAAAGATGGGCACAATTTTTATGTACACGTGTAAACACTTATGGTGGTTTGAGTATGCTTAGCCCATGGAAAGTGGCACTATTAGGTGGTGTTGCCTTTTTGGAGGAAGTGTATCCCTGTGGGGGTGGGCTTTGAGGACCTGTGTCAGGCTCCTCCCAGTGCAGAGGAGTCCCCTCCTGGCTGCCTTTGGATCAAGATGTAGAACTCTGGACTCCTCCAGTACCGTCTGCCTACAGGCTGCCATGCTTCTCACCATGATGACAATGGACTGAACCTCTGAAACTGTAAGCTAGACCCAATGAAGTGTTTTCTTTTCAAGACTTGTCTTGGTCACAATGTCTCTTCACAGCAATGAAACCCTAACTTTGACATCATTTAAATAAATTACTAGATTTATTTAAAGCAGCTTGAAGAGACCGAATATAGTGAGTATAGTATATACTATTTCTATGTCTATCTATCTATCTATCTATCTATCTATCTATCTATCTATCTATCTGGTATATAGTGAGTATAGTATAGTTGTACTTTCCTTTCTGTTCTTTCACTTCTTCCTCTTTCCTTCCTTCCTTCCTTCCTTCCTTCCTTCCTTCCTTCCTTCCTTCCTTCCTTTCTTTCTTTCTTTCTTTCTTTCTTTCTTTCTTTCTTTCTTTCTTTCTTTCTTTCTGTGTGTTGTTGTTGTTTTGAAACAGGGTTTCTCTGTGTAGCCCTGGCTGTCCATGAATTCACTCTGTAGACCAGGCTGGCCTTGAACTCAGAGTTTCAACTTCTTCTGCCTCCTGAGTTCTGGGATTAAAGCTGTGTGTCACCACTGCCCTGCTGCCTATCTGTTCTTTAATGCATTCTTCAAAAACATCATGGGGCTTATGCTGCCTTAGTCTTGATTCCCACAAGTCGGCTGTGCTTTGTGCATACCTTTTAGATACGAAAGTAGTGGTTAAGTTGCTACTGATGGAAGAAGACAGAAGCCTCAAAGGAAAAGAGTTAGAGTTTTATAATAGTGCCCAGAAACATCAAAAGAATTTAAGGTAGCACAAAAATTCTGTATCAATAGGATGTTCTGCTAGAACTACCCAGTGTCCATAAGACCAGAGAAGCCCTGGCTAGTGCTATCTCAGATTAACATGAATGTATTAGGTAGTTTCCTTTGCATGATCTTCCTTATCTTGAAAAGTTGTCTTATATTCTTCAGGGGTAGGAAGGAGGCAGGAGAAATGAACTCAAACCAAAAATCTGCAATCACCTTAAATATTTTCCCAGTTGGCCACAGTCTGATAGCTGCCCAATTTCCCCTGATGGGAGTGTGTCGGATCACTGCTGTCTAGGAACTTTTCCCCTCTCTGACACAACGTGAGTTCATGAAAAAGAAAGCTCATATACCTTTAGACCGATGGTTTCCCCCTTCCTAATGCTGTGGCCCATGAATACACTTTCTCATGTTGTGCTGACCTACAACCATAAAATTATTTTGTTACTTTGTAACTGTAATTTCGCTACTGTTATGAATCGTAATGTAATGTATGATATGCAGGATATCTGATCAGCAACACCTCAGGGTCTTGGCCCACAGGTTGAGAATGGTTGCTCTAGATTCTGATACCAGAGGATGAAGACGGCATGTATTTCTGTTCAAGGACCTGTGCTGCCAAAGTTTACTCTGCTTTCAGAAAATGTACTGCTGGCTGCCGCCACGGGGAGAATCACTGTGCTCTCACTGTGGGTGATGTACTGACATGAAGAGCCAAGGAGTTGCCATACCGCCCTATTGGGTTGAGCAATTTTGAGGCAGAAGTGGGCCTTAAATACTCACAGTGCCTTCAAGCTTCCCACGGACATCCTTAGAGAAAGTGTGAGGCGTTTGAGGAAGTTCTCATAATGAATTTAAAGAGTGGTTCAATCCTCAGGCTCGTCCAGACATGAGAGTAAAGTGAGCAGCTATGGTGTCTGGCAAGCATCTATCCTTCAAATGCTTTAAGGCTAATGAAACAGTGACAGAGTTTCTAACGGCCCAAGGCACAAGCTGAAATTTCTGTGGATTTTATACTGCCTCTTCAGCCTCTCAGTTTATATATCTCTTCTAGTATTTTATATAGAATGAAGAGCCAATGCCTGTTGAAATAGGAATCATTCCAAAGTGGTTGTGTAATGCTCTGTGTTGCTTTCCTTACCCTTTCAGTTGTTAGGATGGTTAATATTGGGGGATTTTATTTTCCCTGATGCAAAGAGACAACATGAACAAGGTAATTAATTTAATCAGGGCTGGCCGTCTTAGTTACGGTTTTACTGCTGTGAACAGGCACCATGACCAAGGCAAGTCTTATAAAGGACATTTAATTGGGGCTGGCTTACAGGTTCAGAGGTTCAGTCCATTATCATCAAGGCAGGAGCATGGCAATGTCCGGGCAGGCATGGTGCAGGAGCAGCTGAGAGTTCTACATCTTCATCTGAAGGCTGCTAGCAGAACACTGACTTCCAGGCAGCTAGGGTGAGGATCTTAACCCATGCCCACAGTGACACACCTACTCCAACAAGACCACGCCTTCTAATAGTGCCACTCCCTGGGCCAAGCATATACAAACCATCACACTGCTTATGGTTTCAGAGGTTCAGTCCATTATCATCATGGCAGGAAACATGGCAGCATGCAGGCAGACGTGGTGCTAGAAGAATGGAGAGTTCTACGTCTTGATGAGGAGGCAACCAGAAGTAGACTCTCTTCTGCAGACAGCCAGGAGGAGGTTGTGATTCCACACAGTGTGGTGCTTTAGCACAGGAGACCTTAAAGCAGGGATGCACTTCCTCTCTCAAGGCCACACCTATTCCAACAAAGCCTCCCCTCTTATAGTGTCACTACCCATGGGCCAAGCATATTGAAATCTCCGTAATGAGGGAGACAAAAAGTAGAGGACTACTGGGAAATAGCATATCTTCTCTCTCTCTCCACTTCAATTAATGATCGAGTCACAAGAGATTTACTCCCTGTCCTTGTGAGTATTCTGAGAATCATATTGTAAGGAAACTCATCCAATCGATAGACCCAATGACTCAGAATCCCACATGCGAATCCCACAGATGTTGTATCTTAGGTCTTTGTGCCAAAAAGTAGAGATCATTGCTCAGTGTGATGGATGGATGTGGAAGGTGTCCTCCTCTTGCCGATGACTATTGTTGACTGTATATTTTGCTTTAGATGCTAGGCTAACAATCAGCTGGTGGGTGTAGCCAGAAACACTACAGACACCATGACACTATGCTGTTCCCCAAGAACCTCAGCTTCTGTAACTGGAGATGGAGTGTGAAGCTTTTACAATCATCCTGAAACATTGAAAACCTCCAATCTCACATTACTTACAATTACTTATATTCCCGTTGGTTTGTCCAGATGAGTACAAGACAGAATGCAGAGTGGGTCAAGAAACAGTTGTTTGGGGAAGCAGTGAATTGTAGGTTCATTTTGAATTGTTTTGATGTTCTCTTGGGTTGAAATTTGTCAGCGTCAAGGTGGTAACACTTCTGAGGGTTGTCTGCTGTCCTTTTCCAGGCTTTACTCTGTGGGGCTCAGAGCATTCTTGGAATTGGAATGCAGTCGATGAGGGGCCGAAGAGGGACATTGTCAAGGAGCTTGAGGTGGCCGTGAGGAACAGGAGTGACTTGCACTTTGGTCTGTACTATTCTCTTTTTGAATGGTTCCACCCACTCTTCCTGGAGGATAATTCCAGCTCATTCCAAAAGCAGCGATTTCCCATTTCTAAGACGTTGCCTGAGCTCTATGAGTTGGTGAACAAGTACCAGCCTGAAGTTCTGTGGTCAGACGGGGATGGGGACGCGCCGGATCACTACTGGAACAGTACTGGCTTCTTAGCCTGGCTGTATAATGAAAGGTCCGTACATGTCTATGCACCTGTACTTAAACACTCCTACTGTGTATATAAGCATTTACATTCCTGTGGTTGTATGCTCATTTGTGCTGTGGAAGGACCAACTCATTATAAGCCATGCTTATTAGCTTGGTCAGTATTTAGTAGAAATGATCAGAAATATGTGAAATACTGCCAAAATGATTTTGTAATCAATTTAACAATCCCAGGATCAAGACATGACTGGGACAAACTGCTTTAATTTGTAAGTCAAAATGCCCCCTGTACTTGGAGTCCCTGTTCTCTCTACTGGATCCACCAGACATAAGAAATTGAGGAGTGCCGGGCAGTGGTGGCACACGCCTTTAATCCCAGCACTTGGGATTGGGAGGCAGAGACAGGTGGATTTCTGAGTTCGAGGCCAGCTTGGTCTATAGTGTGTGTTCCAGGACAGCCAGGGCTATACAGAGAAACCCTGCCTCGAAAAACCAAAACCAAAAAAAAAAAAGAAAGAAAGAAAGAAAGAAAGAAAGAAAGAAAGAAAGAAAAAAGAAAGAAAGAAAGAAAGAAAAGAAAAAGGAAAAAAGATGAGAAAAGAAAAAGAAATTGGGGAGTGTATTTTACATGATGTCAACACTCAATTTTTTCAGAGATTTTCCAGTAGGAGGCGCCAATCATAGGACAAGGACCTATAAGGATATTTAGTCCTTGGCAGTGAGGGGTGGGGAATGGGGGACGGAATGGAACACGACTTGTCTTGAGTATGAATTCAGCTTAGGCTACCATTCGCACCGTAAGAGTGGGAGCTTGCAGTAGCAGTATAGTGTTCTCACACACGCCATGCTGCCACCTCCAGACTCTGGGTTTTATACCGGTTATCTGCACTAAAACAATAGTGAAGGAATTCACTCTTCAGAGAGGCTGAGTAATTTGCGGCAGGCCTAGAAGCTGGAATGTGAGTTGAGACTCCAATCATCACAGGTCTACTTGGCTTTAGAAACAGAGCCTTTCTGCTTTCTTACAGTCATTTGTCGGAAGTGGGTGGATCTGTTTGTGGTGACATTGCCCTCTGTCTCAAGAATGCTCTCTCTTGAAGGGAAACTGCCCTTTTCATTTCAGCCCAGTTCGGGACACAGTAGTCACCAATGATCGATGGGGAGCCGGTTCTATCTGCAAACATGGTGGCTACTATACTTGCAGTGATCGATATAATCCAGGACATCTCTTGCCACACAAATGGGAAAACTGCATGACAATAGATAAGCTTTCCTGGGGCTACAGGCGGGAAGCTGAAATTGGTGATTATTTTACAATTGAAGAATTGGTGAAGGTACAGTAAAATATGTTGTGGGGCTATTATTCTGGAATGTTCTTATAATGAGGGGGTTACAGGATTTTTTTTTCCTTACAATTGGAATTGTGTAGTGCCACAAACTCTCAACATCATCCTCTGTGGGTTTTTTTTCCTATGAAATTATGTGTGTGTGTAATATATTATATTTATATATTGATTCAACTTTTTCTATTAAAAACTATTCTTAATTTTTCTCTATTTCAAATTGTATTATTTATTTATTTATTTTAGCAACTTGTGGAAACAGTCGCATGTGGAGGAAATCTTCTGATGAATATTGGTCCCACCGTAGATGGCATCATCCCTGTCATTTTTGAGGAACGATTAAGGCAAATGGGAACCTGGCTGAAAGTCAACGGGGAAGCTATTTATGGAACACACAGTTGGAGGTCTCAGAATGACACTGTCACTCCTGACGTGTGGTAAGTTTTCCTGCTTAACAAGAACTGTTTGATAGAGGAAAGCTCTCAGTATCTGAGCTATATATAT
Organism: Grammomys surdaster; assembly: GCF_004785775.1. Lineage (NCBI taxonomy): Eukaryota > Metazoa > Chordata > Mammalia > Rodentia > Muridae > Grammomys > Grammomys surdaster. The sequence continues at coordinate 1,129,031 of NW_021604767.1, forward strand.
AAATAGAGAGAGAGCAGGATAAAAAGAGGGACTGGCTTACTGCTGCATGACTGCACATGTTCCAACTTGACTCAAATACAAAGAGGAGGAATAAGAATAAGCATGTTATTGAACATAATGTTTATTGAGTTAATCTGCTTAAATAATGCCTAGATATCCCCCTCGTCATGTGTACTATTTAACTAAATCGCCTGTTACAAAATTGAAAGACATTTAGATACTGAAGGTTACCGTGGGGTTAGCGTAGAGCAGACTAGTGTTTCATCACTAGTACATTTTCTAGTTTTGGCGATGTTATATTCCACCAAATTGGCAAGCAAGAGATTCCCTAAGGGCAAAGTAAACAGTAAATTAACGTTAGCCAATAGAGGATTTTTGAAAAAAACGGTAAAATAGAAGTACTATCTGCTCCTGCAGAGACACAAGCTGTGGTGGAAAGGTGTGCATGATGGTGGAGAAACACCAGAAATGATATTTAATGTCACATTAAAGAGCTGCAGGTGAAATGCAAATGAAAACCACAGCCAGAAAACACCTCACGTCCTTTAGATTAACTCCTCTTTTAAAAAGGGCAGCCGATGATCTTGGAGAGATTGAAACTCCAGGGTCGTGAGAATGCCAAATATCAGCAGATGTGACTGGCAGTGTGTCAGTCCCTAAAAACATTAAAACAGAATCACTCCGCTACCCAACAATTCCACCTCTGAGGATATATGCAAAAGAATGATACCAGAAGAACTATATCCCCAGACACTTACAACGTGAGAGCATGGAGTCCACTTATAGACAGTTAAGCTAAATGGGTGTGCATACACATTATGTATATTATTCAGCTCTGAAAAGGAAGGTGGTGTAGTTAAAATTAATTCTGAGTTTCTACCCCACATTTGGTCATTTAGATCCCAGATAAAGGACACAAAACCTTTATATTTATAATAAGCCTTTAAAACACCATAGCTAGGCAGCTATCAACCCTCTAAGCTATTTTGTCTAGTTCCCTGTCAATAACCCTGAGATATAACTTACCATGTTTTGTCTGGGCCTCTCTTACTCCAACTGACCAGGCCTTGTGGCCAGTTCTTATGATTTCTTACCCCTCTTCTCTGTCCTCTGTGTGTCGTCTCTTCTCAGAGCCCCAGCCCCAGGGGACCAAAACCCCACCTACCTCTCTTCTGCCCAGCTACAGGCTGTAGGACAAGGATCTCCTTATCCCTGAGGCAACCAGGTCTTGGGGGCCATCATTTAGCTTTACAGTACATAGCAACAGACCAAACCTCAACAGGAAGAAAATGCTGTGACTCAGATGAAATTTTTAGGAATTTGTGTGAAGTGAAATGGCCAGACACACAGAGACAAATATTATTGATGAGGTACCAAGAGTAGTCAAAATCATAGAGGCAGGAGCAAGGGGGAGGGAAGAATAGGGACTTGATTACGGGGTGTAGTGATCTGTTACTGCTATTAATTCCTGTGTGTTCTTTCTCCTTCCCATTCTTATACTCACTTGCAGAAGATTGGCTAAATCCAGCCGCAACTTTCTAAGGCACTGCTAAGTGTGACTACACCTGCAGTACAATGTCCAATTGGCTCACAGTTGGCTTTAAGCCCAGCCCTTGTTTTCTCCCTCACATCCCAAGTCCTCCCAGCACTTTATTTGTGTGATTGTCTACCTATTCTGTTTTAGCCTGAGCCACGGAAAAACAAGAATCATGTTTGGCTTTCTGTTGCGTCTCTAATAGTGAGCACACTATATGTCTGTAGGTGGGAAGCTATGCAGCTTCTGCTAGCTTATTTCTACACTCTGTTTTCAGCTCCATGTGAGCAATTTGAACAAAGATATTAGCTCATGAAGCCTCCACCCCACCCCAAACTTCCCTTTAGGCAGGTATGGCAGCATTCCTGTAATGCCAGTATTGAGGAGGAGAAGGCACCGGGGCTGTCCTGAGTTCCAGGCTCATTTGAGCTACAGATTAAGACTCTGGCACAAGACAGAGCAAAAAACAACTATTTTTAATACTGGAGGGCTGAAAAGGGGAGGCACTTTCCATACCACAGGGGAAAGAGGGTCTTTTTATTTTACTAGTGGTGATATTGTCAAGTATCTATAAAATAATTCCAGACATGATCAATAAATACGGACAAACATGGGATGTAACTTGTTACTATGCTGGGTTTTTGTTTGTTTGTTTCCAACCAGGTACACATCTAAGCCTGAGAAGAAATTAGTCTATGCTATTTTTCTTAAATGGCCCATCTCAGGAAAGCTGTTTCTTGACCAACCCATAGGTAGTCTTGGGGAAACAGAGGTAAGAATGAATTTTATCTTGACTGTTCCTTTAAATTGATGAGTAAAACATGTTGGGGGAGAACATAACTTGTTTTAACTTCTAAGGGAAACTTTCAGGTGAACGTCAATGTCATGTACCTAAGAAAAAAGTTACTTTTAAATGAACTTAGACAAGGCAAGGCTGGCAACTGTTTAGCCACAATATTTTGAAATTCTAAGAAAACTGAACTTGTAGGCTATAGTACCTCTACACATAGCAGTGTAAAATAGGCATTATTTCTCATAGTTACTGTGAGATTCAAGTTCATTCCATTCACCGAAAATGAGTTTTTCTAAGATCATTAATTGCCTCCCTGTCCTAGTTAGGGTTTCGCTGCTGTGAACAGACCCATGACCAAGGCAACTCTTACAAGGACTACATTTAATTGGGGCTGGCTTACAGGTTTATAGGTTCAGTCCGTTATCATCAAGGCAGGAGCATGGCAGCATCCAGGCAGGCATGGTGCAGGAGGAGCTGAGAGTTCTACATCTTCATGAAAGGCTGCTAGGAGAATACTGGCTTCCAGGCAGCTAGGACAAGGGTCTTAAAGCCCACACCCACAGTGACACACCTACTCCAACAAGGCCACACCTCCAAATCGTGCATTTCCTGGTCCAAGCATATACAAACCCCAACGCATTCCCCAACGCATCACCAAGGACACGTTGAATCAAAGAAAGATGTTATCATTCTTCTGTGATTATTTAAGGCTGTCATCAGCCCAAATGGAGTGTCCTGCAACGTATCTTGGGCCCTTTTCTAGAAGTGGATAATGTCTTTGGAGTGAACTGTTATGTTATTCTACTTGTATCTCCATTTCTCAGTTTAGTTCTAACACTTGAGGTTGACCAGGCTGAAAGGTGGGTTTCAAATTCAGTGTTAAAGCACAGCATCCTCACCTGGACATGGTAGTGTTAAAGCACAGCATCCACACCTGGACATGGTAGTGTTAAAGCACAGCATCCACACCTGGACATGGTAGTGTTAAAGCACAGCATCCACACCTGGACATGGTAGTGGTTTTGTTTTTTAAAATCTATGTCTTGCTTGGCATTAATGAATACAATTAGAATTTTGGGCTTTTGTGGTTTTCCATGTGATAAAGTGTTATGGTTCAAATAATCCTAGAGAATGCTCAGAACACTTGCGTGAACTCACTTAGAACGAGAAGACCAAGACTACAAAACAATCATAGCCGTCATTGGTTGAATTCATACACTACTGACCAGTGGATGTCACTGGAAAATCTGACAGTCGTGGCACCGGGGAGAAGGAAGTCGTTATTCTGTGTGTGATTACTGGGCAGGCCTGAACTGGACAAATTGCTCCCAGTTACTAAAAAAACAACCCTGCCGTCTCCCATCCTCTCTTCAAGCATTTCCCCCACTCTGGTTCTCCATTTTCCTTTCCCAGTCTGTGCACATGTTTGTTCATGTCTTGAGGGTGATGTGGGAACAAAGGGAGTAAGATGTAAAATGTGTGAGTGTTAAAGGTACAAATGGAGCCGTCTAGTACTTTTTAAGAAACTCTAACTCCTTAGCAAGTGGACATCACAGTGATGCATTTGGGAACGTTTGTACATTGTCCCTGTTTCTGATTACAGGTAGAACTACTAGGCCATGGCCGGCCACTGACTTGGACATCTTCAAAGCCAAATGGCATTATAGTGGAGTTGCCTCGGCTAAGTGTTCATCAGATGCCCTGTAAATGGGGATGGACTCTCGCACTAAGTAACGTGATTTAACCTGTAGCCGAGAGACATACGCTACAGGTACCTTTAACCAGGGGAAATGGCAGAGTTGTTTTTTAAGTAACACTAAAGAAATCAGGCTAAAAATGATACAAAACCTGAAGTCATTAGGCAATGCAGCCTCCTTTCTCTTTCTTCCTAAATTCTTTCCTAAATTATTGCTCGTGTTAACATTTGCCCATGCTTTCCTCCAATGTCTCTTCTTACTGAATCCATTTCACATGGCACTCACAGGTGGAAATCTTTTTTTTTTTGAGAGAAGCTAGAAACTGATGACACTATGGTCTGAATTTTCTCCCAACTCCTAGGCTTCTATTGAAGCCCTAATACCCTATGTGGCTGTATTTGGAAACAGAACCCTTAAGATGGTTAAGATTAAACCGTCATAGGACTAGCCCTAATTACAGAAGATTTGGTGTCTTGGAAGGGAGAGACAATAAAGATGCAAGAGCACAGGGGAAAGCTGTGTAAAGGAGGCAATCATCAGCAAGCCAAGGGGAAGAGTGCAGAAGAAACTGCGTCTCTCAAACTCCGTCATCATGGACTTCTGTCCTCCAGGACTGTGAGGAAACGTAACTTCCTGTTGTTGAAGCCATGTCTTTGGTCTCCCTCATACCCACATCACTCTTTTATTAAATCCTCATATGTAATGCAGACAGTGTGTAATGAATTTGACTAGATATATGTGTCCAATGAATTCCATAATTATCTTATCATTTATAAAGCTTCTATTTGCTGTAGACATTTTGAAACACAAGTCACTGCCTAGATCACCACTATTATTTGATAATATTTTCATATATATTCTTCCAATTTGGGGACAGAAAGAGATTTGAGATTGGAGGCGTAGGATTACTTAATAAGGGCTAAAACTCAGGTTGCAAACCTAGTTGAAAATTGGGAAGGTGTCAAGAACTTCTTTTCTGTTCTTTTCATGAAACACAACGACCAAAGCAATATACAAGAAGAAGAGTTTATCTTGGCTTACAGTGCCAGAGGGTTCTATGAGAGTCAGTCTATCATAGTATGAAGATATAGTAGCAGGCGGACACAGCAACTGGAGACCACCACATCCTCAACTGCTAGCATGAGGCAGAGAGTAAACTGGGTAGGGTAAGCATTATACCTATGGTTCTCAACCTTCCTAATGTTGTGACCCTTTAGTATATAGTTCCTGTTGACGTGAGCTCCCCTCACCATAAAATTATTTTCATATGTATAATTTAGCTACTGTTATGAATTGCAATGTAAATATTTTTGGAGATAGAGGTTTGCCGGGGGTCGAGACCCTCAAGTTGAGAACCACTGCTCTATTCTATCAATGCCTACCGGCCCTGTGGTATATGTCCTCCAGGAAGGCTGCGTCACCCAACCCTTCCCAAATAGTGCCACCAGCTGAAGATGACGTGTTCAAATATGTGAATCTATGGAGGATTTTTCTCATCCAAATTCAAAAAAAAAAATCTCTACTTAGATCTTTGTCTTAGTTTCTTTTCTGTTGCTGTGACAAAACACTGTGAGCAAGGCAGCTTATAAGAGAAAGAGAGTTTAACTGGGCTTGTGGTTACAAAGGACTGGAGTCTATGGTGGCCTAGTAAAGGTGTGGAGGTAGGTGGCCAGAACAGTTGCTGAGAGCTCACATATGGATCCATATGCAGTGGGCAGAGAAACACCAGGGAAGGCTCCTGACGCACCTCCTCCAGCAAGGTAGCACCTCCTAATCCTCCCCAAACTTCCATCAAATGAGAACCAAGTATTCAAACACATTAGCCTATGGGAGCCAGTCTCATTCAAACTACTACTATGTTCCTGTAAAATGAGCTAAAAATAATAGTGACTCTGATATAAGTTTAAAGAAAAATCAGTTAAAGAACTCATTCCCAAAAGGTGTTCAACATGGTCAAATGTGACGATGTACACCTGTATTCCCAGCACTAGAGAGGGTCATAAGTTCAAGGCCAGCATGTGGTAAATAGGCACACAGACCATCTTAAACAAAACAAATATTTATAAATGGTCATATCTTTTTTGTTATATTATGTATTCAAATTCATTGTTCAAAAAAAAATTTAAGGCTGGGCAATGTTAGCTCATGCCTTTAATCCCAGTACTTAGGGGGCAGAGGCAGGCAGATCTCTGAGTTCAAGGTCAGCCTGGTCTACAGAGCAAGTTACAAGACAGCCAGGGCTACACAGAGAAACAGTATTGAAAAACCAAAAATAAATAAACAAACAAACAAATAAATAAATATTTTAAGTAGAGCGTAAATAAAATACCATTCACTATATGTATCTACTAAAATCTCTCTTTAAGGTGGGATATTTTAAGAAATTACCCATTACTAAAGACCTTGCAACTATCAAGACTGGACTCAAAATTTTGGGGCTCAAGCAATCTTACTGCCAAAGTCTTCAAGCAGCAGGGAATACAGATGTGCACCACTACACCTGGCTGATAATATCAACTATTCAAAACTATGTCAAAATATTCAAGGGGAAAAATATTTCAGTTAGTTCTAAATCTCAATATTTTATTAGAGAGCCATTATGTATACGTTTAAATTATCAAATTCTACACCAAGAAAACACACACAAAAATTCTTTTTAATTTTTTCTTTTCATTAATTTATTTATTTACTTTACATCTGATCACTGAAACTAAATAAGGCAGTCTATTTAGGGGAATGGGGTCCTCAGGCAGGCAACAGAATCAGGGAGAGTCTCCCACTCCAGTTGTTGGGGGACCTGCATGAAGACTAAGCTGCACATCTCTCATAAATGTGTGAGGGGGGCGGGGTGGGATGGGCCTAGGTCCAGCCCATGTTTATTCTTTGATTGGTGAAAAAACATAAAATTTTAAAAAGGAAGAAAGTCAAACAAAATCCAAAGCAGTATTGTAAGAATCTTTGACACACCTGTTAAGTCATCTGTTTAAGAAAGTGTTTTAGAGAGGAAAAAAAAATGTGAATTGCTTAAATTCTTAGTTTTCTTTTCTTTACTCAATACAGTTGAAAGTAAAAGGAGAAAATAAGATGTCTAAAGCAAATCTTATACAGCGTTTAGCTAATGAGTAGCTGTATTAGTTACTTCCGTATTGCTGGGATTAAACACCAAACAAAAAAAACCAATGTAAGGATACAGTCACCATGGTGAGGCCTGTACATCTGGGGTGTGAGACAGCTGGTTACATTGGATCTACAAATGAGGCTGAGAAGTGAAGGTTTGGCCAACATTTCTTTCTCTCTCTCTCCCTTTCTCCGTCTCCCTCTCTCTCCTTTTTCCCATTTCCCTCCCTCCCTCCCTTCCTTCCTTCCTTCCTTCCTTCCTTCCTTCCTTCCTTCCTTCCCAGTCAGACCCAGAACATGGAATGATGTTACCTACCTAGTTTTTGTACTACAGTTGATCCTCTCTGTAAATGACCTCACAGGTATGTTCATAGGCATTCCTGTAGGCTGGTCCAAACCCAGTTAGCTTGACAAGGAAAAGTAACCATAACAGTACCTCATAACTTGAAACACAAATAAATACATTATGTTAACCCTATCACTCCAGCCCTTGTCCTCTGTTGTATGACAAAACTTGTCCTGCTACATGTGTGCTACACATGTCTACTAATCCCAGATGGGAAATAAGTGTTGCGGCTCTGAGGGGCAAGGGTTCCCCAAACGGAAGCATTGCAGCTCCAAAAGGTATCCTGGCAGTCGAGAGCCCAAGAGTTCCATGAAGTCAACTGCACAAGAAACCTCACATAAGACATTTATTAGAAAAGACATGAGAGGGTGGCTCCCTCTGTTTCAGCTAGAAACAGGGAACTAAGCAGGAATCTGACTTATATAGAGTTTCTTGGAAGGAGAGTTTTCTAGGGTGGAGATTTCCAGGGTTGGTGAGATTTCAAGTCCTGCCCTTGGGGTAACCCCAGGGATTGGTGGAGCTTCAAGTTCAGGGATTGATGGGTTTTCAAATTTCTTAAGCTTGGACCTTTGCCATACACTCATGACAGGCCAAAGTATGTATACTACTAAAGTCTGACTTGGTGAACCAGTGAGTTTTACTGGAATTATAGGAGTGTGGGTGAGAAGTAACATACAAGAGCAAAAGTGACTCAAGGATAGCTTCATCATCAAGGCCACTCCTGAAGGGACTCTAGCCCACTTGAGCATATGGTTCTGGCAGGCCTTGCCCTTCTCCCATATTTCCTCTGCCTTGCTGAAAACTATTAGATTACATTCCTAAAGCTCCAAAAGGTCTGCTCCCTTATTGTCCACTTCCTCCTCCTGAGGCTGGACCACCAAGGTCCAGCAATCAAAAGCCCCCTTTGGCTCACCGAATTAACGTGCCCAATTAAAATTAAACACCTCATCCTAACACAGGTTTCCCCCTTTACCTTTATAAAGTGCCATCGGCCTATGGGCCACATCTGTCTGTATGTCTCTTCTTTATCTAGAAGCAGTCCTTTGCTCCCCAGGATAAATAACTCCACCCTCTTTCCCTTGTTCCGTTTTCCTTCTTTCTCACAGCAATATCCCACACCCTGGTACCAACTTCTGTCTTAGGGTTTTACTGCTGTGAACAGACACCATGACCAAGGCAACTCCTAATAAGGACAACATTTAATTAGGGCTGTCTTAGAGAGGTTCAGCCCATTATCATCACAGTGGGACCATGGCAGCATCCAGGCAGGCATGGGGCTGGAGGAGTTGAGAGTTCTTCATCTTCATCTGAAGGCTGCTAATAGAATACTGACTTCCAGGCAGCTAGGATGAGGGTTTTAAAGCCCACACCCACAGTGGCACACCTACTCCAACAGGGCCATACCTCCTAATAGTGCCCCTCACTGGCCCAACATATACAAATCATCACAATATTGCTTAACTATGAAGTATTCTATAATTAAAACCCAAGTTACAAATAAAGAACATTCCTACTTCAAAAGTGATAAACGATATGCTTGGGACATACAGTGAGGAAAGACTGGGTCAGAGCAAGACCAGAACTCAGGAGAACCACCAGTCCTAAAGCACCTGAAGATTTTAATATCATCATGTGGGCTCCAACAGCCTTGGCTAGCCTTACTCGTGAAGTTTCAGCACATGTAAGGCCGTCTCTTAGGCTGGGTCTACTCTGTAGCTTTCCTCAGTGGATGTCTCATGATCCTGACATCTCTGACATCTTGGGAGTCTCCATTACCAGTAAGCCTTTACTTTTACAGCCTCAAGCAATGCTCTTCAGTGGCCCTTACAGGGTCTTTTTGAAAGAAATCCAACACTGCCGTATGTTGCCAGGTCTCAGAAGTGCAAGCCTCCATGATCCCCTAACTTTTGCATTTTACATATTTGGAAAATTATATGGATACTGCTATTGCTTCCTCTAGAACTAGTCTGGCTTCTTTCTGCCACATCAGGGCTGGCCTCTGCTCACTGTGGTAGCAGAATCTGAGGAAGCACTTCCCTAGGAGGTTGTGTGAAGCCTTTTACTGTCATTCTAAGCTTAGACCCTTACCTTTCAAATTTAATGTACACTTTCACAAGTTGGAGTCCTTGAACAATTTACTATTACTGTTAGCAGCACAGAGAGGTTTCTCTTGGATATTGTAAATCTCTTGACAATTGAGGTTGCTTTCCTCAGACCCTCTTGTCTGAAGCTTGAAACTAACTGTTCTCCTCACTAAAGTGATTTTTTTGTTTATCATTCTGCTTTCAGAGCAGCAAGCAATGAGTGACTGAGTAGCAGTTACAATGCCTTAAGATTTTCTTGGCCATACTTCATTACATTAATCCCACTGGGTGAGAAGAAGACCACTGCTACAATTGGGCCATATTTGAAGCAAGCTTGATTTTATTGGAGTGTACCAGGAGCTGGCCAGCAACTGCCTCCTAAGTCCAGTTAAAGAGGGCAGCCCTGAATCCAATATCTTGGGTTCCTTGTAAGGAGTAAAAATCACGAGTAGTTGTAAAGCAGGTTTACAGAAGACAGACAATGGGGCAATAAGGAAATACAGAAAAATAGCCAAAGACAAAACAAAAAAACAAACAATCCCACCATATGATTAGGGAGGGTCAGGAAAGGTCAGGGAGAGTCGGGGAGAGTCAGAGAGGGTCAGAAAGGGTCAAGGAGGGTCAGGGAGGGCCAGGGAGGGCCAGGGAGGGCCAGGAAGGGCCAGGGTCTAAAAAACAAGTCAAGGTCATGGGTTAGGGCAGGTCAGGCTCCAGGAAACAGACTTAAAAACAGCAACTCAGCTCTTACAGTAAATGGAAATTTATTTTAAACAATACAGCATAATGATGGCTGCCTTCAAAATGGAGTCAGGCAGGTTCCTCAGTTACTTTCTACTTTCACTTCAGTTCCATTTTCACGAACCAAGAGGAAACCAGCCAAGGGTTGTTTTGTTTCCAAAAAATCTCCATTCTCCCTGAAGCCTTGTGAACTGGGACGTCACTATACTCGTCTTGGCATTCTACTTTTCTGAATTCCCACTAGATTAAGCCCTGCCTATGCATGCCTTTATCTAGTGTTTCTTTAGCAGGAAGCTCCAGACTCTACTACATGCCCCCACAGACCAGCTCTGAAGGTCTGTGAACCACACTATTTGGTACACATTTTCCATATTACTTATTGCCTTGCTTTGACAAAATACCTAATGAAGGCAACTTAAGAAAAGGTCTATTTTCCACCCATTGTATCACTTCTATTCAGTCTGGGATTCCAACCTATGAAATGGAGCTACCTACATTGGGGTGAATCTTTTCACTGTAGCACTCAAGGCCAAAAATGCATCTTGGCAATTGAAATCTAGTTGACAATGAAAATTAGCCATCACAAAAGCTTTGAGAGAGGCACATTATATGTCTCAGCATTCAGGGGGGCTGACACTGGCTGTACTGCCAGTAACTAGACTACATAATAAAAATGTGTGAGCATCTAAATTCAAATCTATTTAGGGTATATTTTGTTTCCATGCGAAATGTACTATATTTGTGCCTATATACACTATAAGTATTCAAAAATCACTAAAGCATATTATTAGGATCATCTGTGGTATGAAAGACAAGAATTATTGGGATAATTAAAAATCAGTATCAGGTAACAGTATTGGTCCTACAATTCATCTTTCCCTTAGAGTTGTCTTGTTTGAATTTCAGTTGGTTTTTACATGTATTGTCTAAATATTGAAGGCAAACCAAACTAGATTACTGGGTTAAATAAAATAGAAACTGATGTTGACTTTACCATTCTAAATGTATGGGTTCATCTCAGTTTCTTATTAATGCCATACAGAGGTGACTAGGGCTGTCTAAAAGGTCAGCTTGTTCAAATACCTATGAATTAGAAAAAACTTCACTCTACTTTTGTTAAGTAAAAAACGTTACTAGATAAGAATTTGTCATCCTTATCTCCAAGCAAAATAAACGCCCTTCTCAGATTTACACACCTATAAAAAGTCTATTTATTATGTCTGGAAGGGGAAACGCGTAGAAGCAACAATGTCCATTCAAACAACCCACTAATTAGCTAATGCTCATTTCCTGCTGACTGATAGCTAGGATAAGCAAGGGTTTCCAGTGAATGGCACACCTTTCAGTTCCATTCCTATGTGGTATGTATCAAACCTCTGTTATGTGGGAGTAATGGGCTGAATATGTCCATCTCTTGAACCTCCAAAATGTGCTCTTAAATGTGAAGTCTTAATTAATGTAATTAAGTTTTGAAAGGAGCTCATGTTGCATGGGGGATGGACACTTACACCATAGGAAAGGACACAGACACATAATTAGGGTTCTATTTCTTAAAAAAGTACCCCTGGAATCTGAAGGTGAGCAAAGAACAAAAGGATTTCCCTTAGAGCCTTCCGAGGGAGTATAGTCTTGCTGACACCTTGGTTTTAGATTTCAGAGTAGTATTAATATATATATATTTGGTGTTTCAAGTAATTCAGTTAACAATAATTTGCTATGGCAGCCCTAGGAGACTAATAATACAAATCAATTCTGCCAGTGGAACATTTCATTGCCTTTATTGTATAAGCTAATGATGGAGAGTGCAGTTTTCTTGACAGCTATGTTGGATACTGTGGAATAACTAGATAAAAGTGTTGCCTTAAAAAAAATACTGTTGGATCAACATGAATATCTCTGAACTAAAAGATGGGGAAGTCTAACACAACCTACATGGATGCTGCATGTGATTTTTACCAGAAAGGCAATAGAGAACATCTCTCAGTAGAGTTACAGGAAAGGGTATGTGTAATTACTACTAAGGAACAGAGATACACCCTGAAAAGTGACACAAGGCCTAGATCCTATGGGAAACAATAACTAAGAATGTTTAGATTTTTAAGTTAAAATGTCTAAGGCTTTATGATAGACTGTTTTAGATCAATTTCTAACCAAACTGTTTCAGACAAGAGGGTTCTAGCACTATTAGGAGCAAATCAGTACTATGAAGTGTCATTAACTTGAAATGCATAGGTCATTTCACTGCTATTGAACCTTGCCACCTCATCAATGCCCTTGACTCTGTAGGTGCTGATGACTCCAGGTGATAATTTTCTGCTGAACAATTTTCTTCTGACAAGGCTATACCTGTGTGATGTCAACATTTCTCTGAAATCCTGGGCATTTTTGGATGAGATGCATGGCCTATTCCATATATTTATAATTAGGGTTCTATTTCTTTAAAAAATAAAGTACAATCAGAATCTAAAAGTGAGCAAAGATTTCCTCAGAGCCTTCAGAGGGAGCATAGTCCTGCTGACACCTTGGTTTTAGATTTCACAGCAGAATTTAAAAAAAAAAAAGGATTTTTGGTATTTTAAGTAATCCAGTTAATAGTAATTTACTATGGCATCTCTAGGAGACTAATACAAATCAATTCTGTCAGTGGAGTATGTGTGTGTGTGTGTGTGTGTATGTATGTATGTATGTATGTATGTGTGTGTTCCAAAAGGCAATTTCTTTCTTTCTCAGAAGTGACAGTATCAGGATATCTTATCGAATGTTAAAAATAAGTGTGTCTCTTCTGACCTCTTTCTTTATACATGGCTGTCTTGTTACAGACCTTAGCCTAACTTTACAAAGAAAGACATTTACAATCCACTTTCTACCATCTCCTATTTAGCTATATTGTTTAATGTGGCAAGGACATAAAACTATGTTCTAAGAACAATCTATTACCAGATATAGTGAATCCATTGCTGACACGTGATTTGGTCAGTTCTGCCTTAATGCCCTTCTAAATGAAGAACCACAGGTAAGGTAGAGACAAGAGATAATTTATTTTTATTTACAATTTTTCTGAAAAAAAAAGTTATACGAAAGCACCAACTATATACCAGTTAAAACTTTAAACTAGCATGCTCTTTAAAAAAAAAACAGCAAAAATATTACTAAAGAACAAATAAGTTAATGGTTAAAAAGTATTAACTAAACAAAGCTATATTTTATTAAAATAGTTTATTGCAACAAGTTATACTCAAAATCAATACAAAGTTATTAAATTTATACACAAATGAATAAATCTCTGTAGTTATTAATAATTGTCAGTAAACAACGTAACATTAGCCTGAAAATCTATATGCAACCTCCTGAGGGTTGCTAACAAAGCTTTAGCAAATGCTGCAAATAAATACCGAAGAAACAACAGTGAAGAAAAGAAATAGGAGTTAAATCCACTGATTTCCAGATGGCAAGCCCTCTGGCCGGTATGTGTGAGCCAATCACATGTGCCTTCTAAGGGTGGCTGGAGAGAATCTGGCTTGCTCTTGCTCACTTCAGAGTCCAGGAAACTTCATAATTAGTTAAACATCCTAATTTCAGAGTCCACACATCCTAGATCTACTTTTCAAGACGTATTTCCCCTCATTCTATGGGTGAAAGGACAGCACATTCCATTCCATGTACGTATAAAAGTACCTATTGGTTTGGATCAGCTATCCAGACGGTAAGAACTCATGATTGATCCTGATGTAATCTGTGCACCAGTTAGATACACCTGATGAAGTAGACTGCTGATTAAAAATACAGTAAGGTGCTAAATGAATCTACTTCATTATGAAATGAAGACTTTGCTTAAGAATATATTTTATTAGGCATTTGGTTGCAAATTGTCACTCTAGGTATAGGTGATTTATTCAGAGTGCTTTTTAATGTAGATGACCCCGCTTTAGTTTCTCTGGAAAGAAGACAGTCATTTCTCCAGTTGTTGGGGGGTACTAAACGCTTCGTACACATTAGCAGCAAAGTCTTTCACTTGCTCCATCATCAGCAGATCCTGGAAACAATGATGACAGCACAGTTTGTTAGAGGGTGTGAAATTCATCTCTACAAGGCAATGCATCTGTCTTGAAGCTTTGTGTACTTAGGAACAAGGAGAAGCTAAGGAAAGGAATGCTTTTCTTATACTAAATCATAGAAAATACTGCCCAGTTTCTTATTTCTAGAAAATATAGCAAATAATTCATATATATATATATATATATATATATATATACATACACACACAGTATATGTCTATTTTACATGAACACATATACACAAACCACACACGTATACTTTATAGCAAAGGTTCTCAATGTCCTGATGGTGAATATAAAGCTGTGGGAAGAAACCACCTTTTGTTTTAACTAAAATCTCATGTTTCCTTTAAGCAGGATCACAGGCCTCAAATTGCATCAATATTAAATGAGAAAAGGGAATTTGTCTTCAATGTAAACCAGACTCTTTAAAATGCTTATGACAGCTGTGGAAGTTAACAGAACTTCTGTTATATCTTGTCAGTTTAGAAAGAAGCAACATTGCTAGCTCCTAAATTTTCTTTTAACTGTATTTTGAAAACTATAAAAGTGTTTTCATTTAAAATGATGGGAAGTGAACTCAGGAGGCCCTGGGGAGTGGGAAGGTCTGGTGGGGTAGGGGTTGGGGAAGTGGGGACATCCTCATGGAGACAGTGGGGGTAGTGGGGGTGGGGTAGGTATGAGATGTGGAACAGTCAGAGGGTAGACCAGGAAGGGGACAAAATCTGGAGTGTAAAAACAAAGGTTAAATAAAATTTAAAAAAACAAGTTTTTTGTTTTTTTTTTCCTGTGGGTGTTTGTTCCCTGGAAGCTGCCTCTGCACTTCTGCACTACAGCAGCAATGCATCTCACACATGCATGGGCCTCCTACAAGTGTAAACGGACATCAGTACGCAGATGCTAAGGTGTGCTTGCTTGGATTTGGCACAGGTCTTGGTGTGTCCCACACCGGCCTTGGCTAGGCACTCCTGCCCCAGCCTCTGGGTGCCAGGGTTACTGATGTGCGTTGTCACACCCAGCTGCTGCTTATATTATTTTATTGCATAATGAAAAATACATAAATGTCTTAAGCTTAGAGATTTTTCCATAACTAAAAACCAAAACACAAGCAGGGCCCACTGGAGTCCCTGGCTGTCTCCACCCTGAACTACTCACACAAGTAAACAAACAAAAAAACTATATTTACCATTAAATGGAATCTACCCTACAAAGCCCAACACACCTTTACTAAATCAAGCTGGTGGTTACTAACTCACTGTTCTCGTGTGGGTATGGAGCTGCCTGCTACAGTCACGTGTTTATGTGTTTAGTATGCTTCTACACCTGACTGGCCGGGTACTCTATTAGAAAAATTGTCTTGCCAGTGCTCTGCAACCATTTACACTGTGGAGTGAGTTACCGGACCTGGCCTTCACACGAGTGATTTTCCTGTTGGTTTTATTTTTTCATTGCCTCTGTAGTTTTCTCCTCAATTAAAAAACAAACAAACAAACCAACAAACAACACAGTTTGATGCTACATGCAGCCAACAAAAATGTACACATCAAGATAGTTATGTCCCTAAATTCAGGGGCAGTACTATGCTTTTATCTTTACTATTATCTTGCAATTGATTCTGTGTGGGTTTAGGTTTTTTATTTCCATAGGAATCAAACTTTCCCCTCATCTTCTTGGACTCCTGAAGTCATGTCTATAAATCCTAATGAAGCACTGACCAAAAGCAAGTTTCTTGAGCGGTTGGACTGAATATCTGAAGATGACCATGTCAAAGGAGTTCCAGCCTTCACTACCATGGATCCATCTGCTGTTTGGTAAAGCCCATGGGCCCTTACTCAAAATCATGCCTACAAATGCAGACAATAAAACTTACCTTTTTGGTTTGATTATCGGTTATATGGGTTTAAATTCAAATGCAATGTACAAAATTACGTAAGCCTTCAAGCTGTGGCTGCTTGTAGGATTGTGAAAGGCAGCCTGATTTCTAGTTGAGCTAGGTTTGAAACCCTGGTGACTCAGCAGGAGACCCCACAGGGTCCCCTGCAAGGGATGGTAGGCATTTGCCATGCTCCCAGACTCCAGGCTTCTGACATAAGGCTGCAGTCCTCCATAGATTTGTATCTTTTAGTCACATAGGGCAACGCCCCCTAGCCCTTCCACAGGTAGAAGGTATGACCACAGGCCTCAAGACAGATCTCCATAATAATGAAGTACCTAAAGGCCAGAGGGCCTTAGCCAATGAAGCATTCCTTCCCAGACCCTCCTCCCTGCAAAAGGTATTTAACCTCAGGCCCACCCTGAGGAAACGGGGTACAGTTTTCATGTACTTTCCGTCATGACAATAAACATCTGTCAAGCATTGCTACTCACGTGGGCACACTACCACTCGGAATATGGTTGCAAGCTCTATTTTAAACAAATGGTCGCAGCAGGAAGTCTACTTTTGATTTGGAAACAGCCATGAACACAGCTTGTTTTCAGGTACGCTTCTCACTTACCTGCACAAAATGACTAGGTGTCTCACTGCAAACTGAATGGATCTGTCCGTTCACTATGGGAATTATCTTAGCTAAAGGCAGGCTGACACTGGACAGGCTGAAAACAAATTACCAGCAGTTATTTTCTGAAATTATACACAGGCATTTAACAGTATACACATATCACTGAAGAATACTTATAGAAATAAATGAATAGAAAACCAAAACATAACTTCCCCATCTAAAAATACCAGCTATAGTTGATTCTATGGATATTTTCTTCTGGCAATTTTTTTTATTTTCATATTTTTATTCTTTTCAACTTACAACTCTACCATATTTTTGTCATAAGAACCTCTATGCTTTCTACATCTCTTTCTGTTGTTTTCAATAACAAGGTGGTAGTACATATGAGTACACTGTCACCAGCTTCCTAGAGCCAGCTCTCAAGTTCTTGCCTAAGTTTTCTCAATTTTTATGTAAGTGCCTGTGTAAACTCAAGAGTTCCTGGTCAAAGGGTACATGTGTAAGGTCTGTAGCATCCCTGGCCAGCTGCCTCTGGTCTCCTTATGGTGTGGGAAGTCCTGCCACGGTGCCTCTCACACACTCTTGTCCTTCATCTCGGCCCCCCTGACAGCCAAATATGTCCTAAATCTTTATTCCTGCTAACTTTCAGTCATCATACGACCAGGTTAACTTTATTATCACGTGACAACATTATATCAACAGAACTGTCTGCCAGTCTCCTGTGGGTTTTAAATAGTATTTTGATCATATCTATAGCTTGATGTTAGGAGAAGAATTCAATCCTTTTATTTTCCTGGCTTTCTAAGTATAAAGTTCTGTGGCTGTCAAACAGTATTTTTCCAGTTAAAAATGACCTTATATTTTAAAAGAATATACATAACTTAGACAATTATGAGTCAAAACCTTACTAGTTGTCTGCCTTAAAAATAAATATAAGAAAATCCAATAGTGCTCTAAAATTTTGGTCTTCAAAATTGGTCTTTTCTTAGTCTTTTTACATTCATCAGAATAAGCAAAAGTACAATCTGAACATGCCAATATAGATAATCTTAATTCTGTTTCTGAATTTAATAAAAATCAGCCTGCTTCATCAATAAGCATGTTTGCTTATTGATTTCAATTTTTATTATATCAAATTTTATTTATATAAGATACAATAAATTTCTTATTCTATGCTTTTTCAAAAGCAGTAAAGATATTTTTTGTCCTGCTAACATTTTTATTATTTATTTATTGTGCATATGTACATGTGTGTGTGTGTGTGTATGTATGTATGTATATATGAATTATGTACATGTGTGTCTGTGTGTGTATACAAGGGAAGGTAAGAGTACAAACTGGAGGAGTCAATTCTTTCTTTACACCATGCAGGCTATGAGAATTGAATTTGCGTCAGTAGGCTTGGCAGCAGGTGACTTAACTGACAGCCATCCTAGGGGCCTTGTTCTATTAACATATTACTGTTATAGTTCACTGCAATAGTTTTCCTAACACTTAGTCCTTCTTTCATTTTTGATATTATTCCTAGTTAGTAATAGTGCTGAAGTATGACTAAAGTTCTATATTCTGATGTCAGTCAGGTTATTGTCCATTCAGCCTTCCTTGCCTTTAGACCTAAAATAACTTTTTTTTACTCTCATCACTTGAAAAATCCTAAGGTTACTTTAAGGGTCCTCTAAGGTGGGAGGTGGAGAGACGGCTCAGAGGTTAAAAGCACTGACTGCTCTTGCAGAGGACTAGGGTTCAATTCCCAGCACCCACATCAGGCAGCTCACAACCATATTGACCCTTCAGTCCTTGGGGTTCCAAAGCCCTCTTCTGGCCTCCTCAAGGACTAGCACATGTATGGCATATAGTAACACACATACAAAGGTAATTTAAAAAGATTAAAATAAAATAAATGTTTAAAAATGAAAAGAATGACAGTGGTTGTAACATAAGCACATACTTGCTATCACACACTGAACTGGACACCGACTTCATAAGCTGTTGACCAGTCACCTCCTGAACTTCTGCAGTGTCATCTCCCCTCCTGGACTGCCGACACCTGCTGCATTCAGCTGGAGCTTCATGCTTCAGTTACACTTTGAGCCTCCCCTTAGTGGCTTTGTGCTCTTTTGCTTTTCTTGGCACATACTACATGCTTCCCCATCTACAGTTTCCTATTTCATATCTACAACCAACTTCATCCTTCAGCACTTTTAGAACCACTTCCCTCGTGTTGTATGTCATCACTGTTATACAACATGGTATGGAGGTTGTAGCCATCACTCACAACTATTCAAGAGAAAGAACCAAAGGCTAATGAGCTGGCTCAGCAAGAAAAGCCCTAACAACCCAAGTTTGATTCCCAATACTCACATTATTGGAAAGAATCAGCCCCTGAAAGCTGCCTCTCCCCACACAGATGCACACACATATGAGCATGTACACACAAATTAATACAATTACAAAAGTTATTTTTAAAGCAGCATCTTATTATGTAGCATTGGCTGGCCTAGAACTATTACAATTTTGGACCCAACTATTGCAATTCTTTACCTCACTTGGGGGAATAATTAGTACTTTGACAAATACAGGTTACACTGGAAAACCTTGACTACAGAGAGTATATAAGATTAGTCTTCAGCTGAAATTTATTTTTAAGGGTAGGTCTAAATTGTTTTAAGAGTAAACCTTACTACTCTGAGCACTCCAAATGCTCACCATTAAGGGCAAATTATTCTTTCCTGAATAATAAAGAGGGTCCCCAGGAATCAGCCAAAAAAATGCCTTGCTAGGCCTAGGGTAAGAATTACATTAGAAACCCCTTATCTGTATTAGATACATGCCAGATACTGTTTCCTCAAAATTTAATAGGTAGGTATACAATAATTGAGCCCTGATTTAGTAATCCACCATTTTTCAAGTATGATATAAAACCAGAGGATCTTAACCAAGGATCCTCATATCAAAGTGATGGACAGAATAAATCACAAGATAATTTCCAACAATACAGGTCCATTACATAATAATAGAACGACAAACATTACTAATAATTGAACCAATTAGGTTTTCCCTATTCTATAATGACATCAAATGAATATATTTAAACCTTTCTGAAAATAATTACTGGAATATAAATGAAATATAACTATAAGAAACTAATTCATCAAACAATAATCTACAAGAGTGTCTGGTTATTGCCATGGTCAGACCATTTATTAATTCAGGCCAACAATGACTACCTTTTCAGTTTTTTATTCTAAAGAATTAAAGAAAAATGGATTTTGACTTAATAAAATGCTAGTTTCAGAATGCAAATACTTCACTGTAGTAGCAAAGGTATGGGGAGAAAAATGCAAATTTTATTATTAAATTCAGAAGGAACTTTTGTCGATGAAATCATTGGGTTAGAATGAGTTTAATTTGCTGAAAACTCAGGGTGCAGTTTATCACCTAAGATTTCTTTTTTTATTAAAAAGTTACTTATTTTTATTTTATGTCTGTCAGTGTTTTGCCTGTCTGTCTGTCTGTCTGTCTGTCTGTCTGTGTCAGGGGGTTGGGTCCTCTGGGACAGGAGTCAGAGACAGTTGTGAACGGCCATGTGGGTGCTGGGAACTGAACTCCAGTCCTCTGAAGAGACAGCTAGTGTTCTCAGCCACTGAGCCATCTCTCTAGCTCCCTCAGATTTCTTTTCATCTGATACAACAATGTAAAAATATCCAAAGCATCACATTTTAAGAGCACGTGTTCATATTATAGTGTTTTATATGCCATGTTACCTGTTTATGGAGTTACCATGTTGTAGGTCCTGTTCAGTGGGTCGAAAGAATTCTGCCATGTTGTCTAGAAGTCGACTGAAGCCTCTGTTTAAACAGGTATTCAGAACTGTACTAAAATCTGGACTAGATAAAATAAGAAGTGTATTACTTTTTACATTCTTAGTGGGCAAAACAAATAAACAAAACAAAAACCTACCCCCACTAAATTCAATAACCATGTGGTTGCCTTTGAGATAACATTTCTAGTTACAATCTAGTTTTCATAGCATGAAAAACTGTCTAAATTTATCAGTCAGTTTTTCAAAATTAAGCATAAAAATCAGTAGTATTGTTTAGCCTAACATCATGAAAATATTCATCAGATTTGTTTCTTATTAATATGTATTTTATATAATGTATTTTTAAAATGCCAGCTGGCAAGAACACAAAGAAATCCAGCCAGTATAGAAACCAGCATAGAGGGTGCTCAAAGACTGACAGTAGACCCATCATATGATGTGGCTTTGCCACTCCTGAGTGTTTATCCAAAAGGGTCCCAGTCAGCATGTCATACAGGCACCTGCACACTCATGTTTACTGCAGCACTATTTGCAATGGCTTAGTCATGAGCCTAGGTGCGCATCAACAGAGGGATGGAGGAATGGTACAGACAATGTGGTAAATATACAAAGTGATAGTGTTTGGAGGAAAATGGCTGCAATCAGTGATAATCATGTTAAGTAAATGAAGACAGTCTTAGGAAGACAAGTACATCACTTTTCTCATTTGTGGGTCCTACATTTTATGTACACATATAAAATAGTGTATAGATATGTGACGTGAAAGAAGAAGTGAAGCTGTCTACGGAAAGGAGTAAGACTTATTGGTTGGGAGAGGGGTGATAAGGGAGAGAGAGTATTAAGGAACAGGGAACATGCATAATAATAAAGGAGAGGGCAGCAAGGAGTGGGGGATATACTCGAAGTATCCAACTCTGTTTCCTTCTACTTTAGATAGGAAATCCTACCTAAAGGAGGGGAATAGATCACAAATTTCATTTTCAGTTAAATTATTAAATATTTGTTCAGAAAACACTAGAAAATGGTCTTATTTACACTGAAAATATAAGTAACATTTGCATGCACTCTACATACCTATCCAGCATGTCTCTTGTCTCATTGAGAAGTTTAATAGTGGTAATATCTCTGGGAGAAAGCCCATAGGCCTGTAAAATAAAAAATCTAGACTTCAGGGGCACAAATATAACAAAGTCATGAATAAAATAATCATATTAAAAACTCGAACATTTGAGAATATCTCTGCTTTGTCAACAAAAAAACTTTCAAATGAAAAAATATGTATATGTAAAGGTTTATGCAAACATGTCGGCAGCATTTAAAACATGAAATGAAGCATACTTTGTAAGGCTTTCTTTATTTGGTCAGTTTTGGATGTTTCTGGCATCCATAAACAAAGACAAGTAGCACTTGTTAAGACTAACAGGGGACAGAGTGCTGGCTCAGAAAGTCAGAGTCCTTGTACTACAAGCCTGCAGACCTGGGTACAAATCCTCAGTGTTCATGTGAAAATCCAGGTGAGGCTATACATGACTATAACCTGCAGACTGAGGACAGAGACAAGCACACCTCAGAACTTGCTGGCCAGCTAGCCTGGCCAGAATGTAGAGTTCCAGGTTCAGCGAAAGCCTATCTCAACGCAGTCCAGTTGAGAGCAACAGAGGAAGACATACCTGCTTTGGTCTACACGTTTGTGTACCACCTACACACTTACATGGATTCACTGCACACTTACACTACACACACAGGACGGAGTAGCACATACTGCTTGCACTATTGAGACATTTTATTAGGATGCGTGAGGTTTTTTTGTATTTCTTTCCTTTTCTCTTCCCCTTTCTTTTTGTTCTAAGCATTGTGAGGCTCCTTGTTTCATCTTAAGTGTCAGTTAAACTCAGTACGGCCTGGGTCCTCGCCCCTCTCTTCACTCACTCCATTCAATCCTGTACATCCTTTCTACTTTGTACTGCTGTTGAATTCTAAAATTTGAAAATTGTTTTACAGGGTTAGAAATCTTATTGCATTTCAATGGGATCTTATTTTATAATAATTTGCTAGTTTCTTTCATTAATCTCTCTCTTCTGTTTGAAACGAGGTCTCCCTATGGAGCACAAGCTGGCCTAGAACTCAGTGATCCTCCTGCCTCCTGAGTGCACAGCATGGCTGGCTCTTTCACTGATTTTGTCTCACCTGTCTTCCTTACACTTATACAACTCCCTTGATAGATTACAATTTTTCTTTCTTTCCCTTCCCTCCTTCCACTTTTCTTTTTATTTCTTTCTTGCTTAATCATGTAGTCTCTGTAAGTACCCAAACAGATCATCATTCCAGTGTCCAAGCAAAGAGAAAATTCTTGGGCAATGATAATGAACACTGTAGTCTACAGGGCCTCCCTGCTAGAGAGCGATCTGTTCCCAGCTTCTCTAGCTATACGTTAGAGCTGTTACCTTCCAATGGCAAAGAATGGATTCAGCTGAATCTATAAATAATAATAATGTAAAAAAGTTACTAATTTAAAAATTAGTTGAATATATAACCAAACCCTTTGGAATTTGTATTGTTCCTAATGAGAAACTTCTGTAACACCTGCTCAGGACACACTAGGGTACAGGGCACACTAGGGGACAGCAGCACTAGAGCTGGTATTAGTATTAGTATTAACTGGTATTGGTATTAGTAGGCCTTGTTTGCTTCTCAGTTGAGTGGTTAGGGCTTCCTTCTGGTTGTCAACCAATAGCCATTATTCACTTTTTAAAAAAAGGTTTTATTTTTAATTTATGCATGTGTGCATGTGTGTGTGTGTGGATGACACATATATATGTAATAACAATTAAGGAAAAAGAGGCCATAAGTTTTAGCAAAGTTGAATGTATTACTAGTTTCATTACAATTTAATTCTGCAAGCTGAAATAAAAATGTTGTATCTAGTTGTACAGAGCTCTTCATGATCTTCTCACTATCATGACCGCCCTCTGGGTTCTGTTTGCTCTCATATAAACATTGTAGCTATTCTAACTGAACTTGTCTCTTATGGTCCCACAGTGCAAGGAACTTGTATTCTTCTTTTTATTCATAGCACATACAAAAGAGCTTGAAACTTAACAATGACTCAATAGAAATCTGCTAAATACCCAAGATTATAAGTGCTATGATAAATTATATTAGTTTTTCTAATGTTTAAGGCTTTATTTAAATTCTTGAAGTATAAGACTCAGAAATCCATATATATATATATATATATATATATATATATATATATATAATTTTTT
>NW_021604767.1:1153384-1182695 GCF_004785775.1 Grammomys surdaster
CGCCTGCCTCTGCCTCCCAAGTGCTGGGATTAAAGGTGTGCGCCTCCCAGTGTGACTGGGATTTCAAGGTCAAAAAGGAGCTCAGCAAAGACTTGAGCTATTCTGTGAAAATCCTGTAGTGACAGTTGACTGACTGCTTAATTGGACATGGGTGACAAGCCCCAGTGAGCCCTGCAAATTTGATAAGGCTGTGAGTAGGTACTATAGGAAAATTTCTGCCGCCCCATTAACTTCTCCCCTGACTACCATCAGAAACACACACGCTTGTACAAAGCCAAATTTCTATTCCAAACATCTATCTAGATCTGCCTGCCTGCCTGTCTGTCTGTCTGTCTGTCTATGAGACCGTCATATCTATAGTTTCCATATATAAGGATCCAGACAAATGCTGATAGTAAGACCATTTTCCATCTCTATGGATCACGTGCAGTCGTATGCGTCATAATTTCCTAAACAATGCCGTCTAACAGTTAGACTCAGCATTTGCTCTGTATTAGGGATCTTGAGTGCAGATGATTTGACACACATGGGGGATAAACATAGGCTAGAGGCAAACCTGGTATAAGCATCTGCAGTTTGGGCATCTCTGGGGAAGTCCTAGGAACAATGCCACAGATGCTGGGGGTGGATGCAAACTCAGTCACACAAACCAGCAGCACAGAAAGCAGTCTCTCCTTTCCCCATCCAGAGACGCTCAATCCACCGGCGAACCCTGTCAGCTCCTTCCTCAGATGAGGTCTCATCATCACCTCTGGAAGGAAACAGACCATGCCTGGTTCATCAGTGCCAAAGCAAGAGACTCCCAAAGGGCCCAGTTTCTGTTCTTGCTCTCTGTTAAACAGCAGCCAGAACAACCCACCTTCTGTAGTTTAAACCCCAGTGGCTTCCTAGTGTTAGTGTGGGATCCTTCAAATGCCCCATGGTGGCTAGACTTGCCTATGTCCTCTCTCTAGCCTTGCTGGTCAGGTCCCTTTCTGAGCCTCAAATACGCCCAGTATCTTGCTGCTGTGTCTTCAAATATATCCTTGTTTTCCCTCTCAGATCTTCCCCTAACAGGGACCTTGACCAATGGTACAGATTGGTCATGTACACCACATCTCCAGGAACTCAAACAAACAAAAAAGATGCTAAAAAACTGTTACATAAAATACGTCCCTCCGTTCCGACCATGACAAATTCTTCCTAATGACAAATCTGAAAAGTCTGTGCTAAACACATGGGAGCAAAATAGAACAACTGAATTCAATTATTACTGTGCATGTCTGAGTGTTCTGGGTTTTTGTTAGTGAAATTTGAATAAGTAATCAAACGGGGACATGCATTATTTATAACAAAGTATACATTTATTGCACAGAGATATTTTTACTTAAGGAAAATCACTACTATGGTTACCATCAGGTAATTTATATTCTATGAAGGTGAGCTATTAAGAAGGGTTTTAAATGCTATTGTCTCAATGTGCAGAACTTAAGCATGGTCTCACTGAAAATATAACAACCATAAATTAGAAGTTAAAATGGTTTTTTATGTATGCTTTCAAAAGAGTTACTTTACTCAAGTTCTCAGAATTATTTATAATTACATGAATTCGTATTCAAATGTGTGGTGTGAATTTGTATAATAATTATTTGAAATACTGCTTGAGAATTCAACTAAATTATATACAACAGTCCTTGTATTTGAGTTTTTGTTTGCTTGCCTGTTTGTTTGTTTTTTTTCTAGGAGTTGAACCTGGGCCTCGTTTATGCTAAATATGTACTACTTTCAGCAACATCCCTTCAGTGTTCTCAGCTTTAGTGTTCTAAACACTATCTGGCTGTTTGGGGGTTGTTTGGTTGTTTTGGTTTGGCTTTAGTTTTGGTTTTAGTTTTTTGAGACAGGGTTTCTCTGTGTAGTCCTGGAACTCACTCTGTAGACCAGGCTGGCCTCGAACTCAGAAATCCCCTGTCTCTGCCTCCCAAGTGCTGGGATTAAAGGCGTGTGCCGCCACTGCCCAGCAGAAATCCATATTTCAAGAGAGAGTAACAGGTTTAAGAAATGTGGAGTATGAGTTAGACAATAAGAAATGGTTATGAATTAAGTACCTGAGCTGCCAACGGTGTTTCCTCATCTGGCATCATGTACTGGCACAGTGACGACTTGAACACATCTTTATCATTCCAAGAAGACTGATGTTGCTCAACAAGAATTCTGATTTCTTTTAGTTTTTGCTCCAAGTCCAAAAGAGACAAGGAATGTTTAAGAGAAACACTAGAAATACAGGAAAGTGTGTCAGATAAGTTGAAATGACAGGACAGGCTTCACGGTGCTCCTTTTCTAGTTAAGCTGGCATCTGAAACCCTGTTCTACTTAGTCTAATCTGATGCTGTTGGACTGGAATGGACTGGGAAGCCAGCCACCAGATAAGGCCATCACTACAGAGCCACAGTAAGCTTTCACACAGATTTCACAAGAAAGGCCCTGTCATAATTATAGATCTTATTAGTGTAAGGGTCAGGTAGGCAGGTTTGAAAGAAGCATTTTTTATATTTCTAATTTGTTTGGAAATCAGTCAATAATCAATAAAATCTGAAAAATACCCCCAGTGTGAAAAGGCTGACACTGATACAGTAGATTATAACACATATGCAGGGTTGGTGTCTAAATCAGATTACCCAGTTCCCTAGGACAGTCCTGTCATCCGTCTTTGCTCTGCAGTACTGAGGAGTGAATTTGAGACCTCAAGCACCCAAAGTAAATAAATGCTCTACATATGCACACTCCACACCTACTTTTTCTCTATTTTTAAATTTGGAGACAGAGTCCACTAATGTGACTGATTGAGTCTTATCTGTAAGCCTTGAACTCGGGCTGCTCCTGCCTCAGCCTCAGAGTACCTGGGATGACAGAACTGTGGCACCATGAGCAGCTTTAACTTTTATTTTATTCACCAGAACCAAGAAGTCAGAAAAGACAGAGGAACATGGCATACCTTCCTAAGATCCGCTGTACAGCTTGTTTAATGACAGTGACCAACTCTGTCAGGCCTATCAAAGGAAAAGCAAAATTAAAAGAAAACAGAGCCGTGTTCACTTAAAACCTTCCTCAATAACATGAACGTGCTTGCTACAGACTGGAATCTTACCATCTCCAAGAAGGTGCTGGATACTTGATAAATACTGCTGCTGTACATCTGGAGGAGCAAGAACAGTCTGTGTAGAAGAGAAATCAAGTCAAAGGAGCTTTTAAAGGAAAGTTAAAGCTTTTAAAAGAAAACCCTTTTTAATATACCCAAAAAAGCTCACTTTCCAAAGACAACCATCATAATGCTACAAAGTCAGTCATAAATGTTAAAGTCTGTTTCTCAGAGCTGATTAATAGTTCAAAGTACTCAGAATAAGTAATATTTAAACACTGAACCTCTTAGAAGACAAAGCGGTGTAGCTCAAGTCTGTTAAACTTACAGTGCCATTTTTGCCAACTGTTGCATTATCCAGGTAAATATATCCACCAATTATGTTTAACTGGACTCGCAAAAGAACCACCAGCATACACGTGCTATATACAGCTACAATACTTCTTGTGAAACCTTCAGAGAGAAGAGAAACCCTTTGGCATTGTGACTAAAACACCAAGACATGTATACACTCATGACCTATTTCTTTGACTACTTTTTTTTTGATAACTTTAACAAAATATAATAGTAAATGGATCAAACTTAAAAATATATCAATTTAAAATATGTTATACTTAATGTATCTCTTTATAACATATATATAATAATTTATGTCTCACTTCTTTCCTCCCCACTCTTTTGATTTTAAGCAGGATCTTTCTCTGTAGCCGAGGTAGGCCTCAAGCTCAGGACCCATTTGTCTCAGTACTGGGATAGCAGACCAGTGTCATGCTTGGCTAGGCAGGATTTCTCAACTGAAGGACTACTTATAAATACGTATTGGGCAAAGGAATTATCTGTTAGAAGCTGGGAAAGGAAAGCAATTTGGGCATGTACCTCTGTTGGTATAAGCCTGCCTAGTGTTCACGAGGCCCTGGATCTCTCTCCAGCATGGATGTGTGGATGGGACAAGTCAAAGCAAGACCTGAGTAAACTGTATCTTTAGAGCTCAGAAGTCCAGGGAACGAGCTTAGAACTTAGGAAGGTGGAACATGGAAGAACCCCTGCTTCAGTGATAGGTAAACGTGAAGGCCAGTAGAGATTTGGATGAGGTAGAGAGGACAGGGAAACAGGAAGACCTTGCCTCCCAGCAGCCCAATACAGCATCCAGGGCAGAGAAGGAGCACAGATGTCCACGGTGTCAAGTGCTGTGGCCAGTTGAAAAAGCCCCAGTGGATTCAGAACCACAGAGACTACTCCTGGTGCCTATGAGGACCACTTGGGTAGAGACAAGAGCAGAAACTAGGGTGTAGTATCAAAGAGCGAGTAGGCGTGAAGAAATGAAGAAAGAGAATTTTGACAGGGCATGTGAGAAAGGGCAACAGCTGAAAGATAATATAGGCCACTCAAGAAGTTTAAGCTGTCTTCCAATAGGGGAAGACTCAGGCATCATTTGGTGGATATGTCAGCTGAAATGGAGAAACAGGAAAGCTTGCTGACATTAAGGTTTGAGACATATATAAAAGGCCTAGGGATGTTCCTTGATTACAATTTTTATTACTAGTGAAATTTTGCGTAAAATATGAAATTAAAGTTGCTATTTGGGTTGGATAAAAATTCCTTTAAAATATACCTAACATAAGCACACACAGTTCTTATACCATACCTTAAAACAACGATATCACCACCATCACTAACAAAGTGTTGCCTAGAAATAAACACTGACCTCTTTGCTTTATGAATATTTAGATTTAAACCTGACTATGCAATGGGGCAGGAAAAGAAGAGTCATATACATACTATCATACAAAAAGTTCCTGTTACAAATAGCTCAAGGATGTGCTGTCATACAGAATACTCGGGCTTACTTATTATCTTTAGGTCCTCCCATATTTCCAGCTTATTTGAAGGCCTAAAGGGAAAAAAAATCAGAAAACATGAAAATAATACTCTATATAAGTTAGTATAACTTTGAACTACATAAAGCTATATTTTAAAAGTTAAAATTAAAACTCACATATTTAAAAACTCAAAACAACATACAAATATTGAAGAAGCAAAGTCAACAAGATAACCAAACCTGTCTAATTTTTTTAAGAAACACTAAGAACCACCTTCACTAGTGTACAGGCCTGCAAGCCTTTGTCCTCTTTCTGAGCACATGCACAAGCATACTGAAGTGGTAAGCAACCCAGGAAGTGTCTTTCCTCTGCTTATTATCTTGTATATAATCAAGTCGATCCTGTGATCACTCAAAGGTAAGAAATCTGCTTCTGTTGCTTTACAGTATCACCATAAGCATAGGAATTGACACATGCATTTGTGCTCAACCAACTGGAACTATTCTCCCTTCTACTGTTTAGATCACCACTGGAGACTACTTAGGTTGGTTCTGAAATCTTTTTGCCTGAGCCTTTACACTTTAATTTTTTTTTTCAGGCTGTTCTGAGTTGATCCTGTTCTAAGCCTGCTGCAGATCTGAAACTACCTACTTCTTTATGAGTTCCTGGTGGTTGGGAACACTAGAGACCAGAGCGTTTGATCTGGTCAAGGATTGTTTCTAATCATTCTCAGTGAGCTGAGCTGGTGCTATGGTTGGGCTTACTGTTGTCTCAGAGGATTGTAGAGAAAAGGTTTGGTAATCATGGTGACACACTGGGAGGCAGTGAAACCTTTACTGAGTTGGAAGCTACAGGGAGACTCTCGGTCATTAAGGACACCTACCAGGGCATTTGGAGACCCTGGGCCATCTAGTATTACTCTTCTTGCTTCTTGGCTACCAGGTAACAGCTTGATCCACTGTACTCGGGCCACAAGGACCATCAGAGACCCAGAGCAACACATCTGCCTGATCTGGACTGGAAACTTCAAAATTACAAAACAAAATAAGCCCTTTAAAGGCCTCTTACTATAAGGTAAAAATGACTAAAAGCTGTTAGATATCTATATAGTATTTGTATGTATACATTTTTAAAGATAAACTATACCACAAGCTTATACCAATAGTTTAATTCAAAGCAAGCTTTATCGGATTTTAGCCTAATTTTGTTGACTTTATTTTATTTTGTCCATACTAGAAATTAGTGAAAACAACATAGTCATTAGTCTCCTTCACCCCTCAGTTCAAGTATAGCAGTCCTAAAATAGTGCTATAATATTCAAAAGGGATTAGAGCTTTTAAGTTACATGTAACAGAAATATTTATTTCACTAAGAATATTTAATTACCTTTCTGATTTAAAGACATTTGGCATAGTTTCTATCTTTGTGGTTATACAAAGTTTATTTTACTATAAATATTTGGTATCATAGTTAACAATTAATATCATTTTATAATTACATAAAATATTTACACAGTTATAAAGCCAAATTGATACAACCTTGTATGTTGAATGCCATGTTTCCCTATTCACAGATGATTTAAACATGCTTTCGCTTCTGCTGTATTGCTTTATATAAGCATGTATGCATTTTTAACATATTTAAAACTGCTCCTTAAATAAAATCAGATATACTGCAGAAGTTTTATTTACTAAAAAATAAAATAGCAATGTATCCAGGAGATTAGTCCATAGTAGCACAATGGCATTACTTATTTAAAAAACATACTATGGGCCAGCAAAATGGTTCAATAGGTATTAAGGCCTGCTGCCAAGTTTAATGATCTTGAATTCATTCCCAGGACCAACATGGTGAAAGGAGAGAGCTAACTCCTGTAAATTATCCTGCTACTAGCACACACAAAACAAACAAACAAATAAACAAAAATTTGAGTGGTAATGGCACACACCTCCCAGCACTTGGGAGGCAGAGGCAGGTGAGTTTGAGGCTAGCCTGTCTACAGAGGAAATTCTAGAACAGCCAAGGCTACATAGAGAAACCCTATCTTGAAAAACCTAAATAAAATAAGTAAATAAGTAAATGCAATTTAAAAAAAGCATTTTAAATGTAGTGTAGCAGTCGTCTGTGTGAATGCACTATGCAGATACAACACAGAACTTTCAGAGCACCTGTGTCATAGAACAAATATTTTTACTATTTTCAGTTCAGGATAAATACTTTTGTCAAATATAATGAAAATTATTTACTAGAACAGAAAGATACAAAATACAGGCCAATCATTTTTATTGATATGGGACATAAATTTGTGTTTCAGTAAGAAGTTCAGTTACAGGGCTGGAGAGAAGGCTCAGAGGTTAGGAGAACCTACTGCTCTTCTAGAGGAGCTGAGTTTGGTTTTTGGTGTCTCACTGGTGGCTCGTACTGCCTGTAACTACAGTGTCAGTCACATCTGATGCCTTTGCAGGAACCAGTACTCATGTACACATACTACCCACCCCCATGTAATTAAATAGTGAAATAGACCTTAAAAATGTAGAGTTATTTCAATTAACGCTGAGCCATTATTAGAGGACA
The DNA here is from genome assembly GCF_004785775.1 of Grammomys surdaster. NCBI lineage: Eukaryota > Metazoa > Chordata > Mammalia > Rodentia > Muridae > Grammomys > Grammomys surdaster. Next base: position 1,160,894 of record NW_021604767.1, read on the forward strand.
GAAAGTCCTTAGTAGAAGGAATCTGTAAAGGGGCAAATCAGAGCGCAGGAACTGAAACCACACTCGCTGACCCTTATTTCATTTGGGGGACTTGGTGGGTGAGAACAGAGTGAGCTGCCACCCAGGAAGCACTTCTGCATTGATAATCTCGTAATGAGACCGTGCCAGTAGTTTTACAATCTTTATCTGAGAGTTAAATGTAGCTCAGTGGTAGAACCTTTGCCTATCATGTTTGAGGTCCTAGTTCTCAGGATCACAAAACAAACAAAACAAAAATGTGCACACATGTGGGCACGTGCATGTGTACACACACACACACACACACGCACACACACACACACATCTTTTCTGATTTCAAATCATATCGGACAGAGAAAGTACTACCTGTGTAGATTTTCTTCAAAGGACTCTTCAAGGGGACCTCTACTTCAAGTTAAAAGCAACTTGACTTTTTAGTGTCACTAAAATCAATATCCACCTAAAACTTAGATCAATGCTTGCCAAACATTCTATTGCTTGTGATGAGGATGTTTAAGGTTCTCTGCCAGATACCCAATCAATGATGGCTCCTTACTGCTATCGTGTACCTGCCAAAACAAGGCTATCAGATCATTTGTTTATCCTCATCAGTTACAAGCAAATGAATTTAAAAAGAAAACCAACTTGCTTGGCAGGTTATATGAAACCAGAGATGACTGGATTATAAAAGCAATCGTCACACTGTAGGGCCTTGTTAGTCTGTTTTATACAAATGTTTATCAAAATGGATACATACCAATTACAAAATAGTAATTACAAAGCAAAAGAAAAGAACGGAAATAACATTAAGGCACATAAAATATAAGCACTGAGTGAGAAGCACAACTCATCTTAAACTCTGGAATTTAAGAAATTCACTTTCTTGTGTTTTGAGTAAGGTTTGCACATGGTTTTGCAAAATCAATCTTTTTTTAAACTCCCATATTTTCCTTTAGTGTTTATTTTACCCTGGAATTAACAGGTCTCAACTGTACTATGTTTAATCCATTTCCCCTTTGCTTGTCAATTCAATGACTTAAACCTAAAGGTATTTTATTAGGTTTTTATTTGTCTGTTTCCTGGTGCTGGAGATTGAGTTGAGGGCCTTGAAGATGCTAAGTGCAGGCTCTACCACTGAATCTTTCTAAGCATTTGGAATGGAGACCTGTATAGGATACAGGTTTGCTGAGGAGGAGGAAAGCCACCATATTTAACTGCTATCCTTTAGTTTTTCTATACAAACTCAATTTGAATCTGTCTTTGCCTCTTAGTAAGACTAAAGTCTAAGACAATTACAATCTGTTTTCTGTCCTCTATTTATGCACATTCAAGCAGTAATCAGTTGTTTATATGACTGTGATTTATTTGTTCATATATCTTCTTATATAATTATACAAAGTAATTTATAAGCCACACTTTACATCTGTAGAGCAGAGATTAAATTCAGTCTACTTCTAAAAATGACAAATCACCTGCCATTGGTATTCTATTTGAATCAGATAAAAAGTTTTAGCATACGTTCATTATTATTTTGGGAAGTATTCTCTGAGTAACAGAAAGACGTTTCAAAGAGGGCTGGGAATGTAGCTAAGTGGCAAAATGTTTACCTCATGTGGGTCCAATCCCAGTATTATAAAAGAAAAAAATAAATGAAAAGTCCTCAAGTTTGCTGCTCAATTTGTCTAAGTACTCAGTTTCTGTTTGCAAAATGCAGATGATAACATCTGCCTCATAGAGATATTGTGAAAATCGCATGAGAGCATGTGAGTGTGGGAGGCTCCTATTACAAGGTTGCCACAGAACTGCAAATAGTACTTCATTCCCCCTTGATACTTGAGGCTTATTATAGTCAAGGAAATATTTCAGTAAAACCACTTAATTAAGATTTATTTGGTTTGAGTGTAACTCAGTGGTGAGCACAGACATGTATGGGCTCCTGGGTTTGGTTCCTCAACTGTTTGTCTCTCTCCTTTCTCTTTCTCTCCCTTCCCCTCTCCCATCCCCTTCCTTCCAGCCATACATTTGACTTACTGAAACCACCACTGTCTGTATTTTTTTCATCAAAAGAAGTAGTCATTTGTTTCTGGAAGTTTCCTCAAACTAGCACAGAATTTAATTTCTAATGCCTATGTGCATGCCGCACACCACACATTAGGTCATTTATGTGAGTAGTGTTTTCTGAACTGCCACAATAATTTATCAGTATTATACATTCATGTTATATTTGTCTATTGTTAGTCATTTACTTATAAATTCATGTTCCTTATCCAAAACATTCTCCTACACTGCTAGCACTATGAGAAGCACAATATTGAACATAAAGATTTTTAGTTTTACGTTTCTGCTACAGAGATATGTTCTATAAGTACCCAATAATAAACTGTTGAATAATGTAAAACAATAGAACATATTCATATAAAGACAATACATATTATTGTCCCATATGATCTGTGTAGTGAGGGAGAGTTTTAATAAAATTAAATGACATATATATTTAATTTTTTCAACTGAGTCTATGTATTTTAAGTTTTTATTAAAGAGATAAGGAAACAAGGATGCATTAAGCGTATTTAGCTCATTCTACAACCTTTGACTGCATTCCAATAAGCCAAATAACATAGTGTGCTTTTACCTGTTTTTCAACAAAGCTGTTAGACTCTCCGAGTTGAGCTGCTGCATTAAGGCCTCTCTCAGTGTTGGCAGCATGGACAGCACTGTCCCACAAACAAAAAACAAAGACACTCACAAACGGCATGAACACAGTCATTTAGATATTCATACTGCTGTAGGCTATATAATAATAGTAGCAACTAGCAAGAGTTAGGGGAACTCTCCAGGGTAGAGAATTCCAATTATTACTACTAATTATATAAAACCACTACACACTTTTAAACTATGTGTTTGCTTATGCTACTCCACCATTATTATATTTGAAGCAATGTAAACAAGAACAAGCAGAAGACAGAATGAAAAGACTCTGCCCCTTCTGTTAACAGTGGACTCTCTGAACTATGGTTTATGGATAACTACTCCTTCTTTTCTACACTTTCCAAAAATTTCAATGTAAGTTTATTTCTGATATAATAAAAATGACCAAAGCTAATTTTTATAGTCATATTTTTGTTTCATATTTCTAATTCTTGGAAAATATTGCTTATTAAATATTATAAAACCATGTTTATTATTATAAATGCAAAAGCACATTCATCTAAGCTTGGAGTGCTCCCGGGTCTCAGTTTGGGTTTTGCTAATGGCTATGGCATTACCTTTCATTCCCTGGAATACTATGAAGACCAAAGGAGATCCAGGACTCCATGGGGGGAAAGTATGACCAAGAGTCACAGGAGCTCCCCCACGTCTCTACAGGTGGCATAAGATGAGCATACACAGAAACTGAGAGAGGCTTTAGCCTGAGACAAGTAATGATTGAAAAACAAAAAATAAAAACAAAACAAATCCCAAGAGATCACAAATAGCACCTTATAGAAGGTAAAACTTGAGTGTACAGCTTTTCTCTTTTGATGAGACAGAAAATCCATACTTATACAGGAAATTTCAGGCTCTGTTGCTCAACATTGTACTTCCATCTTGCACACTCTGTAGTTTCAGTAAATGTCCTCACCCTGCATATTTATAGCTTCTTATGATATTGAGATCAGTAGCTAAAGAAGGGGCTCAAACATGAGTATTTCACCTTGGTATGTGTGGCTTGGTATATGTCTAAACAGTTAGTCCCTGTATCTGTAGACTCTGCATGTACAGATTCAAACAATTGCAGATCAAAATATTCAAAATGTGTGTCTGCATTGGACATGTACCTTCTTTTTTCTTGCTATTATTCCTTAAATAAAATAACTACCACTTACATTTTATTATACAGTGAAGGTATTCTAGAAATGATTCCAAGTATATGGATGAGTAACTGCAGGTCATTGAAAATACTGTATTACTTAATGTAATAGTTGAACATCATCAGATTTTGGAACGAATTCTTAATGACTAATAAGGGAAAATGCAAGTTACTTTACAAACAAACAAGTAAACAAAACAATTCTATATTCAGAAAATGGAGTTCATGGAGAATTATGGAATATACTGATTTGAAGAGTCTTTCTGATTATTCTAGTCTCCCTTAGCCATCTGTACATAGCCACTGAGCAGATATATTTCTGTATCTTCAGTCATCTGTTCTCTACAACATTTGAAAAATTCTATTTATTTCACATGTATGTGGTGCATGCTCAAACGTGTATCTGTGCACCATGTATATGCAGGAGCCAGTGGAGGTCAGAAACGGTTGCTGCATGCCCTGGAACTAGAATTACACATGATTATGAGCTACCATGGGAATGCTGGGAACCAAATACAGGTCCTCGCCAAGAGTAGTAAGTATTTTTAACTTCTGAGCCATCTCTCCACCCACCATGCTAAACCTTTCTAGTCCAGGCCCAAATCACAGAAAGATGTGTAGGTTTGAATCTGAATCTCAGTTTTCTCATCTGTAAGTTGAAGAGAACACAGGGCCTATCCTATAGAACTGCTGTGGGGATTAAGATATTTATAACATTTACAAAAGTACTGATTAGCTAATGGAAATAGTCTTAGCTACGGTTACAATTCTTTTTGCAGGGAGAGGGTCCTAATGACATAATCTAGAATCTTCTTAGCATGTAAGAGGCAGGAATGTATCTGTAGTTTGACTACCACATAGTATACTGTGATCCTTTACCCAAACAAATACAATTCAATTAGTAAATACTAATTACTACAGTTCAATTACTGTAGTTAATTAGTATTTCTAGAAGTCATAATGTACTGTTTATTACAGTTTATGTTCAACTTGAATTTCCAATGTTTATTCAATATTTTGCATCATTCTGAATCTGTTAAACTGACTCATCATACAAAAAAAATTATCTATCACAGTCCAAAAAACAAAGAGTATTTTGTATTCTGAAACTTTATTAGTGATGTCTGCTACGCACCTAACCAAACATCATGTCATGTGTAAATTTAATGAGTTTCTCTTCTCAGTCAAGTCAAGAAAGGCAAAAGACAAAGCCCTGAATGTTCCATTATCGTACAACATTTAAAGTGACATCAATGTCTCATGTATGAAAACTGAAGTCCTCCATGCCTGTGGTCTGCCCACCAAAGATTTCTACGGTGTAAGTTTAATCACATTATTTGTAGTCTCTTGTAAATGCATACCAGGAAGTTGTTTGTCAAGCTTTTTAGAGAACCTATATTTTACCTCCTAGTGAAAATGCTATGCTATTTTTAATTGTCTGTAGTCTGCTATCTACAGGGTTGTGATGGTCACAGCATGTACCAGCTCCATCTTCTAAGAGCAGCAGACTGACCAGCAGATTCATCACTATGTTCACGTTGCCCTCATCTCATGAGGACTCAGGGAGGAACTCCTGTCCAGGGAACTAGACCTGTTAACTCATCAAGCTTTCTTAAACTGGGAAGAATCATTTCAGGCTTTTAATTTTTTTAGACAGAGTCTCACTGTAGCTGTATTGGAACATGGCTAAAATGACTATGCTGGCCTTGAACTCATAAAGAACTGTTTGTCTCTGCCTCTTGAGTTCGGGGACTAAAAGTGTACACCACCATGTCTGGTTCAGGTATTTCTTACGTCAACTTCTTCCTTTTACAAGAGTCAGAGACCTTCTTTCCTATTCCTGTTCACTCTCTATTATTCTTCATAGGCATTTCCTCCAAGACATTGCTTACATATCTTCCCATTTGATTCTGGGAGGCCCAATATGACACATGATTTTGTCAAAATGAGATGTATTTTGAGATCCCAAGAGTGATCTTTTACCATTTTATGAAAACTTGCATTAAAATCTTAAACAGACTGTTGATATTCTCTAGCCATTCAGTGAAATGTACTCAGTAGCACCAGCATGTTCTATGTGATTTGTAAGTTCACATGCTGCGTGTCTATACGCCAAGCATCTTATGTGTAGTATCTGCTGTCTTCTCACAAACTACTTCTCTTTTTAAAACAGGGACTAGCTATTTGGCCCTGCCTGGCCTAGAACTCGTTATAGACCACCTGTCATCAACTTGAAACAATCCTCCTAAGTATCCCTCGTGCTAGGATGTGGATCAAACTCAAGAGCTTTGTGCAAGCTAGGCAAGCACTTTCATGAGCTGAGCTACATACCTGGTCCTTCACCATACATTTCTGAAGTAAATTTTATAAAGGTCATTTTATTGGAAGAGCTGAGGTTTAGGTTAGCTCAAAAACACAGATAATTAAACTGGAAACTGATCTGGTGATCAACCTCTCCCTAGAGCCTCTGTCATTCTGGCTGTGCACATGAGCTGTCATTATGGACAGTATTCTGGCTAGGGTTTAACAGAACAGAGGCGTCTGACTAGGTATGATTACTTCAAATATAAAACTCACATGTAGCTGTAGCTGTGAACTTATATTCCCTTTTTGATCTTAGCTTTTCCATCTATAAAATGAGGAAGTGAGCTAGCAAAAAAGTCCTCTAAAATCTAGAATAAAATTCCACTTGTAAAGGTGAACCAGGCATATTTAGCTTTGTAAATTTCTTCTAAACATATCCTTGAAAGAAATGTTAGGGAGGAAAAAAGAAGCTTTAAACAATAAAAAAAATAGATGTGACATGGATTTGAGAAACCAGTTTTCAAGGCATCATACCAGTTAGAACCTAACTCCTTGCTCTCTTCAAACATGAGCAGGCTGATTGCATTATGGCTTTTTTTTTTCCAGTAGGCTTCTAGTTCTGGAAATTACATTATTACCATTAATTAAATGATTGAGCAGACACTATTGTGTAATACTTATGTCCTACATTGTCTTGCTGCAAATGTAATAGACTTAAGACTCTTTGCTGTGACCTACAAGGCCACGTGGGTCAGGCCTCTCTCCACCTTTGTTTCCTAGCACTCATCCATTTCTTTCTAGCTCCAGTGCCTGTGTGCTACTTCTGTAATGAGCCTAGCATGCTCTCATCTCAGGCATTTGCTCTCTCTATTGTACTGTGAGTCTTTTCTGCACACAACATCTGGTCAGAGGCATGAGCCCTCCACCACACTCTGAAGCTTTCCTTTCTGTACTGGATCCACAGCAGCCTAAGGTCACTTATTTGCTGTTTGCCATCTTTTTACCAGAATATCTGCCGAAGCTCAGGGGATCTTACTCTGTTTACTGCCTATTCCCTCAAGAGCAGGCACTGTGAATATCTGCTGAGTGAATACATAAAATGAGTATTTATAATGTTTTAAAAATTCACATTGAAATCATGTATCTCTGTTAACTGGACTATTGAGTAGATCCAGCATACTTTCCTCATCTTTTCCATAAACTGGAGACTCAGATGATGAATTAAATACAAACCAACAAGCACTTCAACATACAACTACATATATGTCTGCTTACCTGTCATATTGCAAGTCCTCTGGTTACTTTCAAAATGGTACTGTCGCCGAGCCTGGGCAATGTATTCTGCAGCTTCTCTTTCTTGTATTTCTCTAATTTTTTTCTGTCCATATTTTCCCAGGATATATACTCCTAAAATCATTTTTTTTAAAAAAGTAGATTATTAACTAGAGTACTAAAAATTCCAACCAACATTTTAAGCATTTTTTATTAAATCATGAGGTTTATACTAGGAACATGCTGAGACTTACAGCTTCTAAAATACTTTTATTAAAGAACTGAAAAAGGAAAGGAAATTGTAGTATTTACTTATTTACTTTACATGTATACAATATATTTTAACATAGCCAGTAAGAAAAAAAAAGAGATTAGCAGACAAAAGCAGAAAGGCATTGAATTTATAAAGTCTGGCAGCATCTTTAATAGCTAATTGAAGATATTCTAAACATTCAGCAGAAGATTAAATAAATTATGATCTGTTAACATAATGGTATCTTATGTAGCTATTAAAAACCACATTGCTAAATAGTTAATGACTCAAGGAAAATCCACCTTATACTATTAGGTTCTAAAATGACATCCAAGAAGTTTGTATTTTAATGAAATAGATACATAGAAAAGTACATATTTAATTTCTAAAGAAAAATAAACTGTGATAATTGCAGTTGTTTGCTTTTCTATATTTTTCATGTTTTCTTCAATGATCACTTAACTTTAAAATCTCCACAATTAAAGATTTAAAGGAATGAGAGAAAGGTATATAGTATATATAAGACATGTATTTATCCACCCCTGAATTAGATAAAAGTCTGAGAAAATAAGAAGATGTAATTTACATTCTCTAAAAACTACTAACTCAAATGACAAAGGGAACAGGAAGACAGCATCGTAACACAACAGTATAAAATATGGCAGGGCCGTGTGGCCTTCACCACAGATGATGTAAATGAGTGCATTTTTGTCATATACTGGGTGAGTGGCCATTGGTTTTCTTAACTGGGAATATGATGAACATTCCAGTGTTAAAATGTGATCAGTGGACTCAACCCCTTCTTTATTTTGGACAATTCCACATATGCATACAACACACTGAGATCACAGTCATCACTGGCCCTGTTTACCACCTTTATTTCTCTCCTGCTGATCCACTATTTTCTTCAAGCAGTCTCCCATACAAGATAGCTTGTTTTAACTAACCATCTCTGATTACTATCAGATAGTTTACTAAATAGTACAATGGACAATAGAAGTGGATCTTCACAGACTAAATCAGTAAGTGTTTAAGACACTTGATTAACTGAGATATTTTAGTACCATTTCTATAAACATAGATGTATAGCTCTAGCAAGGCCTTTCTCCTTAGGGATGGCTTAACCTGGAACCCAGAAAAGCCTTCCAAATCAAACAAGTTACAGCAGTGATAGTGTTGTCTTTGTTTTGGGTACATGATTTTGTTATAGTGCCAAAGAAGAACAGAATTCAACAAGTTTATAGAAGAGGCTGTGTTACTGTTTCACCTTTGTTAGCTAATAATTGTTGATGTATGCCAGAACTTGATTTCCTCATAAATCCTGGCAGCAAGGGCTCAGGGGGCTAATCACTTCTCACATATCTCCACTGTCTGTGGCTTACAGTATTTCCCAAACGGCCTCAAAAATTATGCATTTGGTCCATTTCTCACAAGGAAAAGGTAGCCATCAGGAACTACCAAGCAAACACATCCTAAATTATTTTCACTAAGACAGATGTTGTAGATGATCTAAGATGTTATATATCTTTAGATGGTTCCATAAAATTGTGTGATAAATAGGAATAGTATGGTTGCTGTTACTATGCAAATAAATACATGCATTGTAATTACGCTTCAAGAGCAGGCAGACATTCATAAAAGCTGTTCATCGGCTGTCTTTTCTATAACATCACAGCAGCACAGCCACATTACCATTAGAATAAGAAAAACATATGGTTAATATCTATAATTCCAGCTGAGGCAGGAGGATTATCATTTTGAGGGTAGCTTGGGATGCACTGTGAGAACCTATTCCCCTTCCCTCACCACTAAGATCTCAGAGAATGAAGAAATTGACTTAGATTTAGCAAAGTGACTCTCCAACAGGCAATTCTGGTTCAACTAGTTCTGAATACATTGCTTGTATCTTATCTCCATAACATATTACTGAAGGTTACATACACAATGATTATTATCTCTCGAGTTATATTGTAAAATGAATCGTTGATGTCACACTCTTTACATGGTAAGTGCAGGCTGAATTGTGTCCACTCCCAGCTTGTGCCACAAGCTGATATACTGAAGGCCTAGCACCTTAGAATGTGAGGTCAACACAAAGTGAGATCAATGGGCCTCAATCCAACATGGCCAGTGTCCTGAGAAGAAGATAAAATTGAGACAGAGATATGTGCAGAGAAAAGACAATTTGAAGGTTCCTAGAAGCTTTCTCTTTACAGCAGTTGGTATTCAGTTGTAGAAGACTGTGAAAAACACAACCATCACATGGCATAGCCTAGTACGGATCCCTTTCAAATGACTGAAGGAACAAACCCTACAGACACCTTGATCAGGACTACTAACTTCAAATGTATAAGACAAACTTTAGTTTTGTAAGTCTCTCACTTGGTAGGTCTTCATTATGGAAGCACTAGAAAAGTCACTCATGAAATTAGACTTAAGTCCTAGACACACTGTTTTTCTTTAGTCAGCACTGATATTCCTAGTCAAGGTCTAATTCACTTAGGATCCCATATATAAATTTCACAAACTGACTTCTTCTAATGTTTCTCTAGGAAATACTAACGAAAGAAAGAAAACTATCATCAGCTAAGACACACTCAGGGCTGTATATGCTTCCCTGGCAGCCTGACTCTTGGACTAGCAAAGAGGCATCAGTGACAGCTCCTGGTCAGCAAGTGAGGTGACTTGGAGCAGGCCACTCAATCCCTCTGGATATATATCTTTTTCATGTGTAAAATCAAATAGCTTTAAGTTTCCTCTGTAGCTATAATCTTCATTATTAGCAATTAAAATATCTACTAAATACCAAAAAATAAGTGAAAATGTTTTGATGTTTCCTTTCATGACCAGTTAAGCAATATATCTTTGTATAAATCATTTGTCTTAAAACCATCTCTTAGTCTTGTCTTCCAGGATAAAAAATTCCTATAGCACTAAATTTCAATAACAATTTGAAAATTATCTATCAACATTGCTTCCAATCAAGTAGAACCCCAACTTGTAATGTTTACATTCTATTTCAAACTTCCTGTCCATGCTGAACAGTGAGTGACCTTGCCCATGCTCAGCCCATGCTCAGCCAGGCCTGTACCACTTGATGACATCTCCATTTGAGTAGTGAGCCACTCCTGAACTCATCACCTGAAGAAATAGAATCTCAAAGAAGGAGTCTAGATTTTTTCTGAAGTACTTTAAATGGTTTTCATCCATAGCAAAGACTGAGAAGCAAGTGTACACAGAGCCTGCCCACATTACACACAATGGCATAGTAAGGAAGCCATTTCACACTGTGTATTACTTTATTTCCATGAATACTCTCCAGACTATAGCATGAGTTCCCCAAGTCAGAAATGGCGTCTTTCTCCTTGTGAATTCAGAGCCCAGTAGAGTTAGAATAGGCCTTATTATTGTTCAAATGTTAAGTCAGTAAATGACTTAAAAAAAATCTCTAAAGAGGTTAAAAATTGCAAGGCTTAAGATATAATTCAGTGTTCTGTGCTTTTATCAGCAAGATAGTAAGTATGAGTCCGGTTCTTCTGTTCTGTGATACTTTCTTGTTATGTGGTTTTCAAAGTATGGTCTGGGCATCCCTGGAGTCAGTTTAGGGATCTGTGAGGTCCACAATATTTGTGTCATACTGAAATGTTGTCAGTGGCACTCTACACTCTTTCCTGAGTGTTTAGTGGAGGGTTTTAATGGGTAGTATCACACATGACTGACTACAGAAGGGGTACGGATTTAGCTTTCTGCAGTTAAGCCAAACTAAAGACTTTTTTTGCAATTGTAAAATAATGCCATTCTTCTCACTAATTTCTGAAAATGTTTCATGTTAATACTTAGTAGGCTTATTATTGTCTTAAATGAGCTAATAGATACTTTAAAAATCACTTGGTTTTAACTTCAAATTCATGAGTAGATACAGAATTCAGGAGCCTGTGGAGGTCTCTTAATTTCTAATAGTATAAAGATTTCCCATCAAACAAGCTTGAGAACCACTGCTCTTCTCCAGCCTCAAATGGTCACACTGTGTAAATGAACATGCAGCAATTACTATCCACAATTCAGGGAAATAAGAATTCTGACTTCAGAAGCCACACAACTCAAAGCTCTGCCTTGCTGTGTTTTTCCAGCACTAAATATCTCACTCTTTGATCATGCAAAATAACACCTTACTCGGCACTACTCTTGTGACATCTGCCTCATTTTATACAACTTCATGTTGCTGTGTACTACTGGGCTCAGTATTCAGCTCTGTCATGGTCTATGAACAGTATTCCACTTATTTCTTCATTCTTAAAACATTAAAAAAATCCACTGAGGCAGGGTGGAAGAGTATGGAATGATAATATGCATTGGGATCTAACACACTTGGGGTTGAATTCTTATTTCCTTGTTAATAACTTGGCAAGTTTCTTAATGTCTAGGGACTCTAGTTTCTATGTTTGAAAAATGGCCTAATAGTAGCTATCTTGCTGTCATTTGCAGAGGTTGGAAAGAGCTTCGTATGAGGTTCAACATATAGTGGGTCTCTAATAAATGTGATTAAAAACATAAATTATACCTATTCAATCACACTGCCCACAGCAGTATAATCACTTAATAAATATTCCTTAAAATGTAGGAATTTCCTCATAATACGGAAAAATATGAACTCTACGAATAAAACTAGGTAAGTTCAACTATTTTAAGACTTTCTGTTTTGCTAAAAACCAACAGTGCTTTGATTATACTTCTGAATCTTTTTCCCTCCCTTTTGTTGTTGTATTGTTTTCTGTTTGTATGGGTTTTATCTTTTGAGACAGGGTCTCACTATGAAGTTCTAAGTGTTCTGGAACTCACTATGTAGAAAACACCTCCAACTCAGAGATCTGCTTGTCTCTGCCTCCAAGTGCTAGGATTAAGGGTGTGTGCCCCCATGCCCAGTTTTTTCCCTTCTCTTAATCTCCAATTATAAAACTCTCAATAGAGTTTCAAAAAAATATATTACTATATCCATATATCTTTAATTTCTCCTATGATTATTTCTGGTCTGTCATTAAGTGTTTCATAAACCATTAAGGTTAGGCTCTCCCCTCTGAAATTGCTAGAGACAATTTTCTTTCCTTAGGTAGAGCAAAAATTTTTCTTTATATGTCTTCCATGACACATACAACTTTATCTTTAGCATATTTATTCTATAATATCGGTACAATTTAAATATACCTTAGATATTAGAGACTGGAGGTAATATAAAACACATTGTATCTATAAAGTATTTCCTAAGGGTGATTATTAACTATTATCCATTTGTGCTATACCTCAGAGATATGCAGAACATGGTTATTGTCTTATCAATGACCTAATATTTTAAGTCATCTTATGAGATATATATATATATATATACACACACACACACACACACATATATTGATAGCATTTCTTCACACTCAAGTTTTTAAAATTCTTTTAAACTTCCTTTTTGTGTTGTTCAAAAGATTCCCTTTTTAAAATCCTATAATTATGAACTGAGGGTTCTTACCAAGACAAAGGGTTTAAAGTGGTTTGTGTGTGTGTGTGTGTGTGTTTTGCTCGTTCCCTGGAATCCAATGCAGTCAGCCTAGGCAAGTGCTCTACCACAAAGTTACAATTTCAGTATCAAGATTTTTATTGTATGTGTTTCTTTCCTCTCAGCCAGTGAATGCAACTATATCACCAAAATGGACAATGACCACAACCCTGACAGTCCTGATAACACTGCAGAATAACCCAGTCATAAGCATTGTGTTGATACATACTTTGTATTTTTAAATTGGAGAACAGAAATTATCTACTTTATATTTTACAGCAACATGCTGTTTTCAATTTACCTTTAAACACCACCTCAAAGAGCAGGCTTAAGCTATTGGTCCTAGAATATTTCGAAACTCGTGTGAAAGGTTGAAAGCAGAGTGCTGGAGTTGACAAACAGAATGAAGAAATCTAACAGAAAAGCAAAAGAAGAGAATTGGAAGGCAAATGTATCTATATGAAAATAGTGCTTTGAAAAGAAACTTCATTGGTTAGGCCCGTGAGGGGAAAAGGACGGGGGCAGAGTGAGGGGCAAAGGGCACAGAGAGGGGAGATAAAAGAATTTTAGAGGTTCTCCTTCGACAGTTGGGCCAATCTCTGACAAATCCCGGTCTAGTAACAGTGGGCCCTGCCTGTTTTATAAGTCACCTCTGTCACTCCTTCCTGCCAACGGCCCCTTCTATAAACAGGTTGTCACTCACCTCCAAGGACTGTGCCCAGGAAGATGCATTTCTTTTTATGACGTTTCAGAAAATTCCACATTGATCTCAGCATCTTCAGACCCCGGGTTGTGTGGGTTGCCTAGGGGAGAGGGGCTGGCTCACCGTGTCTTTCGTCAACCTGGGCCGGATCTACGGCAGAAGCGCGGTGGCGGCGCTAGGTGCTCTCCAGAAACCACAAACCTTTCTTTGCGCAGAGGCAGTCGCTTGAGCGGAGGAAGGGGGCGTGGACTACAGCGGAGCAGCAACGCTTTCGGTCCCCCAGCTGCCGCTTACTGATCCGGGACTGCTGGGTCCGTCCACAAATAGCTCCCGGGTGCCTCATCTTTTTCCGTCTTCCCGGAAGCAAGGGCCCCCGCCCTCCGCGTTCCGCTGTCCTCGGTCCTCTAGTTCCTTGGCTCGGCGTCTCTTCGTGGCGATATGGAGGAGAAAGTGGAGTCCACCACTGCTCCAGGCGTCTCGTGCGTTGTGTCGGTACAGGAGACCGAAAAGTGGATGGAGGAAGCAATGCGAATGGTGAGGAACCCTGCAGGTGGATGCTGAGAGTGCAAACTTTCTCCCGGCCGCATCCCTACCAGAGTAGTTGAGCAAATGTGCCTGGCGCGCTTTCTCATCACTATTATCTATCAACTCTCAAAATACCTGAAGTAACAGCTTGTTTTATTCTAGGGGACTTTTCTTTAGCTTTGTCTCATAGTAATTGGGGTTGAGGGAAAAATACAGAAACTGTTTGATTGATGTGTAGTATGTATTACAGGGAGCTTTAGTTCCCGCCTGGGGATATGTACCTACCTACCTGCCTATCTTCCTTTCCATGTGGACACATACTTTCAAACCCGTAAAGCCATGTTATTTTATGGTTTGCTCCCGACGCCCTTGAACATATATAATGGAAGGAAGCTGATGTTTCTGGTAGAGGGTCATATCAAAACGTGTCCCCGTACAATCATCACCGATGATGTATTTACTCTTTCTACAATACTTTTCTCTGCCCTTGTATTTCCTTCCCGCGATCCCTTTAAGGATTGCATTATGGAGGTTTCTGGTCGTATTTACATATTTTTTGAAGCTTATTACCCATATTGATGTGTGACAGGGATAGAAGTTTGTATGATATGTATGTGTACACGGACTTTCTGATGCTGGTTTTTCATTCTGTGAACATCATGAAATATACACCAATTTGTCGACTTGAAAAGGCCTTAAGACTGAGCTCAGCCTTTGATGTAGAGATATTATTTTTGCTTATTTGTTTACAAGATTAAAATATTTCAACTTTTCATACTTTTTTTGGTTTTTCAATCAACTTTTTATTCTAATGGTTACAGAAGTTCACATTCACAAGAAATTAATCTAGAACATTTAGCAAATTATATAAAAATTACTTAAAAGTCTTGACCTCAGAGATAGCCCGGGTGGCATTTTTTGAGCACTGTTCCTATATTTCTGTCCCTGTGAAAACAGAAACATGCCCCCCCCCATAATGGCATAATGCATTCTTTTTTTTTAGTTAACACTTTTTTTTTTTTTTTTGGTCATCTTTCTCAGAGCCTGGGGTAGGAAGAAGAGAGCCTTTGTTCTTCAGTTTTCAAGTTGAGAATTTGTTGATTTAAGGAAGATCAGGTTGCCATTTCAGTGGCAGAGCTTTGACCTTTTCCAAAGAAGGCCAGCTTCTTAAGTTCAAAGCCATCTACACAGTCAGGCCTATTTTGACCCAACTCTTTTGCATTTGTGACAAGGGGAAGGGACTGACTGGAAGAAGTGGGAGGGGCATTGGAGAGTCTGAGATAGGATGGAGTGATGTGGATTTTCAGCCTCAAGTTTTGGACTTGTCAGTAGAGGAAATGCATGCATATTTGTGCGTGTACCGGGAAGCAGTTCCTCTGAATCGACCCCCACAGACTGCGTTCTCCAAGCTTCACTTCCTCTCAACTGTCATTGCATTTGCCCAGCCACTCAGTACCAGCATCCTGGCCTACAAGTCACACCTTATCAATTATGTTGTATGTCTCTTTAACGTAGCCCTATCATTTCTAGTGAGATAAATTTGCTGGAAGAAAAGAGAGGAACCAGAGGAACTAAGTACCAAGAAGCCCAGTCCTCTGTTGACCTGGGAGCAGGGAAAGGCTGCCAATACAGCAGTGTTCTGCTGCACGTCTGGTGCACAGTGGATAAGGCTCCTGGCACTCCTGATCTCTTTCTTTCTACCTCTGTACTTTCTATTTGGTCCGGGAGTTTAAAAATAAGTTATTATTTGCACATTTGTGTGTGTGTGTGTGTGTGTGTGTGTGTGTGTACTCGAATACGTCTGAAGATTACAGGACATCTTTTGGGAGGAGCAGGATCTTTCTCCTTCCACTGTGGGTTCTGGGGATGGAACTCATCATCATGCTTTCACAGTGAATCCTGCCAAGCCATCTTACTGCCCCTGTCTTTTGTTTTCTTCTGCATGTTTGAAACTGCCCCTGTCATCTTATCCTGTGCTCCAGGATGCAAGCTTACTGAAAGCCTTGTCACATGTCTCTCCCTCTTATAAACTCCTCCCTCTTCTCTTGTCACTCAAACCAAAAACCTGATGAAGGGTCTAATCAGTGAAGTCGCACTGGTTACTAAAGAGGCTTTGGAGGGAGAATGATTCAGAGAACCCAGCACCTGACACTAATAGTTGCTCCAACTATTAATGAAATAATGAAGGAAGTCAAACTTTCATTCCAAATGTCTTAAATGGATAAGGTAATCTGACCTCTCTGTGCTTTGGTTCCCTTATCTACACAATGGAGCCCAGTATCTCTGTTGTCATGGTTTGAATATGCTTGGCCCACCTAGTGGCATTATTTGGAGATGTGGCCTTGTTGGAGTAGGTATGTCACTGTGGGCGTGGACTTTAAGACCCTCATCCTAGTTTCTTGGAAGCCAGTATTCTGCTAGCAGCCTTCAGATGAACATATAGATCTCTCATTTCCTTCTGCACTGTACCTGCCTGGATGCTGCCATGCTTCCACCGTGATGATAATGGACTGAACCTCTGAAAACCAGCCCTAATTAAGTGTTGTCCTTATAAGAGTTGCTTTGGTCATGGTGTCTGTTCACAGTAGTAAAGCCCTAAGAAGTTGGTACCAGGAACTGGGGTATCGCTGTGATAGGCCTGACCATGATTTTGTTTTGAAGAATATGGATTTGGGGGATATTGGATTTGGAAAGCAGTAAAATGCTTTAAATGAGGTTTAATGGGCTATCCTAGTAGGAATATGGAAGACTTTGTTGCTGAGGGAGATTTGAATTGTACAGACCGGGGCTGGAGGGATGGCTCAGTGGTTAAGAGCACTGACTGCTCTTCCAGAGGTCCTGAGTTCAATTCCCAGCAACCACATGGTGGCTCATAACCATCTGTAATGGGATCTGATGCCCTTTTCTGATGTGTCTGAAGAGAGCAATGGTGGTGTATTCATATATATAAAATAAATAAATAAATCTTTAAAAAAAAAAAAAAGAATTGTACAGACCTGGCCCAAGAGGTTTCAGAGGAGGAGAATTTCAGTATGTGGCTTTGAGACTGTTTTTGTAGTATTTTGGTGAAGAATGTGGCTGCTTTTTGTCTGAAAATTCTGCCTGAATCTAAGGTAAAGAGATTTATGGTAATTTCATTGACAAAAGAAGTCTCAGAAATGCCCAACAAAGACATTGTTCTCTGGATTAGTCTAATGAAGAGCATTTTGAACAAGCATAGCAATCTTAGAAAGGAAAGATACAAAATATGTGGTTGGAGTATTAAAGGGGCACCAGGAAATGAAGTGGAGCTGAATCCTGTGTTATAGGAGATAGAAGATTAAGGGAGTGGGACTTAGCCGGGCGGTGGTGGTGCACGCCTTTAATCCCAGCACTTGGGAGGCAGAGGCAGGGGGATTTCTGAGTTCGAGGCAAGCCTGGTCTACAGAGTGAGTTCCAGGACAGCCAGAGCTATACAGAGAAACCCTGTGTCAAAGCAACAACAACAACAACAAAAAGGGAGTGGGACTTTGGAGCAAGATCTTACCCAGCTAAGTTTAGGTCCAGGCATGGTGGTACACATCTTAAATCTCAGGAGATAAGCCAAGCAGATCTCTGAGTTCAAGGCCAGCCTGGGACAGAGCAAGTTCTAAGTGAAGAAAAGCTTAAATCCAGGCATGGTGGTACACACCTTTAATCCCAGGAGATAGGGCCATGCAGATCCTTTACACAGACACCCAGCAGAGAACACAGCACAGCATAGCCCAAAGACACCAGCTTCGAGCCCGGGAAAGCACAGCCATGTCTTTTTGCCTAGGTCATTATCCACACCTCGGTTCCCACTGCATCTGTTTTTATCCATAGCCTTCCGAGCACTGAACATCACCTCTCTGTGTTTCAGGCCAAAGAAGCACTAGAAAATATTGAAGTTCCTGTTGGCTGCCTTATGGTCTATAACAATGAAGTTGTGGGGAAGGGAAGAAATGAAGTGAATCAAACAAAAAACGTGAGTGGATCACTGAGAACACAGAAACATACTATGGCCACAGTGGGGCCAGCTGGCAAGATAAGACCCAATGTGTCCTGTGGCACAGTTCCCTGCCCTGCCCGCCACTGCTTAATGTGCGTGTGCGTGTGCGTGTGCGTGTGCGTGTGCGTGTGCGTGTGCGTGTGTGTGTGTGTGTGTGTCTACAGAGGTTGAGATCAAGATGCCTTTCTCCATCACTTTCCACTGTATTTTGAGACAGTATCTCTCTCTGCACCTGTAGCTCATCAGTTTAGCTTGATTAGCTGCCAGTGAACCCTAGGGATCCTGTTCTTTCCTGTCTTCTACACTGGGGTTGTCTGTGGGAATATATGGCTATGTCTGGCTGTTTACGTGGGTTCTGGGGAGTCTGAATTCGGGTTCTCATTCTTTCCCTGCAAGCACTTTACTTACTGAGCTATCTCTCCAGCTCTAGATCTTTTTTCTTCCTTCGTAAATGATTTTTATTTCTGACTGTAACAATACAATGATTTTTGTTGTGTTGATTTGTTTTAGGTATCGAATTTTCAGAAAAGTTAAATGATAGAAAATTATAGTAGACAATTTTTTATTTCTACATTTGTGATCTTAGCCAAAAGCTAAGAAATGGTTACATCTTTGAAATTTCATTATGTTTTCTTTTAACACTTGAGTGAAACAAAAGAAGGAATTTTGTTACATCAGAGTATCAGCCCAGAAGGAAGGAGTGCACCTTGTAACATTCAGCCTGAAAGTTCACCTTTGCAAAGCTGATCCATTTAACTTATAATGTGTTCCTTTTAGTTTCTTTAAGGATTTTTGTTTGTTTGTTTTGTTTTATTTTGTTTAAGGGGGGAGAAAAAGACCTTCAATATACAAATGGGAGGGAAGCATAAAAGGATTATGTTAGAGAAAACAATTTTTTGGATAGCCAATCAAATAAGGTCTCCAAGATGAGCTGTCCTCAACTACATGTGTTTCAGCTTTAATAATTTGGTGTTATTGTGATCAGATTGGAAAGTTCATGGTTTCAATGCTTCTTAACCATGGCGTCCCAGCAGTATGTCACAGTGGACACATTTGGGAAGTGGAAGTAGGTGAAAGTGCCATGCAGCCTTTTATGATTCCAAAGTACCAAATGGACTCAAGCATAATAGAACACCCATGCTGTTCTCGTGGACTTTGATCTAATGTGCTTTGGGAACATAGGACCATTTAGTGTCGGCACCCGGGCTCTGAGGCCTTTAAAGTTCATCCGTCTACAACCCTGAGGTTTAGCAAAACTCATGTCAAGAAGAAACCCAGATTAACAAGGCAGTTATGAGGACATAAAAACATTCAAGCTAGATAGATAACACACATGCTGTGTAGTTAGAGAATACGTTGATGCACAGCTAACACTTGTGTTTTAAATAGTTGCCACAGCACCTGTTGTACTCTGTGATTTGATGGAATGTGTTTAACATGAGAACTAATGACTGAGTCCCCAGTAACTTACATTTCTTAGACACTTTGGAGTTAAGTAGGTTTCTTCCACTGTCATGTGTCTTGCATAGAATTGCCCTTTGATTGCAAGGCCCTGGGCCCCAAGTGAGGAGACCAGAATTCTGCCCACACTGCTCTGTTCCATCCTCCTTCCCCAGTCTCCTCTCCCTGTGTATTTCCAATGCATGATATGACAGCTTACTGTGTTTCTTTAGCAAAGGCGATTCAGTTCAACTGGTATTTATTGAGAGCTGTTAAGAACTCCATCTCTCAGGAATCCTGTATTTGAGCTTTACAGGCTCTGGTTGGAGGAATCTTTAGTGTTGAGTTCTTTTGTATTGGTGCAGAGCCAGACAGTACCCTCTTCTGTAAAGTCCTTCTGTCCTGGGTTTCTGATTCTATAATCACCCAGGCTTCTTTCTGTCTGCTAACACCTATCATAGCATTGTGGGCCAGTGCCAGCGCATTTCTCACCACGCTCTAGGTCCCAGGAAAATGAGCACCTTTTTCTTCCCCTCACCCAGTGCTGTGCTCTCAGAGGACTGATTCTTATCACATATAAAATTTAGTTGGCTTATATAGAGCTAGGACCCAATATGAATTGCTGACAAATGCTATTGTCACTGATACTTTAAATTATTGCATAGAGAATCTGTGGTTTGCATTAAGCTATTTTTATTTTGAACTGTTTTGTTGGTTTTCTTTTTAAAATCAGTGTACAAAGTGATGCATTTCTTGGTGAGATTTTTCTACACACTCTTTGGTGGCCTTCTTCTCCCAGCCTGTGCTTTCAGACCCTTCCCTCTTCAGCTCTTCCCCTTCTGCTCTCTTGTCACATGTAGTCTGTTGCCCTCTTTCTGTTGTGTTATTGGTTGGTTGGTTTCTCTGTGTAGCCCAGGCTGTCCCAGAACTTACTCTGTAGACCAGTCTGGCCTCACGCTCAGAGATCTGCCTGCCTCTGCCTCCTGAGTGCTGGGATTAAAGGTGTGTGCCACCACCACCCAGCTATCTTTATTCTTTTTCCTCTTTCCCAACTTACACTTCCTTAATAACTCTTAATATTTTGAAATTTTTTTTTTTTTTTAAAGATTTATTTATTTATTATTTGTAAGTACACTGTCGCTGTCTTCAGACACCCATATGAGGGCATCAGATCTCATTGCAGATGGTTGTGAGCCACCATGTGGTTGCTGGGATTTGAACTCATGACCTCTAGAAGAGCAGTCAGTGCTCTTAACCGCTGAGCCATCTCACCAGCCCCCTTAATAACTCTTATTTCCCTCTCATAGTTCTATGATTTGTACCCCTGCATGTATACACATATGAAATGTACACATATGAAAATTTAAATCTCAGTTCCACCTTTGAGATAAAATATGGCAGTATCTGTTGTTCTAAGTCTGGGATACTTTGAATGAGATAAAACTTTTGAGGTTGGGGAAATGGGTAAGTAAGATTGTTTGCTGTGCAAGCACAAGGTATCTGAATTTCAATCCCCCGCACCCCAAAACTAGGTGTGGCCATGAGGGGCCTGTAACTGCAGAGCTGTGGGAAGGCTAGACTGGAGGGTATCTAAGATTGCTGCAAGTTGTGCCCCCTGGTTCCGTGAGAGACTCTATTTTAAAGGAATGAGGCAGAAAGTGATGAGTCGGGCACCTGACATCCTCCCCTAACCTCTGTATGCATGCAGATGGGTGCACATATCTTCACATCCGTGTGTGCAAGTACTTTGTGATGGTTTGTATAAAAATGGCCCTGATAGGGTCATATATTTGAATGCTTGGTTCCTGGTTGGTAAACTATTTAGGAAAGATTAGGAGGTGTGGCCTCATTGGAGGAGGTGTGGCCTCATTGGAGGAGGTGTG
>NW_021604767.1:1182705-1283891 GCF_004785775.1 Grammomys surdaster
AGGTGTGGCCTCATTGGAGGAGGTGTGGCCTCATTGGAGGAGGTGTGTCAATAGGAGTGGGCTTTAAGGTTTTAAAAGCTCAGCCACACCTAGTCTCACTCCGTGTCTCTGTGTGTGTTTCTCTCTGTCTCTCTGTCTCTGTCTCTCTCTCTCTCTCTCTGTTTCTCTCTCTCTCTCTCTCTCTCTCTCTCTCTCTCTCTCTCTCTCTCTCTTCCTCTTTCTGAGTTACTGTTTCTCTCTGTCTGTCTCAGTCTGTCTGTCTCTCTCTGGCCTGAGGATCAGGATGTAAGCTCTCAGCTGCTGCTCCAGCACCATGCCTGCCTGCCTGCTGCCTTGCTCACTGCCATGATGATCATGGACTAACCCTCTGAAACTATAAGCAAGCCCCCAGGCAAATGACTTCTTATATAAGTTGCTTTCATCATGGTGTCTCTTCACAGCAAGATGTAGCTGGCAAAGATTCTCTCCCATTCTGTAGCCCCTCTTCATTCGATGTCTAGTTTCCCTTGGTGTATAGAAGCTCCTAAAGTTGTCAATTACATGTGCTATTGGAATTGTTTTCCAGAAAGCTTTTACCTATATCTGTTTCTTGAAGTGGTACCCAGTTTTCTTCTAGGGGGTAAAGTATTTCAGATTTTACATTAATATCTTTGATCCATTTGGCATTGATTTTTGTGTAGGGTGAGAGAAATATGTTTAATTTTATCATGAATGTAGATATCTATTTTTCTTAATACCATTTTTTGAAGAGGCTTTTTTCCAATATATGTTTTTATATTTATCAAATATCAGGTAGTTATAGCTATGTAGATTTATTTTGGATCTTCTACTCTCTTTCACTGATCCTTATGTCTGTCTTGCTGCCATATGTCTGTTTTGTATTATGGCTGTGTAGTGTAATTTGAGGTCAGGTATTATAATATATTTGTCCAGAATTGTTCATTTGGCTTAGGATTGCTTTTACTATTCAGAGGATTTTGTGTGTGTGTGTGTGTGTGTGTGTGTGTGTGTGTGTATGTGTGTGTGTGTGTGTGTGTTTGTGTATGATCTCATATTAAGATTAGAATTGAGTTTTCTAGTTTTGCAAAGAGTTCCATTAGAGTTTTGATAGGGATTGCATTGAACTTGTAGATTGCTTTGGGTACTACAACTATTTCTGCAATATTAATTCTGGTAATCCATGCTCATGGACAGGATTTCTGTTTTCTATTTTCTTCAATTTCTTTCTTGAATGTCTTAAAGTTTTCATTGTAGTATCAAGATCTTTCACTTCATCAGTATAGTTTTTGCTTCTAGATATTTTAAAAAACTATTATGAAGGTGGGCTTTTTCCCTTTACTTCTTCCTTGGATAGTTTGTTATCAATATATAAGAAATCTACCATTTTCATCAGTGCTGATTTTCTAACCTGCTACTCCTCTGAAAGTGTCAGATGTGATGGTTTTCTTGACAAATCCACAAGGCTCCTTCTCATTCCTCGGTCATTTCACTTCTTCCTTTCTGACCCATGTGTCTTATTTCTCTCTTGACCTAAGTTAAGACATTGGGCAGCACACTGAGTAAGGGTAGAGAAATTGGTCACTTCTGTCTCATACCATGATTTGGAGGAAATGTTTTAAGTTTTTCCTCATTCAGTCTATCACTTACAGGCTTGCCATATAGAACAGTTATTATATTTATAGCCCCTCTAGTCTTAGTTTTTTCATCACTTTTTATCATGAAGGTGTATTGAACTTTGTCAAATGCATTTTCTCTATCTACTGAGATGACCATGTTATTTACATCTTTAATATTATTTATTGTATGTTGTATATTGCATTTATTGGTTTATATATGTCAAGCCTCTAAAATGAAGCCATCTTGATTGATGTGCAAGCTACTACATTCTTGCATTAGGTTTGTCAGAATATTGAGAAGTTTTGCATCCATGTTCATCAAGAAAGATGGTCTACTCTTTTCTTTCTTTGCTGTACCCTCATGTGGTTTTGTTACTAGGGTAAGACTTGCATTGGGGAAGAGTTCAGCAATGTTCTTTCCCTTTTTATTTTGTGGAAGAGTTTGAAGAATATTGGATTTAGGTCTTCCTTAAAAGTTGGGTAGAATTTGGCCATGAGTCCATCCATGGGCTTTTCTTTGTAGGATACTTTTGATTACTACTTCAATTTTCATTGTTATGTATTTAATTTGTCTAGATCTTCTTGACGTAATTGTTGGTATATTACACATGTTTAGGAATTTGGATTAAGTTATTTTAAAGGTTTGTTTGTTTGCTTGTTTGTTTGTTTCTGTTGTGTGTGTATGTGTTGTGTGACACTACTCTGGGGAGGTGTGAACAAAAGTCTACTCACCTCAGATAAGGAAACAACAGACCAAAAGTAAGGGTATCACTGAAGTCCAGCTTGGTGGACCAGTTAACATTACTTGGGTTAATTACAGGAAAGCTCACCCCAGTATGGGGGACCTGGAAACCTGAAGCTCATTGCACAACTTGCAGGCATCTCAGCAAGTTGGAGAACATTTCTTTCAAGTATCTTAGGTGTTCTGAGCCTCTTCGAAGCAGAATGGCTGATATAAGTGTGTCTCTTATCAGCCTTACTGCTTATATGGACTTGAGGATGGGGGGGGCGTATCTAGTGTATCTAGTCAGTTTCAGGGATTTCCTGAAGCCTTTGAGTTGTTTACTTTTTGAGTTTAAAGAACTTCTCTGCAGGATGGAACATTTCACATCCATCTAAAACATCCTGTGTCTTAAGGAACTCATATCCATGGTAGAAAACTTTACGTGTGTGTGTGTGTGTGTGTGTGTGTGTGTGTGTGTGTGTGTGGTGTGCACATGCCTGTAGGTACCTTCAGAGGCAAGAAGAGGATGTTGGATCTCCTGGAATTGGAGTTCACTGGAGTTACAGTCACTTGTGGACCACCTAGTGTGGGTAATAAAAACTGAACTCTGGTCCTCTGCAAGAGCAGCAAGTAGTCTTAACCTTTATGCCTTCTCTCTACCCCAGCATTAAAATCATTTTTAATAAGAGGAAAGAAGAGTACCTAAATTACATCAGGCCACACTCTGCTTGGTGTGGCTCAGATTGCTCTAGGAGCAGTAGAGGAGAAGATAACAGTAGAATCTAGTTTAGACATGGAGGATCCAAAGTTTGCTTGAGACTTGTAATTAGTATATCACTGTCAGGATTCAAATTTCAGTGTAACTAATTCCATATGCTGGGTGATTTCTCCTGTAATATGCCGTCTCCCATGAAGTATCTGAAATCTCAAATGTATGCTTACTTAGAGTCTGTTGTGCTATAAGGAGAACATGACAATATAAACTCAATACAGATTTGCTTTAGACTGAGGTCAGTTTTAAATCTATTTGAAACTAGAGCATAAACTTATGAAAATTGCAATCCTCCATTAAAATATTCAGAAATGGTAGATATCTTTTTTTTGAGACTTATCTCCTCTGTAATATTTTAATGAAAAACAGACTTCCCCAAGGCACGTGAGAATTTCACTAAAAACATAGCAAGGCTTGTGTAGTACACTGGATTAGACGTCCCTGTTGGTGAAGTTATTATATTTGCACTGGGCAACTGCTAAGGGCATCCTGAAAGCTATGTTCTAATACAGCCAGAAATGGTAAGAATGCCGTTTGAATTGATGGTTTGCATATTTTAAAGACACCACCTGTATGAAACAAACAATATCAATGTAAGTCTCTCTCTCTCTTAAGGCTACTCGGCATGCTGAAATGGTGGCCATTGATCAGGTCCTAGATTGGTGTCATCGACATGGACAGAGCCCTTCCATGGTATTCGAACACACGGTGTTGTACGTCACTGTGGAGCCGTGTATCATGTGTGCTGCTGCCCTGCGCCTTATGAGTATCCTTTGGCTTCTTGGCTTCCTGCCTTTACCTTGCCTGTGAGCAAAAATGGCCAGATACACCTCTCATTGTTCTCTCTTTCTTCCGTGGGATCCTGGGACTAAATTACGTATTTTAAAAGGTAAAATTCCTGCATTAAATTTCTAATTCTGCAATGATTCTGAAAATATAGTTGAGAAAAGAGCAGAGAATTGTTTTGTGTATTAAGCAAAATCACACAGTCTCTGCTGTTTACAGTTGCCAGGGTTTGTTTGTTTGTTTACTGTTGTTATAATGGCAAGCACCTGCCATGGCACACATGCAGTACTCAGAGGACGAACCTGGGGAGTTGGTTTTCCCCCTCCACCATTAAGTATGTCCCAGGGATCAAGCTCAGGTTGTCCTGTTTGTATGGCAAGTCCTTGTATCAGCTGAGCCATCTTGTCAACTCATGATTGCTAGATTTTTAATTTCTACACACCTAGAGTCTCTTCCTCTTTTTTTTATAACTGGATTTTATTAGTTTAAAGGCAAACTGTAAACTTTTAATTGTTTTGAAGTCTGGATTGAGCTTTCTAAGGTAGTTAGTAGCAGCCTGCTCTTGCCGTGGTTCTTCACATCCCATGCAGGACCTTAATTCTGTGCTATAAATCCCGCTGGTCGTCTATGGCTGTCAAAATGAACGGTTTGGTGGTTGTGGTTCCATCCTAAACATTGCCTCTGCTGACCTACCCAATACTGGGAGACCGTTTCAGGTAATATAATCTACTTGTGCCCTCCTTCCCTCCCTCTTCCCCTCCCTCCTTCCCTCTTTCTCTCTCTGTTCTTTCTTCCTTTTCTCCCTTTCTCCACGCCCCTTTTCTTCTGTTTATCTCTCTCTTGATGGACTTACCAATTGTATGTGGTCAGTATTCCAAAAACCCATGACAGAATCAGACTGTATCGTGGGGCCCTGGATTGAGTTCTTTACATCTCACTGGAAAAAAATCTGTGTCCCTTCCCTGAACAGAGTTCACCAGCACCTTGTATAGGCTTAGAGACTCTCTCTCTCTGTTGGGACAAGTGGTGCCCGGTCTGTGGTGTGATGATGGAACTTGGCCTGCATTGTTAACTGGGATACTAGTCACAGCCAACAGTATTTAGGCACCAGTTCCACCACCACCATTACTACTATCTACCTGGCATTGCAGTTTCATTATTTGTTGATCCCTTTTAATGGTGAGACTTCCCCTGAGACCAGAGAACTTACATGTCTTTTGTCTGTTAGAAAATCTGCTTCCTTGCCACACTGGTGAAGGTTTTATTGTTGAAAGTGTAAGCATTAGGAATCTGTCTGACAGAATCCATACACTACCCGTTCATTCTCCAAGATGGAAGATTAATCCCAAAGGATTATACTCAAAAAACAGTAAGATTCAATAAATTCTGGAGTTCCTCTTGAAGGCCTCGAGTGTTCATAGGCTGTGCCGAGGACTAATCCTGTGCAGCGCGAGTTTTGTAAGAGTCTTTGCCTTGAATTCTTCCAGCTGAACATAAGCTTTCCTAGCCACTGCTGTATTTAAGAATAGATGCCTTTAACATCACATCAGAAAGAAGCTGCAACAGAGTGAGTGGGAATGAGTGAGGCTGATTATTAAAGACGTCTCGTAAAGTGACTTCATTTTTCCATTCATTTCTAAGAGCCACCCAGACATTGCTTGTATAGCACAAATTGCTGGCTCCATACACATGGCGCTTCCTCTATGAGAAAAACCTAAGTAATTTCTCAGAGTTTCTGAACAGAGCTAAGACACATCGCTGGGTATCAGACTGTCTAAGACGTAGATGAGGAGCAGAGGAGACAGCTCAGTGGGCAACGTGTCGGCCAGGCAGCATGAGGACCTGAATTTGGATCCCCAGATCCCACTGAAGGCCAGATGCAGTTGAGGGTCCTGTGGTGAGACGGGAAGCAGGGACAAGAAAAGTTCTGGCCTGCTAGCCCGATAGATGTCGTGTCAAACAACAAGAGAGCCTGTCTCAGTAAGGCTCAAGGGGAGAACAGGCGCTTGAACTTGTGCTCAGGGTGCACTTGCTTGCTGGCTTGTACATATACATGTGCACATGACAGACACACATACACACATGCACATAGGCACGTTGGTGACATGAAAGCACAAACAGTTCTGTCAGGTTTCTCAGTGTAGTCAGTCTTTCTCAGCCAGAGAAGTTCGTTTATAGTTCATCTATCTACATGGCCATGTTGAGTCAGTGGAAAGTGAATGCCATGGTTTAATGCCAAAGTATGTTCTAAGGTCTTGTTAGCTTTTAAAGCCTTAGTATGCTCGTCTTCTGGATGCTGTGTTTTCTTCCTTTTCTTTCGTTCGGCTCATGGGACAGAGGGCAAAAAGGGAGGTAGGATCTCACATCAGAATTGTAGATTCCTTTAATACTGCATGCAATAATATACTATAATATTATATAGTATAAAGTTCACAGGGATATCTGTGGATCTATTGTTTTTAAAAATATGGTCATTCATTTTTTTAGTATTTCTTTTTTTTCTGGTTAAAACATTTGCTTTGTTTGTTTTGTTTTTGTTTTTGTTTTGACACAGTTTCTCTGTGTATCCCTGGCTGTCCTGGAATTTACTCTGGAAACTAGGCTGGTCTCAAACTCATAGAGGCCTGCCTCTGCCTCCCAAGTGCTGGGTTTAAAGATGTGTACCGTCACTATCTGGTGAATATACTTTCTGCTAAAACCTACATACATATAGCTCTAGTTGATACTTTAGAATCTCATCTTGATACCTAGACCCATGGGTTATTATTATTATTATTATTATTATTATTATTATTTCCCAACTGTAACTGTGTTTCTCCTTGGACCACACATTAGAATCTCTTGGAGGGCTTTTGCATTTCTCTGTGCATAGGTGAATAAAAAGGCAGGGACGAGCATCTGTGCTTGAAGAGGTTGCGGTGTGATTCTGCTGAACAATGATGGAGAAGCACTGCTTTACCAACCCCTGGGGAAAGGGCCTGGTGTTCAGTTGGACATTGGAGAGTAAAGGTGGACGAGCTGGAAGGCACCAGGCCCGGCACACACTGACCAACAGTAGTTAGGGTGGTAGCATCCTAGAACCCAAGGGACGAGAGGACTCTAAGTCACGCTTGTGTGTCGGGTCATCTTGTGACTACAGAGCTGTGTTAGGAAGAAGATCATGTTTCCATCAGTGAGTGCCTGGCGATGTTTGCTGGAGAGACAGCCTCAGTGGGGCCTTGAGATCATTAAGACCCTAAGGAAGAGATTGAGGAGGAAATAGGACTGAGAGGGAATTCTGGTATGTTCTGAGGCAAGGGCAGGGCAGTACTTTTTAAGGAAAGATTACTGTTACCATGGGGGAAGATCCTAGGCTGGAGCCAACTGAGGCCTCAAGAAGGGAGTTTCATTCGCACAATGCCCCTGTGAGGCTGGCCTCCCGTCTGCAGGTGCTTGGCTCGGCTCCACTTTGAGGGATGGCTGTATTGTTTCACAAACTTGAGCAGGATGAGTTAGATCCTTTCCAGGCCCTCCAGACGAGTGCTAAAATCCCCGAGCATTTGGCCCCATCTCATATGTCTTTAATTTCTTTCCCCTACGCTCCCAAGCTCTTCAGCTTCCACACACATGCACACACACAGCCTTCTTCCCACTCTCCCGGAAGTGTGCTTCCTCGCCTCTGTACGTGTTCAGCGTTCGTCTTTACTCCATGTTTCATTCGTTGTTCCTTACAGCTCTCTTTGTATTTCTTTTTTCACATATTTTAATCTCTTCTGGTCAGTTATCAGAGCAAAGCCAAGCTCAACAGCTTCCTTAAATCTTGCATAGCAAAACTCCCCTCCGCCCCCTGTAAAGGACCAGGTACTAAATATTTCTGCCTCTTGTGAGAGAAATGTGTTTGTCACATAGTGTTTTATACTCTTAAAAGTATAAAAACCATTGCTTTGCTAGCTAAGTATTATAGCTCTCGGGGAAAGGCTTCCCCTGCAAGTTCTGCTCCTGCCAGCTAGGGTGGGGTTGAGGGTAGGGATAGGAGTGGAGGAGGGGTGTTTCCCTAGTGCTAGTGTGTAGTAGGATATTTTCCTGCTACATCGTATTTGCAGTGGAGCTCAGTTATTGGGCAATAGAAGAGGTAGGCAGAGTGAGGAGTTGGGGCGGGGAGGAAAAAAGAGGAGGGGAGAGAGAAAGGAACATGGAGGAAGAAGTGTGGATCTCTAGCAGTCCCAGGTAGCAATTTCTATCAAAATGTTAGGTATTGGGTAACAATTCTAATTGGTTGGGCATCTTGTGTATTGAGCACTTCCAAATATATAAATCCATTGGATAATCTTTAAGTATTAAGAGTCTTCTTTCTACCTGTACTGAGAGCATGGCGGGTATTGTCTGAGGCTTAGCAGAGAATCATAAGGGTGACAGGGTTGGCCCAGAATCTATGCTTTGGGGCGTGGTCTCTGTGGAGAGGAACCAGCCGCCACAGTAATGTCTCAGGGGTGCTCTAGGCCTTTGGCCTATTCTAGCTCTCCACGGTTGGCCTCTGGCCGCTTCTAGTGCGGGAACATGGCGGGCCTTCCAGATAACTAGCAGAGGTGGACCACGCAGTGGCTTTTTTTCTAAATTCTCCCATTTCACTAGTGTAACAGTTCTGCTCTACCAAGGGATAATTTACCCAGCGAATGTGTTACAGCTCTGCTCTGCCAATGAGGAGCCAAGGAATACTACAAAATCACACCATACAACAAACCTCACACAAGAATCCCCCCACCCCCAGGCGGGTGGCCGCCTAAGCAGAAGGCAGGGTTTAAGGGTTTCTTGGGGGGTGGGGCAGGGTTTTCTAAGGTGGAGATTTTCAGGGTGAGGATTCCTGGGATTTCAAGCTTAGGTTGAGCTCAGTGATTGGTAGGTTTGTGTGGCAAGCCCAGGGATTGGTGGGTTTACCTGTTCACGGTTTTCATGCTCAATGATTGGTGGTTTTCTGTGGCAAGCTCAGGGATTGGTGGAATTCTGTTTCTTGTTCCTGGGCTTGGGGTCAAGTCAGGGTCAGGATGTTTTAGCTTTGGCCCCTTTACCCTACGCTAGCTTGTCATTCTTAACTGCGGACGGGATTTGTTCCACTAGGAATAGTTTACCACCCCAAGGTGTATAGCATCCCATGCTTGGAGAAATATGGCCGGTAAAAATATGAGCACCTGTTCCGCATCTCGTTTAATCACTATATCATCCCTCTAAGGTCTAGTTACATACCACAGAGGGTCTAAGTACTGGCCTCTAGTGTAGTACTTAAACTACAGTTTAGGTGGTTAGTATTAGTGATTAATTGAGATGTTAGGTTAAGGCTGGATGCCCATTCTTTTGGAAATGTATGTCTTTATGCTTTTATTTGTCCCAAGTAATGAACATTGTGAGGAGTCCATTAATGTAGTCATGACTGTGTATACACCACCGTGGGGACATTTAGCCCACATCCAGTCATGGCCAATGCTCACCTCATGTTCCTCCCTTCATCAGTGCATCCCTGGGTACCGTGCTGAGGAGGCTGTGGAGCTCCTAAAGACCTTCTACAAACAGGAAAACCCAAATGGTGAGTTTTCCCGTGGTGCAGTGCCCCACCTAAGAACTCAGTATGAAGGACGTTTGGTGGCCCTTGTTTTTTAACTTATCTGACTTTTTTTTTTCTTTCAGCGCCAAAATCAAAAGTTCGGAAAAAGGATTGTCAGAAATCCTGATGTTGTAATGATCAAAGACTAGTACCTTTTGGAGATCTGGACAGAGTTCCTGACTGAGAGCCACTGGCATCGCTGGTCACGTTTATGTTATTACTGTGTGTGAAAACGGTGTCTCTCCTCATTTGCTCTGTTAAGGAAACAAATTAGCTTTTTAAAAACAGTCTGACCATGTAAACAGCTATTAGCTCTTCCACCAAGCTGAAAGAATATTTCCAGGAAGGGGAAGGATTAAGGTTTGTGGTCCCAGAGATGTGCAAGCAGGGCCTGCCCTTCATGAAGCTCTTTGTGGCTGTGGAGGTGGCCAAGTGGTAAAATGCTTGCCATGCAACCATGAGGATTGGGTCCCCATCAGTGCTAGGTGGGCTTAGTGGCCTGCCTGTAATTCCAGTGCATGGAAAACAGATGGGCTTCCAAGATCCCAAAGCAAGCTGACTAGATAGGTTAGCCCTTACCTCGGTGTCAACCTTAGGCGTCACATGTCCACACGCACCCCCCCACACACAACCCAAATGCAAGCGTTGACACACATGACACCATATATGTACACATGCCAAAAAAAAAAAAGACAAATCTTTGGAAGATTGATCAAGATCAAAACAGGAAGTAGAAGGAAGAAAGAAAGCTTTGACATTGAGTGCATTCAGACCAGGTCCTGCACCAGACTCCACCAGGGCACAACATGTACCTGGGCTTATTCTAATTTGTATTGACTTTATATATATGACCATGCGTGTCGGGAGTTCATGTGTGTGGGTGTGGAGGCAGAGGAGACTCTGCTGTTCCTTAGATTCAGTGCCAATCCTCCTTCCTGATTTTTTTTTTAAGAGAAGATTTACTGAAATGTACCATTTGGCTAGGTAGGCTGGCCAGGAATGCCCAGGCTTCTGCCTGTGGCCTCTAGTGCAGGAATTACAGGCATGCACCACCATGCTCACCCTCCTCCCCTCCCTCCCTTCCTTTTCTCTTTTAAATGTGAATTTTGGAAATTGAACCAGAGTCCTCCTGCCACTTGATCGACCTAGATAGCTCCCCAACCTTAGAACATTTTTAAAAGTATTTACATTAAACAGACGCTTTTAAAGCAAGTGTTTGAGTCATTTTTTAAAGAAAAAAATAGCATATCGCTACAATAAAGTTTTATTCATACCTTCTTTAAAGAGGAATAGTCTTTAAATAGTTGGTGCTGGACAGATGGCTCAGGGGTTAAAAATATATCTGCTTTTCCAAAAAGATACAAGTTTGGTTCCCAGCACCATCACTGGACAATTCGCAACCTGTAATTACAATTCCAGGGAAGTGGATACCCTCTTCTGGATTCTATGGGTACCTACACTTACATGTGCACACAGTTCACACACACACACACACACACACTCTTTAGATTTCTAAAGGAGAAAATTAAAAGTAGAGTCGTTCCTTATAATGGAGCTACTTATTCCTTTAACGTCCGTTTCTTCCCTGGAACAAAACGAAGACCTTATACTCTCAAAACAAAGACCTTATATTTTCCAGTGAGAGAAATGAAAATGGTCCATTATATAAGTTTCTGGAAGATAACAGTTGCTGCTGGGCATAAGGTCCACACTATAGCCCCACTGCTGGAGAGATCGAAGCAAAAGAATCATGAATTCAAGGTTTGGGCTATATAGGGAGCCCCTCCCCCCGCCCCCTATCGCCCCAATTAGAACCAGTTGCTATTAGGAATAAGAATGCAATGATGGTTACAAGATTGAATAAAATGATCCGTTGAATTCGAAATACCAAAGCTGTTACTCTTTCAAATGCGGATGATAAAGCTTAAACTGAGTATCTAAAAATGTGACCTCACAACAAAATCTCTGATAAGGGTCACTAGAGCAAGATGCGGCTTTTCCGCGTCGCCCTGGGCGCAGTGTGCGTCTCTGACCAGAAGGGGGCCTCCCTGTTCCACCGCCTGGGCAGCCTCAGTTTCTTCAGCGTATTCAAGTCCTTGATGCAGAGCGGCTGTGTTTGTTGACTCTGCCATTTGAGCACTGTCTCCGACTTGTTTGTTTTGAATTACATTACCGGCTGGAATGTGATTGTGGCGGTAGTATTTTTATATTGCCTGGGGGAACAGCTAATCACAGTTACATGCTTCAGAGGATTTATAATTGCGTGGTTTTGTGCGTGTGTTTTTTTTTTTAACAGCATTTCAGAAGTTTTATGAGCGAAGAGTACGCAGGATTTTAAATTTACAATAATGGTCTGTGCACCTTCTCTTCGGTTTTATCTACTTTAAAGACTGTCTTCTCATTAAGTTTTAGTGCCTTGCCTAGTGTGTTCCTTTTTGCAGTTGGTCATAACTCACTCCTGGCTCCCGTGCTCTCCTGTAAACAGACATCGTTATATTTATTGACTTCTTATCATTTTGGGGGAATTATTTGTCCTTGGAACAACCTGGGATCTTATCCTTGTAGAGTACCACCAGATTATTCTGGCTATCTTATGACCAGTGGGCTCATGATAAACCTTTGAAAGTAAATTTAGTTTGAATTTAGGGAAAAAAATAATAATAAAGGTAAGAGCATAGAGCCATAAATAATATGTGGCCATTTTATCTGAGAGACAAGAACAGCTTAGGAAGCAGAGAGAAAAAAACAGAAAATAAGGCAGTAGCATGTTTTCCCTTTTGGTTTTAGAGATGGCTAAGTGGCATTTCCTGGTTCCTAAGCAGGGCTGAATGGTTTAATTTCCATTTACCACCTTTAAAATTCTCTTTCCAGTCACTGACAGAGCTTTTGCACACAGGTTTTCCTGTGGAAAAATCTCTCTGGATCAGTTGTTGTAGATTAGGGATCAGCACTGCCACCGCAGGATCACTGTGAATATCATAGACACCAAGTGTGCAGAATTCAAACGACATGTCCACATGACAGTGAGGCGCTATAGATATGTATACACAAAACTGTCTGCGTGCAGCGCCCTCCAGCAGGCTCTGCCACACCTCAAAAACTTATGCCCAACAGAACCATAATGGTTGTACCTTTCTTTGGAAGAGACCAAAAAAGAGTGGTACTTTGTGCATGAGATAGTTAGGAAGATGAAGGACGTAGACAGGCTGTAGACACTTGCCCTGGTAAGAGAAACTGGGGAGAAATGATCAGATCTAAGCTGCTGGAGTATCCAGTGTTTGCTGGGTCCAATCAGCGATGAAAAGTCATGTTGTGATATCTTTGCATTTCCTGTCTTAGACACTTGAAATATGGAGAAAACAGCCAGCGACCCAAATGTTGGCAAGATGGTTCATTTTTCTAAGGACCCTCCCTTCCCTTTTGTAACCCAGGCTGGCTTCAGACTCGCTGTACAGCTGAGAATGACCTTGAGTTTCTGATCCTCCTGCCTTTCTAGGGTGCAGGGATTACAGGTGATGGCTACTTATGCCGGGTTTTGCCAGTGCTGGGGAGTCCGTCTCAGGACTTCATAAGCGCTAGGCAAGCCCCCAGACAATCATGGCTACCAGGCAACACAGGGCTACATCATAGCCCCTTCTTCAGGTTTTTTTTTTTTTTCCTTTTTAAGTTACATCATATGTTCTCCTGGTCCTTTACCGGGAAGCACTTCAGTTTTTATGCATAGAGTGCTATCCTGTACCGTTGCCACTCTGATCTAGCCAGTTTAATGCTCATTCACTTTAAAGGAGCACTGGTGTACCAGTTCAGCCAGTTGGCTCAACTAAGCCCTGGGGAGAATTCCCTCCAGCCCCGTGAAGCCAACTGCACCCTAGGGCTAAGTTACAGCACGTTCCAACCTAGAACATTTCGGTTGCCTTTCATATTGCTGACATTGGACTCTCAGGCCCTGTGTGAGCTCTCCCACTGAACCACTTCTCCCTCCACAGACAGTTTTCCTACCTGTCCTGCCCCTGTCACTGCTGCTGCTTTCCAGTTAGTGAGCTCTTCTTTGGGATAAGAGTGGTCTTTTTATTTCGTACTGACTCATCTGGAGGCACACAAAGGCCAGCAAACTCTACAGGTGACGTTAATTTTGTGCACTTGGTTAAGATGTCTGATTTAGTCACTGTGGACTTGGTTCTCTCTCTCTCTGTGCCAGTGAGTGATCAGTCTGTGGGGGAAGAAATAGTGACTTTTTTTTTTAAATAGAAAGTGCGTTAGACACTGATGGAAGGGAGGGAAGATTCATTATATAAATTCAGAGCAGCTGTTAAATTATTTGATTTCATTTTTTCTCTGTATTGTGTGTTCCAAAATTCAAAACGTTTGGTAAGAGTATTTTAAACAGCACAGTCAATGAAAAGATCTAAAACTAAGTACTTTCATTCTTGATATCCTTCTCAGCAAAGAAATAATCATGTAAATTTCATTATAACTAATAGTGTTGTGGAAAAATGGTCCAAGATATTTCTCATATCACAGATGCCCTGTGGTAATATAATAGGTCATTGATTACTAGCCCATAAAATCAAGGCATTGGGGGGTGAGTGGGGGACACACTCGTTTCCCTAGAGACATCTTGACTTAAAATGTTTTAGGTACCACCATTTGAGTGCAGGTAAAAACAAAAGCTAAGACTATTTTTTTTCTTTCATTTATTTTAAAAGAAGTCCAGCTTCTCTGTTTTGAAATCTTGGGTGAAGCCAGAGCTGGTGTTGCCTCGCTGTTCCACATCAGCTGACCTAGAGTAGGCTTGAGGAGAGGAGACATGAGCAATTGATTTCCCTGCCTTTTGGCAAAGGAACGAGACTGCATTGACTTCAGCCATGCAGTCAACTGCCAGCTCGTTCGTTCCTTCACAGGGCGCTGCTTGTGTGTAGTGAGGAAAGGCCTGATGGCTGATGTTATTTTTATGGGTCAGGCGGGCATGGCTTGTGGTGAAAGCTTGACATCTTTAGGATCCTACATGTTTGTTCGATGAGCTAATAAAAGCAGGCTTATGTGATTGTTTCGAACCTGATTTTCAAGTGGACTCTTATATGCTGGACACTTTTACACGCTGGACACCACATATCAAAGACAGCAAGTAAGCAAACTTTGTGATGAGATTCGACAAAGAGTGTCATTAGCCAGGCTTTGGTCAAGTTCCAAACTCTCTTAAACAGGCCACAGCATTGGCCCTGTGGCCTGCTGGGTCTGCATAGCCTTTTGCAAGTGTCCTACTGACTCTCTTTAGAGCCCCGCCCCCATCCCATAAATGTTTCATCCGCAGAACTGATGTAAAATGGCCTTGCCTTCCCTTCAGCAGGACTCACAGGTTAACGGTGACACCTTATATTCTGTCTCTTCATTCTACCTCCACCCCCACCACTTCCATCCTGCTAGCTATTTAGAAAGCCCTGATTGGTTTTATGTCTGGGCTTGTACATAACCTCACACCACAAACACATAGTGGTGATACCTCTCTAATCCTGAATGAGGTTATCATTCCCATTTTCACAAGTGTCAGGATAATCTTTGACAAGTCAAGAGTATAAACTGAAATCCAGAGAAGGGTCTCACAAAGTATGGCCTGTGGACCAATATCCACCCTAGTGCCTACTTTCATATAGTCTACATTTGATAAGATTTTTCACTTCTAAAGGGTTGAACAATCAATTAAATAATATTTAGTGATTTGTAAGCCTAAAATGAAAAGAATATTCCAATTAATCTTCTGGGATGATGACCACTCCTACCTCTTTCTTTGGTGCTACACATGAACCCTGGGTTACACAGTCTGGCCCTTTAGAAAGCATTTCCTGTCTCGATCAAGGGTGGAGAGAGAAGGACGTTCTATCGCCACGATGCTTATTCAAGTTCTATGACTTTGCAGCTGGGTAATGTGGCTCACTGCTCAGCTTTGCCCCGTTACCATGACTTTTGAAAAGTTTGTTTATAAATATGGAAGGGAGATTGGAGACACTAAAGTATTTATTTTGGCTTCAACTAGGTGATTTCTTTATATACTACTTTTAAGAGTAGCAAGGAGAAAAGATAATGTTCCATTTTATTTGTGGTTAGAATATATGCCTTTTATTTGTGACCACGATAAAAGGTTTTCAAGCCTTCGCCCTCTTTAACAATGGTTACTATGGTGTAAAACTATTTTGGCTTTCATTTTTTTTTTATACAAGTTAAAAACAAATAGAAACCATTCGATACAATGTTCATCAGATGGGCCTTTGTCCCATACTACTCATGGTTTATTTAAAATATTCAAATAAGTGCAAAGTTAATAATTAAAAGAAAATAAACTACTGCTACTGCTATTTCCATTAACTACTTAGATTGAAGCCCACAGTTGGGTTTTGAAAAGTCTTGGAGCAGGTGGAGTAGATCGACTATTGCAGCTCTGCCCTGCTGATCCTTCTCCAGGGCTCTCACCAGTTGTCTCCCCTTTGCCCTTTGCCCTTTGCTCTTTACCCTTTGCCCTTTGGGGAACAACCCTTCCTGACTTCACAGCAGCATTCCCACTTCAGCTTTGGCTGTTGCCTGTTCCTGAATTGGTAGGAAGTCATTTTTTTCAATGATGTTTCTGTCCTGGAGACCAAAATAAAGATGTCTGATTTTTTTTTTTCATTTCTTTCAATGATGTTTCTGTCCTGGAGACCAAAATAAATTAAAGATGTCTGATTTTTTTTTAAAATCAGCAATGTCATCATCATAATTTAAATAATAAATGGTTTCAGGAAAGATTGTATTTCCTGTTAAAATTTTTTAGTTACTTCTCTCTCTGTGTTTATATATATGTGAGTATGTGCATTTGTGTGCAGGTGCCCACAGATTGGGTCCCCTTGGAGACTTTGGATGCAGGCAGTTGAGAATCACCCCCTGCAAGAGCTTAACTTCTTAGCTTCCCTCCCCAAATTTTCTTTTGATCTAGAAGAAATTCCATTTTCTTTGGGATGAAGGACACTGGGCAGGACACCAGGAGAGCCAACATTTGCCTTTCCCAATGGGTTCCCTCCGCAGGTAAACCCAGCGCACCCCAGTCCTCCATTCATTTATTTTCAAGCTTTGATATCATCGGTGGAGACCTCAACATTAGCGTGCTCATCACCTCTGTGAGGTCTCTCCCATATACCCCAGCCCACAGTGATCTTGCTCCGAACTCCTACTGAGTGTCACATAGTTTAATACTCAATTGCTCTCTAATTACAGTAATTAGATTGTAAGCTGCTCAAAAAGGAGGATTTAGCCCAATACTAGGCCCAGAGGCAGCTTCGGTAAATGCTTGCTGAGTGATGGATTTGCATTTCTGGATGCTTTCCAAGCAGCAGGACAAACGGGTGAATTAACACTACCACAGGATTCTGTCCTTTCAGATTACTGGGTAAACCCACTGTCTAGCTGTCTAATGCCCTCCACCCCCCCACACACACATACTTTTTTAGCATAGGCCACCACTGCCAGACAGCTGGGCAGCCAAGGTAACATGGCTTAAATTCCAGATGTTCTCCAGTTCATTTCTGCTCACTGGGAGCCTACTTATGAGATCTGGGCTTACGTGTCCTCATTTTCAGGATTGAGACGCCTGGAAGGACCATCAGGAAGGGGACAGGGATATATAACTTCGTTTCCACTCTGGTAACTTTACTGTGAGACCCCCAAAAAGAAGCGGGGATACTAATGAAGAAGTTCCATGTTAAGATTTATGTAACTCTTTTGCTAAATTAGCCCAGAGACTGGGTTGATATTTTAATCATAGTCTCCCGAGAGGGAAAGTCAGCCGGTGAAATTGCTGGAGGTGACATGGCAATCTACAGAGAAACCCAGTGTGGTTTTGGAGACCACCATGGAAATAATAACTTCAGTCATTAAGTGGAGAAGGAGAAGGAGAGAGAAACCGGAGAAGTTTTCCAGGATTGAGAAGTTATTTTTATTATAAACTAACCTGAAGGCGACTGTAGGCTTTATTATTATTGTAACATTTAAAGTCAAATACCAATGGTGTTATCTCTTCGTGGTGATTACCCTTGGCAACAGCAGAGCAGGCCATTGATGGGGAAGATCATCTCCAGTCTTGGCTTCTAAGTTGCCATTTTCATAGTGCATAGAAGGCCATTTATGTGGACAAAGCT
Organism: Grammomys surdaster; assembly: GCF_004785775.1. NCBI lineage: Eukaryota > Metazoa > Chordata > Mammalia > Rodentia > Muridae > Grammomys > Grammomys surdaster. Next base: position 1,200,341 of record NW_021604767.1, read on the forward strand.
CAGTAAGAAACACATGGCACAATTCACGTCTTAATGAAGATGCTCTCTCTCCTACAAACTTGACTCTTCAAACCGTTGGCACAATCTCCTTAGCTGTAATCAGACATGAATAGGAAGGAAATGGACGTTCATTTCCTTCATTTGTTTCCCTGCAGACCTGGGGTAATCAATCCCAAGTCTTTACAATGCTCTGCTACTGGCACTCGCTAAGAGGTCCAGGGTATGACCTGTGCTGTGCTCTGGGAGAGCCTGTTCTGCTTGGGAACTGCCATCAGATGGAGATCAATGTTTACACTGTGAACTGGAAGTCAGTTTGTGCTTCCGGATTTGAGGGTGTCGGGTGAAGTCTGATGCTGTGATATTCTCCCGTGTACTTTTGACCCTTAGGTATTTTGGAGAAGAGAGAAATGAGACATAAGGTTGAAATGATCAATGACTGAAGGTGTTAAGTCTCTAGTCATATTATACTGGCAGGTAGCCCAGGGCACAGCTGCCAAATGGATTCTACCAGATCCCCAAATGCTGTCTCCTTTGCCTGTGGCGGAGCCAGGGAAGGGACATGAGTGGAGCTGAACTCTGAACTGAGCTTTGCCTGTGGAAGCAGCAGATTGAATTGATAACGGGAGAGAGTTTGTATTATTAACTTTTATAAGGTGGCAGTGATTTCAGGAATTTTACAGTGTTGGCATGTGACTCTGGACTCATTTTCATCTTGCATGAGTTGTTCACCCTGCTGGGTTGTGTAGCATTAGCTGAGCACACTTCAAGATGAAAATTGGCAATGTCTGTGGCATTGGCATCAATGCCTTGGCTTGTTGGAGCGTCTGGGGCCCACAGGCAAGAGAACTTGCAAAGCTTCTGAGAGGTTGAGCAGACCTCTCCTTGATACCAGGGGGAATGGAGAAGAGATACAAAGACCAGAATGTGGCTCCGTGAGGGAGAAAGTGTGACTTGGTAGCTTCTCTCCTGATCCCTACCTGAGAAATACAGCAACATTAAGTGGAGACTATAGCTCAGGTTAGCAATCTTTCTAACTCAATAAGAGAAATAGTCCAAACAGCAAGGACACTGGTGTCTGTCTACAGTCTGCTTGCCTTGCTGGTTAGGTGACAGCCATTTGTTTTGTCTGTGTGATAATGGGCAGAGTTTCTGCACAAAGTTGAAAGCCTCTGAGTTCTCCTATCTTCTTAGGGGCTGGATGAGATGACTTAGAATTCATAAAAAAAAAAATCATTCTTGGCATTTTTCCAAATTGTCCTTGACCCCTGTTCCTTTTATGTCAGGGAGTATGACCTTCCTCCACTGGACTGTCAAATCTGAGGTGACCTGTATCTATGACAGCTCTGGTGCTGGTGACCTGTTTTGAATCAACTCATTTCAGACTCACCCATTATAGACAAGAGCGTAAACCATGGGATCTAGCAAAGCTAGAAGCAGAGCTGCAAGACTTCAGACTCAACTGAGGAGTAGCTCGTGACTGCAGACATTTATGGACTGTTTATTGTGTGCTAGGCACAGCTGGGAGGGCTTTTCAGCTGTAACTTTATATGATCCCTGCAGCAACTTGAGGAGGTTCCTGTTTTACTTCGCATTCAAGGACTGAGGTAATTCAGGTCTACAAAGTTTAACCTGCTCAAGATTACAGAGGGGCAGAGCCAGAGTTTAGATTCCAGAGCTCGCATTTCCCATCATATTAAACCACCAAGTGGATTGCCCAAATACAACAAGAGCAAAGAGGATGGTGGTAAACACTGTTTCCTGCCCATCCCTCCCCTGCAGCAAACCCTGCAACTCACTCAGGTCTAGTCATGAAGCCAGGCTCCCGCTTCTGTCAGTAGACTGTGGGTTTGAATGTCCTTGCATGTGGGTGGGTAGATGGGAGAGCGTTGGTTTGTTTTGTTTTAAAACTACTCAATGTAAATCTTGTAGAAGGAAGTGAACTGCTTACCTTGTTAAGAACAGAGCTCAGGATATTTATTAGCTTAAAAATATAACTGAATCATTATCTTGGGTCTTCAAAAAAATGTCAAATGACATGATTTTGGAATATAGCAGTGAAAGATATTGTTTGGGATTCACAGATTTAGTTTCCCATACATTTGCATATTCTGTAATTGTTCCATGAAAACAATAGCACATCAATATTACTATTATGAGGTAGATACACAGTTGGTGGGTTTTGATATCAAGTGTCAGCTTTTTACCATAACGTCGATACTGTGTAACAAAAAGCTCCGAGAACCTCACGGGCACAGGCAAATAACTGTTTACTCATCTGTCATACTGAACTAAACAGGTTTACTGATCTTGGCTGAGCTGACCCACACTTTGTGGAGTTCAGGTCACTGATGGGTGATCTAGCCTGACTTTGGATAGGGTAAAAGGCAGGAGCAGGTAAGCTCCTCCGTGTCCCTCAGTCTCCAGTATGCTGGGCTAGTTATAGTTAGTAGTACAGGCTTTGAATAAGCCAGTTAAGTCCATTTCAACCTTCTGCTGGCCTTGTTCCTGTTACAGTCTCATTAGCCAAAGCAAGCCACATGGCTAAGGCTTAGAGTAGAAGTAGCTTAGTTGTTTAATACACCTCATTAGTTCCCGTGGAGAAGAACTGGAAAATAGCACGGCAAACGAGTGGATACAGGCAAGACTGGAGTGATGGCTCAGCAGCCAAGAGCAGGTACTGCTCTTGCAGAGGACGTGAGTTTGATTCTCAGGATCCACACTGGATCAATTTCTAACTCCAGTTCCAAGGGGGCCAACATTCTCTTCTGAACTCTATAGATACCTGCACTAGTATGTACATATACACATAATATTAATTATTTATAGAAATATTAACTTTTAATTAAATTATTTTTATAAAATAAATTTTGTTTTATGTATTTATTATATAACTAAATAGAATAAAGCAGTGTAATTTATTAAATTAATATAATATTGATAAAAAAGAATGAATACCAAGTATGATGAACAATTTTTTTTTGATCTACAACATATTTTCACGTAGCAAATAGAGAAACTGAGGTTTCCAAAGTCATGTGGCTTAGCAACACAGGTGGATTAGGTTGCAGGGCTGGATTTGAAAGGCTAATTTTGCCTTTCCTTGGATCAGATGCTCTTAGTCATGTGCAATAAACAAGGTTTTAGAAACTGACTTTGCCTCCATCTTCTTTCCAGACATCAACCCTCTTTTCCACTCCCTTCTTATGATCCTTGCAAATGGAGACAACGTCTACCCCTTGACAGTAAGTGATGAGCACTGCCAGGAGCTATTAGCAAAGTCTCTGAGAAGGCTTTAAGATGAAAACCATACACACTGTTTTAATCACTGCCCTTCATTTCACATTCTGCAGTCTTTCAGCTTCCTCTCACCTGTGGTAGCTCAGAAATGTCATGTGTCTAAAAGCATTTGACTTTTTTCTTTCTTTTCCCCCCAATCATCCCAGCAATGCACCAGTCCATTCGTATCAGCAGTATCTTTTCATGAAAAAGATGCCCTGTACAAATGCTCTTTTGAAAAAAAAAATGCTAGTGACGTCCCTAAGCCAATCTACAAAATCTCATCTACAAAGCTGTCCATCTCATCCATTGACCAAAGTGGGATTCTGAGCCGACTCAAAGTCCAGTCTCTTTATAAGATACTCTTTCTTTTCTTCAAGTTGGCTTTGAACATTTGACCTTATGTACTTCTACCTTCCAAAAGCTGGCATTGCAGGCTTGTGCCATTATCTTTGTCTTTCAGATGCCCTTTCTGCAAGTGTCTCAGTCCAGCTTTAAGTCCAGCTCTACAACTTGCTTGCTGCATTGCTATTCTTTTTGATTAAGCCAGTTTCATGATGCATATTATGAAGAAATTTTTATATACTTCTGTTGACCCTTGAGGCAAAAAAAGCATAAGCTTGTGCATACTAACTTACACTGCTTTCCCAAAGTCTATTCCTAATGACGAAGCCACAAGGTATCCTGTGGTGCTCATTCATCTGGTCCTGTCCTGTACCACTGACAATGTATCAGAGACAAATGTGTGTTTCATTGGGGAGAACATCTTTAGCGAGCTTAGAGGACTGCTGAGGGTACTCTGTGTCTAAGGCGGTGTTGAGGATCACCTCTGAGTGCATAGTTATCTGAAAGCGATATCTTAAAATGGAAGGACTACCACTACCTGGAGAATGAAGAGTAAAAACAAGCCTGATAAATTTCAGCCAGTGACCAACTGATGGAGACAAGCTGAGAAATTCAGTTCTGTGTCCTGATGAATATAAACATCTGGGATCCTGAGTGCATGCTGCATCTGGCCATCGGGTAGCGTTGACCTGCGCTTCCATGGGACGTGACACAATGAGGGTAAGAGTTGTGCAGGCTTGAATGTCTGAAGCTAGCTCTCACGTGGCTCTCACTGAATGTCTGTTGGCCAAATGTACAGTAACCAACGACTGCTTCAAAGAGACTCAGAAAAGCCATTTATCTTACGCAATAGGAATGCCCAGAAGTTGACTAGTATGGGAAGTAAATACAACACAATTCCAACAGTTAACTCATCCCACAGGAAAGATTACTAATTGTGGCAAAGAAGAAAGAACATGACTATAAATCAAAGGACTTTCCTTTGTATCGGGGCTCCGGTTTGGATCTTGGTCACGTGACTCACTTCTCCACATATTTTATCAGAATAACGAAGATCTGCTACATCTGAAAATGCTTCAGAAATTAAAGTTCCAGATGAAGTCCAGGTGTTATGATTATGTAAGACACAAACTGCAGAAAGTAGCCCCAGATAACTCAAGGAAATTATACTCAAGCTAGAGCAGGAAGTGGATCTTATCCATCATGGATACAGCACTCACCTAACAAAATGCCTGGTTAAAACTTTGATGAAATTACTGAACGATCCTCCACAGCAACAGAATTAGGCAGACACTCTGAGATAACAAGTCCTTTTTTTATTATGAAGATTTTTCACATTTATTATGCAGGTTATAGGAACTACACAAATTGTTGAGTTGCTCAAGATGGACTTTTACTGAAGTAATAATGAATAAAGTACTACTTGCTGATTCAGTGAAATTTATACCCCAGTTATGACACATAATTTATATAGGGCAGAGTTCTTCTACTTACAGAATGTCTTATCTTAACAAGACACAATGAACCTTTTCTCCCTCAAATTAAACTGGACAATGAGCAAAACCAATACAGACAATTAAGAGAGTCCTTATTGGGAATATGAGGCAGGAGGATTACCACAAATTGGAACCTATTCCTGGGCTGATGGAAAAAAAGGAGTTCCTGGCCTACAGCAAGACCCTCTTTGAAATCATCAAACAAAGCAATAAATAGATTAAAATGAACTGAAGGGAAGAAAAGTGAGAGTCAAAAAAAGGAAAGGACCCATTGGAAGTCAAGATATTAAAGACCCAAGATGAAGGTAGATCTTTTTTAAAATTAATTAATTTATTTATTTTTACTTATTCATTTTTGTCCTATTCAATCATCCCTCCAACAACCTTTCCCCCATACCCCTTTTTCCTCTGAGTGGGTGTGGCCCCGTGGGTAGTCCCCAATCCTGGCACTTCAATATGTTCTTCCTCCTACGCTGAGACTAGCAAAGGCAGCCCAAGAGCACATCCCACGGACAGGCAACAGCTTTGGGGATAGCTTTTGGGATAGTTGTTCAGGACCTACCTGAAGGCCAAACTTAACATCTGCTACATATGTGCACACCCAAACAGTACATGGAGCTTGGGGACTCTTATGGAAGAGTAGGAAGAAGGATGGAAGACAAGTCTTAAAGAAAGGAGTCGACTGCTTCTATGGCTGGAGGATAGAACTAGGAGGTTGGATGACAGTGGGGATGGGACAGTGGTTTGGATGATCCTGGCTGGATACACTGGATCTTAGCCACCGTCAGAAGTCACTGTCAGTGAAGGGAGCAGTGCTGGGCTAAGACTCAAACATGAAGGAGTTTTGGAATCCACCATCAGAGCTCATAAGTATCAACAAGGAATCAGGAAGGGATTAGCAAACATCCCTGCTTAGGTTAAAATTAGCATGAATTTGACCTGCCCTTCTCAGTGCCTGGATGGAAACCCTCCTTGGTTAATATCCAGAAGTGAGGGTTTCTAAAACCTTAGATCAGATTTTGAAGATAAGAGGATTTATTCAGGAATTTGGCCTTTGTTCTTAACCTTGGATCGTTACTGGACTTATTTAGAAGACAGCGGAGTAGCATGAGTTGTTTGTGGTGGTTCTATCACAGGATGAATGCATTGCTAGAAACACCAGCCATCTTGGTGTTGACCTTAGGACTGAAACAGGATCGTGCTTAGCCACACTCCCCCTTCTTCTGTGCTTGCTCATTATTTATCCTGGACTTATCTCAAAGACGAATTAAAGGAGAAAGCATGAACCTACAAGCCATCCTTAACCTCAAATATTTGATCTATGTCATCACATCTGAGTAGTTCAGAATCTGCTTAGAAAAGACAAACTGGGGAGTTTGGCTTCTCTCTGCCCCTTTGGAAGAGTCAGTGCCAGCCTTCTCTAAATGCATAAGTCACCCAGTGGTAGCCCTTTCTAAATCTTAAGGCAGTACACAAACCATTGTCCTGTGGCATAGATCTGTCATTCCAACATTAAAAGTAAACCAGAAGAAACTTGCCTCAAGAAAAGCCTATAAGTCAAGCATAAAAAAAAAAAAAATCATTTTTTGTAAGTTTAAGTATCTATGTATTGTATCTAGTTACAGTAAGGTACCTCAAAATATTAGAAACATAATTTATTGGATATCTCTTCTGGCTGTAAGAGACCTGTGAGTGCAGAGTAGGTAGGTTGTTTACAAGGAGACAATTAGTCACTGATGTGGCCAGTCATTCCAATAATAATAACAACTGCTAAGAATTATGTTGACTGAGTTCATAATAAACTCCTTACAAATATTACCTATTGGTTATAAGAAATCACCATGTAGATATAAATATTGGCTGTTATAATCAATCAAGTAGTTATTCTTGTGACCACCTCTTTCACAGACAGGGAAACTGAGGCTTATAGAGATTAACTAGTCTGGAATCATACAAGGCCAGAATTGAGCCCACATCTGGATGTTTACAAAGCCCGTTTGCCACCCTGTATTATTGCTTAATAAATATCCCTACAGATAACATTAGGCTAGATTTTCAACAAGGAGAATTTATTTTTCCTTGCTGTTACCTTAAGACTTTTTAAAATAAAACTATAAACGTTCATTTTAAGTGAATTTTATCCCTATAAAAAGTTCTCCAAACAGCACAGCAGATCTCAAATGTTCACTTCTTACATAACTTCAGTGATCAAAAACAGGACATTAATATTGATACGATTCTGTTCATGGCCAACAAGCTTTATGCAAATTTACCACTTTTACCGCTAAAGTCCCAGTGTCTCAACCAGGAGGACACACTCTTGTCATGTCTCCTTTTAGGCCAGTTCTGTAGTGCATAACCTTATGCACGAAGATCTTCTTCAGTCCTTACCCAGGCTGCTTTGCTGCTTTGGTGTCAGTCACTTGAGTCCAGAATGCATCCTTAATCTTCCTTTGTCAGCCATGACTCTCTGAGAAAAAGCTGGCCAGTTATATTTTTTTCCAGAAACATTTAAATTTGGGTTCATCTAAGGTTTCCTCATGAATAAATTTGGGTTGTGTCGTTGTTAACTTTGTTAACTCTTGAAGTTATGCCGTGCATTTCTGAGTGTTTTGCAGCAAGACCTGCCCCAAGTTGATTTGTTGCGTTGCCACTGACATTGACTTTGATTATTTGGCTAAGGTGATATGAGCCAGATTTCTCTGCTCTAGAGCACTGCCCCTGTAACTAGCAAGTTTTTGCTGGGAGTATATTTTGAGATCATGTGACTATCGTCCCTTTTAATTTTATTACCTGTTCGTGATTCTTTCTTAGCATCCTAATTGCTGTGTGGATACTCTCTTTCTCCCTCACAATTACTTCTAATTGGAATTGTATTGTGAGGGAAAGCTTTCTCTTCTCATCTATCTACTTTTTTGGTTATTTATATCAGAACAAAATCATGGATTTGTACTTCCTTGAGACCAAATCTCACTAGGTACTCTAGGCTGACGTGGAACTTGGTATGTAAACCAGACTGACCTCCAACTCATAGAGAGATATGCTTGCCTCGGCCTCCAGAGTGCTGGGCTTAAAGGCATGTACCACCATGTCTGGCTAAAATCATGAATTTTCTTATTGATTCTTTGATAGCTTATTCCTGACATTATTTTGTTTAAATTCCCTCATGTTCAGGATAATGCTTTCAGGAGATTATTGTATCTTTTGGTAGTTTCTCTATTTTTTTCTAAATTTTTTTGAGACTATAATTTAATTACAACATTTCTCTCTGCCCTTTCCTCCTTCCAATCCTGCTCCGTATACCCCGTCCTGCCCTCCTTCAAATTCATGACCTCTATTTTACTAATTGTTATTGCATACACATATGTATGCACATAAATATTGCTAAGTATATGCTGTTGAGTCCACGCAATGTTACCTGTACGTGTGTTTTCAGGGCAGACTCTTTGGCAGTAGGGAAGACCTCTTCTCCCTCTCGCGGCTTTCCTTGGTTGCCTTTAGTTCTTTATGTAGGCTTGAGGCCTCCTGAGCTTTTCTCTGTCCAGTTTGACATGTTCATTGGTGTCATGTTTGCTCAGTTTATGTGTAAGCAGTCTTGCTGGTGAGACTTCATGGGTGTAGCTTCTGATACTTACTGCTCTCAAAGTCATCCTGTGCACTTCTAAGTGTTTCACAGCTAGACCTGCCCCGTGTTGATTTGTTGAGTCTCTTCTGCACCGTGACTCCAGCCTTGGGTGCATGGGTGTTTTGAATGTGTATCCATTCCTATGGTGCTGCAGAGCTCTCCCTTTTGATTGGTTGTGGTTTTCTGTAGTGGTCTCCATCTGTTGCAGAGAGAAGTTCCTTTGATGAGGGTTGAAGACTACACTTACTTGTGGGTATACAAGTGTGTATATATTATTATGAGGGATTATGCTGTTTCAGTAAATCAGTGGCTGTAGATTCTTCTTCAGTAGCTGTGACTTCACTAGCATTGTTTCCAGGAACAGGAATGGTTCCCTAATGTTTTGTTTTGGCAACAAAGAGAAGTTCCAGGTTTCCAGTATATTGTCTCTACCTATTGTTTGGTTTAGACTCCTCCTCCACCCATCCCCCCACCAAGGGACTGAGGATCATATTTTACATACCAAAGCAGACCTGGCCTCCAGCATCCCTCAGTCCTTACCTGGCATACCTTGCCCCCAGCAATGAACTTTCCAGCCTAGGGGCTGGACTGCCCTTCCCTTAGAGGCTCCTTCCAGACATCTCACTCTTCCTCTCCCCCTCCTCCCTCCCCCTCCCCCTCTCCCCTTCCCTTCCCCTCAGTGACCAGGTCATTCTTCCTCTATTTACCTTCTCATATCACACAGCTATGTATATAGCTTCTTGTTTCCCTTTTTAGCCTCACACAAAAGGCACCGTTTTGTGAATGTGTTCAAGTTTTTCTGCTTGGCATCATATCCTGCCAAGCCCTGCTTATGTCACAGAATCCTTACCACTGGTTGGTCACAACTGTCTAATGCTTGGTTGACTATGTCTGTATGAGGTAGAGTTTATTCATCTGCTCTCATGAATGCCTGAGCTGTTTCCAACCAATGTTGCAAAGAATAAGTTGCATATGTAATTTTGGAAATGTATATTTGAACTCTTGGAGGTGGGATTGCTTGAGTGAAGGGCAAGTGTGTGAACCTTTTTGGTAGTCACTACTACATTCTCCTCAGAGAGGATTCAGCCAATCTGCAGCCATCCCTTCTAGCCCTGTGTGTGCGTGTACCTGCTTGTCTTTAGCTTTGCCAATAAAATATATTGTCGTACTTCAAATTAATTTTATCTGATAGGTGAGGAAAGCTGCAGTGTTGGCTTATATTTATTTCACTAAGTATCATGCATACTTTAAAATATATATTTTAAAAATATAAAATACATAAATAAAATACATTAAAATTGTCTTTGCATATTTTCTTATTTTTCTACTGATTTTGGTAGTTCATGAATTTTTTTCCCTTTACTGAAAATAGATTCTTTTCTTCTAAAACATATCCTGATTGTAGCTTCCCTCCCTCTACTCCTAGCTTCTCCCCACCTGCAGGAAGCCAGCTCTAGAGATCTTGAGGGTAGCAAGCAGAAAGAGTGTCAGTGGAAGCAAGACTTAGTCTTCAAGAGATCAGAGTTGCCTTTTATAAAAAAAGATTTACCTACCTTGACTTTGTTACTCTGAAACTAGAAGCTGCAGGCCTCTAGAACTATTGATACTCCTGTAACAGCAGGGGAGTTAGTAAAGAAGTTCTTTTGTTCTTTTCTCAGCAGGAATTCCTTGCACAGGGCCCTAAACTGAGAATTTATTTAACTCCTTGTCAGCTACTGAAAGTCACTCTCAGGAAAACTGAAAAGAAGGAGGAGGAGGAGGAGAGGAGGAGAGGAGGAGAGGAGGAGAGGAGGAGATACTTTTAAAAAGGATTCTAATCTTCCTTTCCAAGGAAAAGTAAAAGGGGGGGAAACGTATCAGACTATATGTTCTCTTAATTTCTAAGTTACTCTACTCTGTTGTCTTTCTTTCTCCTTTCTCTTTCTTCTCCTAATCTTGCTCTCTTTTTCTGCCTTAATTTAATCATATTTTGTACCTTTTCTAGGAGAATAAATTACATGGTTTTTCCAAGCACTCCCCCCATTTTTTATAAGTGTTCACTAAAAGTTCAAACAGAAATTTAAATCATAAATTGAATAAGAAGTTTACAAGAGAGAGAGATTTACATATGTTGCCATCAAGAGTAGGTATCTAAGCAGACAATTATTTTCTGTCACTAGCTCCCCAGGTTCATTGAAAGTTGAAAACTATAATTCTTATGGCTAAGTTAAAATTGAAGTTTTGTATAGATAAACCCAGTCAATATTTTACCTTCTGTTCTTGCACCTACAACAAATTATTAGTTCCCTTTGTGACCTTTGGTTAATTGTTTTACAGCCTCTAGAAATGTGTTCTAAGTTGTAAATGTCTGCTTTCTGTCTCAAAAGCAATTAACTTGTGACATTTGAAGACTGGCAGAGTTCTCATTGTAGTTTTCATATCAGAGAGGGTTTTAATAGCAGTCCTATTATAAAGGGCTTAATAATTACTAGTATAATCTTAAGAATTCTCATAGGATCATAATTAAGAATCAGGAAATCATCTATTTGTCTATATAGCATCATTACAAGACAGTACATCTTTGTCAATCAGCAGAAAGGGTGGGCTAGTACCTAGTGATTGTTACATATGTTTACTGATAACAACAGGAAAGGCATATTAATAGCAGGAATAGACTTGCTGAACAAGGACTCATCCATCATGATCATAGTCCATCGTGAAACCATCTCAGGAAGATCATCTGCCAGCTTTTAACCTCTCCCAGATGGCTCCTGACACCCGCTTCCCTACCTTTCTGGGTCCTCTCTCTTTCTGCATTGAATTAGAAAAGAACAGGCTTCTAATAGATAACAACCAAGCATGACAAAATATAATAAGATAAAGATATATATATATATATATATATATATATACACATATATATCATATTAAGGTTGGAAAAGGCAACCCAACAGAAGGAAAAGAGTCCCTAGAGCAGGCACAGGAATCAGAGACCCACTCATTCTTATATTCAGGAATCCCATAAAAACACTAAGCTAAGCTCTAGTATGTATGCAGAAGACCTGGTGCAGGCCTATTTAGGCCTGTGCTTGATGCTTTGGTCCCTGTTATTTCATGAATTCTTTAAGTATTAAGTATCAAAATCCTTGGCCTGAGGTACATATTACAAATATTTTTTCCTCATGTGTCAATTGTCTTTTGATCTTTGTATATGGTCTTTTTTAATCTTATGGAGCCCCCTTTTCAAACTTTTACATTTTTTCTAGATGTTTTTGGCTGTCCATATCAAGGTTAAAGAGGAATTCACCCTTATTTTCTTCTGGTAGTTGTAAGCACTAAACGGTTATGCCCAGACTTTTATCCACTTGCAGTTTATTCTTGTATTTGGTTAAGATGCACATTTTATCTTTTTTTTACTGGCCACACTCTTTCTTCCACTTGGTCTTGGCAATTTAATATACAATTCTGTCATACACTAGATCTCCATATGTACTTGCATCTCCTTGGAGAAGTTTTATTCTGTCCTATGGCTCTCTACTCACTTCGTCATATGGACAGTGCCAGGTGTTTTAAGTGCAGAAGCCTAACTAATGATAGTTTTAGGTCTGGCTTGATACATTTTTTTCTCATATGTATTCTTTTATTTTTTAAAATTAAAATAGATTATTGCAATTTATGTGTATGGTTGTTTGGCCAGCATGTATGTCTGTGCACCACATGTATGCTTGGTATCTGTGGAGGCCAAAAGAGTTCCTCTAGTTCCCTAGAGCTGGACTTATAGGCAGTCATCATATGGGTGCCAGATATGAAATAAGGGACCTCTAGAAGAAAAGTCAGTGCTCTTAACTGCTGAGCCATCTCTTCAGCCCCATTTTAAAAAATAGATTTATTATCTATTCTTTTCTTTGTTTTTCCTTACAGTGGTGCTCTGAAAGAGCATGTGCCCCATTGTCTCAAGTATTCGAGCACTTAGTCCCCAGCTGGTGCTGTTTGGGCAGGTATAGGAAGAATGGCTTTGTTGGAGGCAGTAATTTGGTGCTGAGAAACATTTAAAAACTCCCACCATTACTAGTTACTCTCACTCAGTTGAAGATGTGAGCTTTCTGTACCAGTCACCATGCCTGTCTGGTGCCATGCCTTCTAGCCACAGTAGACCCTTATCCTCTGGAACTGTAAGCCCAAATAGATTTTTCCTTCTTTAAATGGCGTCTGTTTGTGGTATTTCATCACAGCAACAGAAAAGTAATGAATACACCCACTAATATCAATAACAACTTGCTATTAAAAGTTCATCTAATTTGATTATGTGATACTATGTATAAGGGAAGCAGCTGAACTGCTCAACAGCTTTTTTTTTTTTTCATTTCAATTTACATTAACTGTGAGTAGTTCAGTCACTGGGGGTTCTGTGTCAGAGACAAGGAAAAGTTTGAGGAGCTATCGTCAGGACCCCAGATACAGTGAGGAAAATCTCAGAGCCAGGAGGCAAACTCCAGATGAATTCTATGTCCTGAAGTCAGGGTTGGTTGGACATTGAGATTAGATAACAGAAGCCATGGACAGGCCAAGAGGGAACAAGAGAGGCAGGACCTAGAATTATGATGTTTGAGGGCTAGCATGCTTAACGTAGGAGTGCACATACTCTCCTTTCAGTGAGGTGTATTATCTTATACATTTGGAAGAAAACGCTCCCAATCCTTGTTCAAACTGCCAACAACATGACCTGGAAGAATTTAAACATGGGGCCAGAGAGATAGCTCAGCAGTTAAGAGAGCTGGCTGCTTTTCTGGAGATTTCAAACACAATTCCCAGCACACACAGTGTGACTCACAACCACCTTTAACTGTGGTTCCAGGCGATTAGATAACACTTTGCTTGATTCTTTGGACACCAGGCACACAGACATATGTTCAGGCCAAACACCTATATCCATAAAATAAAACCTTAAAGAGCATAAGTATGTTTATGCCTTAGATATTTCTTAAGTAAGGTTTTATTTCATTCCTGAGGAACCTAAGTTGCTTCTTGGAGAGTTTAACATCTTGAAACTAAAAGTTTCGCATACATTTTAAACAGCCCCTTTCCTTTCAACTGCCCACACATTTACCAAAATAAACAAGGGCACCCAGCAGGCTTCTCTCTGATTTGCATAGCAGGGAGAGTGATGCAAATCCTCACATTTGGGTTATTTCAGCCCTTGGGGAGATGATGAAGGGTTCCTTCCCTCAAATACTCTTCAGCATGATGTCCTTGCCAGAGATCTTTCTAAAGCACTGTGGCTGTTAAGTGAAGATATTGGAAGAATTACAAATTCAGATTTTAAAACACTCTGGTCCTGAGTGTTAAGTGAGGACTTGTGCCTTTGCCATCAGCTGTGGCCTTTGCCTCACCCCCACCCAACTTCTGGCTTGTGGTGCTCCACCAGTCCCCTTCTCCACTTTAACACATGGTATTTGCCCACTCCTCTTCCCCACATAGAAGAAAAGCAGACTCAGATGTTCCTCTCCATTCTATTATATATAAAATCAGAGGAACTACACTCAGGCTGTGTTAGTGTTGAATCCAGCATAGTGTATGGCTATGAACAGGTGTATGAACACCCCTCTCCCCTCGACTATGATGAAAACCATTCATTTTCTTAACCCTATGCTCCGTTTCATCTTGCTCTGAACTCAAAGCAGCTAGGTCGCAGGTCCGATTGTGTGCATGGTTGGGTTCACAATGATTGATACTGGCAAGTTAATTGTAGAGAGAAGTGAAAGAAAGGGGAAAGGATTCCTGCCTGCAGAGCTCTGGGTTTTAGCTGGCAAGTTCGATTAGCCCTTGCTTCAGCTAATGGTCATAGCCCCTAGGAGCAGCACATACACATGATTTCAGACTGATTAGTGACTCAGGATTGTTCTTCCTTCTGTCTGGCCCTGAGCTCATGATGAATCTAGGTGCTTTTTGTTTTACTAGGACAGTGAGCATTGCATAGTAGATGCCCGAAGAATCATTTGGTTCTATGATATTCAACCATAGACTTTCAAAGTCGCCAAGTCTGACCCCTACATAATTATTTTCAAACTTTCTTAGAACAAGGCTATTTTCTTTAAAATTTTTTTCCCAACATGTGTGTAATATGAGCACTGACTTGTCTGATCCTGAGTTAGGTTTCTGTGATTTCTCTGATTTTTCTTCTCTTGTCTATGCCCTTGGCTGACCCTATGTTTAGGAATCTTCATAGTAGAGTTTTGCTCTATAGATCTGCTCAAAGTCAACATGTCCCTGAAAATCAGGATTACTCTATGAAATTTACCAGCAAGGCCTCCGAGACTCTGCCATTTGCACATTGAGGTTTGAAGAGATAGTGTATCCCCAAAGTTTCTGGCAGATTTTGTTAACAATACTAATAAGCCCGTGTATTTTATAAGGAAGAAGGGAGGGAGGCAGGCAAGCATGCATTTTACTTTCAACATTTTGTCAAAAATGAGTGAGCTACAGTCTGGAGATAAAAATCTTGGCTGTGAAATGATGACTTAATACCCAAGATTCTCATCTATCATAGGGACAGGAAAGGCGGGCTGATTGTTTCCCAAGTTTTGGAAGCTCTCAATATGGCTGGATTGGAATAAAACTTGAGACTCCCCCATCTCCCTTTCAGATTGTCTACAGCATACACACCAGACGTGATATTTCAGGAGAACCACTGAGCATGGTGTGTGCCATATGGAGAATGCATTGTGTGTTAAATTTGGCCTTCATTCATGACCGCACACACGCTTAGGAAATGGAATACACATATACAATTCAGATAGTCATGGTACAGCATTATGCTTCAGAAAACATATGTGCAAAAGGCAGATGAATCTCTGGGAAGACCCCCAAGTTCTCATGTGGATGTGGTTGTTTAAAAGAAACTGGCTTATACTTTGTTTTGATCAGATCTTATCCACTTGCTAATATCACAAGTGTTCTGAGACCTGGGACTCCCACCAGGATCTAATTTATACCCACTTTTTCAAGTTCAGAATCAAGCTTATTCCATATAAGTCCTGCCTGCTTTTCTATTAAATATACTAAAGTCCAAACAACTCAAATAGTTCTCTGTGAGTTATACGGCTCCCCAATTGCCAGGTTTCTGTACAGCTCTAGTCCCCACCTTTGTAATATTTCTCCTCCTGGGTCACATCCTTT
Source organism: Grammomys surdaster (assembly GCF_004785775.1). Classification (NCBI taxonomy): domain Eukaryota; kingdom Metazoa; phylum Chordata; class Mammalia; order Rodentia; family Muridae; genus Grammomys; species Grammomys surdaster. Next base: position 1,216,238 of record NW_021604767.1, read on the forward strand.
TTTCTCTTTTTCTTTCCTTTACACAAAGGACATATTTATTGTCAGGCTGTATGTCACATGTATTTGTTTAATCTCCAAACAGCTCCATGAAAATTGTTACAACAGAAATTTTTTGATATCTTTTTTTAACGTTTGAGATTATAACTACATTTCTCCCTTTTCAACTCCTTGCTCCAAACCCTTCTGTATAGCTCTCTCTGCTCCCCTTCAAACTCACGCCTTGTTTTACATGGTTATTGCATAGACATATGTATGTACATATGTACTCCAAAATATAACCTGCTCAGTCTGTATAATGTTACACGTATGTATGTATGTATGTATGTATGTATGTATGTATGTATGTATGTATGTCTTGACCATTTGGCACAGGACAAAGCATTGTTTTGCTCTTCCATGGGAAAGAACAGCTCTCCAACCCTCAGCTTTCTTCAGTTGCCTATAGTTCTTTGGGTCACACTTTTCCTTAGCTTGCTTTTTGTCCCTGGCATGGGTGACAGTCAAAATTCCTTAGAGCCTTTGCATTTTCTGTCCCTTCAGCACAGAGTGTGTACCTCACATTCCAAAACTGACTATTTCTTATTGTTTAGGACTTCCAGAGAGGTCTTTCCTAATCCCCAGTTGTGTGCATTCCAGAGCAGTCTTTCCTAATCTCTGCTGTGTGCACCCCACACAGGTCTTTCCTAATCCCTGTCCTGTGCTACATTCTCCCTGTGATTCCTCACATGGAATTTCCAGTTTCTGCAAATCACTTCCTGATCATTTGACATCCAAGCAAACTCTTTGTCCCCTTCTCCAGCAAGCATGCGCAAGCCTCCTGCCTATAAAGACATGGTTGGTGTTTTTTAACTCAACGTCCCCATACCAGCAAGATCCACATTTGTAGACCTAGGAGCTACTTAGGTGCTAGCTGCAAGTACAGGTGTTATGTCTTGAGAGTCAGGTTAATGAGAACAAAAAACTAAACTACAAAAATGTCCTGCCGACATGTCTCCCAGCGAGGCCTGGATCTGCTTCCTCTGAGATCTGTGTCACTTGGTTTTTGAAACATTGAGAAAGAAAAATTCATTTTATCCCACAAATGTTTTACATCAACCTCTGCCCAGTTCCTCTACTTGATTCATCTTGTCACCACCTTCAGTCTGACTCAGATCTCACGTGCATCAGGAACCCCCACAGCCGTGTCTGCCTCTGCTTCCCTGGACTCTTCCTTTAGGAGCCTTCCACACCAGTACTCACTCAGACTCAGCCCAGTTTATGATCTTGCATCTGCAATATCCTTTCCAAGAAAAGCTATTTCATTTTTTAATGTGTTGACAGTGAGGCTGCAGACAGGTAAGTGTGTGTGTTTCGGGATATTTAAGAATAAAACCTTATGAGTTCAGTTTCCTTATAAAAGTTTCCTTATTCTATTAACTGATATGAGGAATCACCCAGGTCTTCCATGAAATATGCTTGTGGTCCTGTCTAAAGAAATAATAATTGCTGAGAAAAGCAATGAAGACGTATTTGTCTATGGCCTTAGGTTTAAAATGCCTGATTAATATGTCCATTCAGAATCTGCCGCTGCTGCAGGACATGACATTCAATTCTGTAGCTCTGCATGAAGTCACATATTTCTGTGAACTCTACGGTTTGATGGACATCCTGGTTTTCTCTGCCAGCCTGATACCTAGGAAAAGTCTATGGAGCCTTTCAACACAATAGCCAGTGGACTACAAGAGTTAGCCGTCTCGTCCTGTCTCCTGTCTCAGCATGAGCAGACAGCCTTAGGCATACTGAGAGCTTTTACAAGATGCCTATGGACTCTCTTTGGCCTTTATAGTGGTGTTGAGACATGAACTGACAACTCAGGAAGTCAGTAGTTAGGCCAGCTTAGCTAGGATGCTCAACGCCCAAAATCTGGCAACAAGGCCTGCTTGCATTTCTGCTGTTTCCATGGAAGCCAAACATTCATGTGGGTTCAGTAATTCCTAGCAGAAGCTCACAGTGAGGTGTGGTGTCACTCAGTTTATGCCAGGAGAATGCACCCTATGAACTCTTAAGGCAGGCTGTTCTTTACCTGCTGGTGATCTGAATCTGGAGGCCTTGCAATCAATGTGACTCAGTGACCTGTGCTATTTGATTACATAGTGAAACAGGGATTTACAGCCTACTGTGTCCACACTTGTGGAATGCTTAGGTCTACAACACAGGGAAGGAGCTAGAGTAGAGGCCAGTGTAACCGCCTAGATCAGTCCCCAACTTTCCTAATGTTGTGACGTTTTAATACAGTTTCTCATGTTGTGGTGACCCTGCCCCAACAATAAAATTATTTGTATTGATATCTCATAGCCAAAATTTTTGCTACTGTTACAGGAATTGTGATGTAAATCTCTGTTTTCTGATAGTCTCAGGCATCCCCTATGAAATGGCCATTTGACCTCAAATGGTCATGACCCCATAGGTTGAGAACTGCTCTTCTAGATAGCCATTTCCTCCCCGGCCCTTACGTCTGTGTCAACATTTCTTTGTGTTTTCCTCACTGAGTTTTCATTTCTCAATAAAGGCCAAGTTCAGGGAAAAATGCTCTCTGGGATGGGGGATGGCTTAGCGCTCCTAAGCCTGCCCTACAGAATGATCAGGTCTCACTGCTGCCACCTTGAGGACATGGCTTGCCATGGGTCAGTGAGTACACCTGGACTGAGCAAGCTCACACCCGGATTGGTAGATTTATGTGTGCATGTGAGTGCATATGGGTGTATGCACTGAAAAGTGTGTTTTTAAAAAAAGCTCAAATTCAGCCTCCAAAGAGGATGTTTTAATTCAAGAGATTTCACTGAAGAATCCCAGCACAAAACTAAAGACAAACACGTCGTTGTTTTTTTTTTTTGTTTTTGTTTTTTGTTTTTGTCAAAGGCTGTTGCCAAGAAACATGTCAAATCTGTGTGCCTTCCATTCAAACTTAGTGTTAAGTTGCAGCTAATGTGCTCATTAAAGACTATTGAATAAGATTCCAGTCAGAAGAGAACTGTATGGAGCTCTATCAAAAAACAATTTAAAAATAAAATTAAAAAACCTGCTGGTGTGGTCTGTCCCTGGCCATATTTCACCTTGTTCTGAGGGTAGCATACATCCCTGGTGTGGATTTAGCATCCACACCCTCAAAACTCCTCTGACCTTGCTAAGACTGTTCACGACCTGCCCCTAAACATTGTATTTAAAGATATCTCATGTCTTCCTAAAGAAAAAGGGTTGGGGGCTGGTGGGTTATCATATTGTTACCAGTGGCCTCTGGTGACGTCTCATAGACTCGCAGCTGTGACACAAGAATAGCATCATGGCAGAGCCAAGGCTGTCTCTGCTTGGCTAAGTGACCTGTCAGAGGGAACACCCAAATCGCTTTCACTTCCAGAGGACCTTTAATGCAATTCCAGCCGGATTCCACAAGCATTATTATTTTATAGCACCCTGGGAAAGTGATGACCCTGTCATTTTCTACAGCCTGGAAATATAAGTCTTGTACTTATTTCTCAGCTCAGCTGTTGACCCGTGGCTTAGAGTCTTCTTAGTTTTCCCAGTTAGGAAGAGAGGTAGATGAAATGGGTCTCCAATTTACTTCCAAGAATAGATGGTATTTTAGACTGATTTGGATCAATTTAGAAATGAGCGCAGTTGCTTTTCCTGTTGCTTAGCTAGCTAGGAGAAAGAGAAGTGTTTCTCAAACTAAGACAGCCCCAGATCAGGGACATGGTGTCTGGACCAGTGTTTTGGGCTTGTGTTACCACACACATCTCTCAGGCCTTGGTCAAGGGTATGGGGGCCGCTGCAGTGCCTCTTTCTGGAATCATCCTCCTTTCTGCTTACCTTGTCCTGGTTCCCCAAGTGACTTTTGCACACTGGAGTCCTTTGTGACTCTCAGGAAGAGCAGCACCAAGCCTGGGGTTGGGGGTGAGCTCAGGACAGGCTTTGCGTCGTCACTCTTGGGTTCCGAGGTCTCGTCACTGTAAGCCAGATGCTTAATGCTATTTTAATGCAGTTGTTTTGTGTGTGAATAATATGTTTCTCCTGCCAAACCTCAAAGCCTTGGAACTAAGATCTCATAAAAATGCCGAGAGTCCAAAGCTAATAACAGTTATTCATCTCTTATGGGATGAAGCTTTTGTGTTGACGCTCTTTCTTCTCCCGATGGGACTGGGTGATGTGAACCTGGTGAGGCCAGGCTGATATGACAGATGCCCACACACCTGCTGTGCCCACCAGGCTGCTCAGCATCAGTGTTATACTTACACGTCTCTCTGTTTTCAACCCTAAGAAGCAGCTTCCTCTTTTGTGATCCCCAACTCAGACAACAGCTTCGCCTCCTATCTAAGCTCAAAGTTTTAGAAGTCATGTTTAACACCTACAGCTTCAAAACTCCAGTTCCCCACATATATATATATATATACATATATATGTATATGTATATATACATATATATGTATATATGTATATATATATGTTATCATTTAATAAGTATTTCTGTTAGGCATCATCATAAAAGACAGGCTTGCTCATAAGAGGCAATGTAGTCATAGTTAAAAGGCCTAGGTATGGTCTCATGGTAGAACAGTTTCCTAGTGTGTCTTTAATCTAAAGCACTGACAGAAATGTGTAATATCTGAACCTAAATGGCCAGTGTGGTTGTTTGAAAATGCTTGGCCCATGGGAAGTGGCACTATTAGGAGGCATGACCTTGTTGTAGGAGGTGTGGCCTTGTTAGCAAAAGCACATCACATACTGTGTATGTGGGCTTTGAGGTCTCCTATGCTCAAACTATGCCTAGTGTGGGATGAGACCCTCCTCCTGGCTGCCTGCAGAAGACAGTCTCCTTCTGGCAACCCTTAGATCAAGATGTAGAAATCTCAGTTCTTTCCTAGGCATTATGTCTGCCTGTATGCTGCCATGCTTCCTGCCATGATAATAAAGGACTGAATCTCTGGAACTATAAGCCAGCCCCAAGTAGATGTTGCCCTATATAAGAATTGCCTTGGTCATGGTGTCTCTTCACAGCAATGAAACCCTAACTAAGACAGGCAGTATTACATCTTGCTACTACCAAGAAGGAGATGTGAGATTTTAGGCAAGATCTTCTGCCCAACAATCAAATACCCATGCCTATGATATACTTTTGACACATAAATGACTTACTATTTTAAACGTAGTGGTGTCATTTAGTGGTATACAATAAAGACCGCAATAAAGTAACAAGGGAGAGTAGCCCAGTGTAGGATGTTAGAGTGGTGACATGTGTGTCTGAGGCAAACAGCCAGGTGAGCTCTGGGAAACCCAAGATGGGATCTGAATGCCCAAAACTACAGAGCTCTGCTTGCTCAGTCACAGCCTTCTTTTGCTAGGACCTCAGAAACATCCTTGAACTATTTACCTGCGCTGTTCTCTTGCTCCAAGACTGTAGCCAGTGAGGTTTCCCTAATCGGTCAGTTTCACTTCATTTCCTAAATGTGCCTCCTGAGTCACCCTTGGATTCTGTCCTAACTGTTCAGTGGCTTTTCAGGCCTGCATCCATTTCCTTCCAGCAGAATCTCATCTCTCTTCCTCCCCATTTCCTCCTCTGGACCACATGGACACACATTGTGTTCCAACCCAGGGAATTTCTTCACTTCTTTGTATGTGCCAGGATTTCTCACCTCTCTGCTCTTCCTGTTTTCTGTCACTTCTTGTCTATCCCACCCACCCTTCCTACTGTGGCTGCCTATCATCCTCTAGACCTGTCCCCCTCAGGGCAGCCTCCTCTGTGTGTGCAGGGAGACTGTCTTCTCTGCCTGTGTACCCCCACAGCCCTCCCAGGAATCTATCGTGATAATTCTCATCTTATTGATGTTATACTTTTTTTTTTTTTGTATTCTATATACCTCAGTGGGCTGTAGTGAAACAGAAACTTTCTTCCTCATGAGCCTGTCTTCAGAATTCTGACAGCACCTGGCCCATGGCAGGCTTACAAAACAAAACAAAACGTAAACAAAAAAATAAAACAAACAAACAAAAAACCAAAAAACATCAAGAATTGAAGTGTCTCGCCAACCCATCACATCCGTATATATGTCTGCTTGATTCTAGCACCTCAGGATATGACCTTATTCAAGCACAGAGTGACTGTCACAGAGGTAATTAATGAGCTTGAGGTCATGGTGTGTGATGGTTTGTATATGCTTGGGCCAGGGAGTGGCACTATTAGGAGATGTGGCCTTGTTGAAGTAGGTGTGTCACTATGGGTGTGGACTTAAGACACGCATCCTAGCTGCCTGGAAGTCAGTATTCTGCTACCAGCCTTCATCCTAGCTGCCTGGAAGTCAGTATTCTGCTACCAGCCTTCAGATGAAGATGTAGAACTCTCAGCTCCTCCTGCACCATGCCTGCCAGGATGGACTGAATCATGTTGTCCTTATAAGAGTTGCCTTGGTCATGGTGTCTGTTCACAACAGTAAAACCCTAGCTAAAACATGGTGGAATAGAATGCATCTCTAATCTAGTATAAGGAGGGCACTTTTAGAAAGGACACCATGTGGAGCGACACATGGCAGAGGGAAGATGGAGGCATCACAGGGAGAATGAGGGACACAGCCATGGCCAGGGTCTCTCTTCATCCCTCACGGATATACTTCCAACCTCTAGCCCAAACTGTGAAGAATCAACCCCAAATTTCTACCGTTAAGCCACCCAAGGTCTGCAACTTTGTAAAACTCATTCAGCATTTCTTTTAAATGTGCTCCTATATGGGAAGACTTAGCTTGTGCACAACTACACCCCAAACAGCTCTGTATTCCACAAATAGAGCCACAAGAACAGCAGGCCAGGTGGCTGTTAGTCATGTGGCACACAGCCAAGTTTAGCTTCCTACAGCCCCCTTCTCCCTGGATATTCCAAGAACTTCACCCAAATCGGCAGGAGAGGCACCCCTCCTGGCAAGCCCTCCCTGCAGGGGGAACGAGCTGGTGAACAAGCAGGTGCTTATTTTCTCTCTCAGCTGAGAAAGAAGAAGAAGGGGAGGCAGGCGGGGCCGAGCAAAGAGCAAAGGAGAGGAGGAAGGGGAGCAAGAATGTGAAGCCAGAGTCATGTGTGTTCTGGGCTCCCAGGCCACCCCAAGAGATGGCAGACCATGCTGCACAGAAGCCAATATGTCAGGCAGGAATTTCCCTCTTCTTAAAAAAGTTCTCCTCCTCCATTTGATTGCGGCCTCCAATAAGCAACTTCCACATTTCTTCTGCCTTCAGAAGTTCAGAGTTTGTTGCGCTGAAGAGGCATCAAGCTCATAATTACGGTTATTATAGGGAGTGGTGTACCCATCACCACAGCATCTGGCTGTAATCACACACTTAATGGAAAGCAAGATGATCTGCTGCTCATAATGGACAGTTTCCGAGCCAGGCAGCCACCAAGTGCCCACCCTCTCTCTCACTTGGAGGCCCAACAGAACAGATGTTTGAGGAAAGAGATGTTTGTGTCTGTCCAGACGTCCAGTGGACCCAGAGACAGAGTCAGAGAAAGCAAGTTCCATGACCCTGTCACGGGGAGTAAGATGAAGACCTGGGCTGTCCCTCTAAGCTCAGTGTCTACAAGGGGTTGAGTGGGGTGACTCTCGTTGTTTGTCTTATAGGCGATGAAGTGACAGGACATGACCCTGGGAAGGGACCACCATTTACTATAGCAACGTCAAGCATTTGACCCTTTCTCCAGAAATGGAGATGTCACTACGTACTCTTTTACCAGTTGTGCATTAAAAATTACACCATGCAACCTCATAGGCATCTCAAAGTCAACATGGCCAACAATAAACGTTTAATACCCCTTAGCCCATCATATGTCATACAAACTCACATCTGCTCCATTGACTGATTCTGTTAGTAATGCCAATGGCCCGACTTATTTACTCAATTCCCACCTTCCCACTGAGCCCTGCAGGGCTCACTCACAGTGAACTGCATCTGTCAAACCAGAAGAGAGCCCAGTATTACGAGCTGATCTTTCTCCCAGAATCCAACTATTTAGAGGGGTAGCTTACCTCTATTTAAATTGTTAATTTAACAATGCATGCATATTAAAATTCTATAGATAAGATTGTAATTTAGAGATTATTCACTCACATATCACAGGACAGTTGTGTTAAATATAGGGACTTGTGATTTTGGCATCAGGGGGCTTTGTCACCCTCAGGCCCTCCTGTGGTATTAATCGTTTTTCTAGAGCAAATCACAGCTAATTCTGTGGTGTTTAAGACACAGCAGTTTTAGAGTCCAGATGTGATTCTTTGTCCAGAAATACTTTGTAAAGTCACAAGAAGCAATGGAACAGCTGGCTTTTTCACTGTAAATGACAGACCGCACTATGTAATCACTTAATAGCTTTATCTTATTGCAACCTTTGAAATACTGGTTTGCAACACCACCCAACACTCACAGAAATGTCATCCCAGAGAAAATGAGGAAGACTGAACTGAATTTGTCTGTCTCCTTCTCTTCACCCACACGAGACCAAAGGCCTTCAGCTTTTATTTTACCCCATTTGTTTTTGAAGCAGACTCTTGCTATGTAGCCCAGACTAGCCTAGAACTTTCAATTTTCCCCAGGAAAGCTTCGGCCTCCCTAGTCCCGGGACTTATAGATAGGTGCTACTACATGCACCTCCTGGAGGTCTTTGCAAATACCCGCACTAACACTGATGCAAGTCACTTCAGGGAAGTGTGCCTTTTCCAAACACTCTACCAGTTGTCCAGGAACAGTGTTAGCATAGCTTGTGCCTAGTTTAGAAGACTGCCATACTGCCAATGAACTAAGCTTGTAGTTTAACTAAAAGGACTTCCCCAAAGGGAATTTGTAAGAATTCAAACACAAGGCATCTCCCTTGACAGATCCCCAAGGGATCTTTTCTGTTGCGTGATGAGAGGACTGTAGAGTCACATGAATAGTGCTTTTCAAGTTCCATGGTAGCAGCTTAATTGCTTTCTCTGTCTCTGTTCCTTTTAATCCACCTTCTACTCTGTAACCGCTCTGCCCGTGGTTGCATCCATGCTCCTTACAATGTATGGTGCCTTCTTTTTTTGGATCTGTTTGTTCTTCATAAAACTCACTAGCTGCCATTCTTTATAGTCTAGTCCTTTAAATAATGTGATACCTCCATCTGTTGGAAACTATGACTCTTTATTTAAAAAAAATAATTCCTGAGCTAGAGAAATGGCTTAGCCACTAAATCATGTGCTGCCTGTGGTGGTTGAATGAAAATGGCTCCCATAGGCTTATAGGGAGTGGCACTATTACAAGGTGTGGCCTTGCTGGAGGAAGTGTGTCACTGAGGGGTGGGCTTTGAGGTTTAAGATGCTCAAGCCAGATCCACTTTCTCTCTTCCTGTTGCCTGTCGATCCAGATATAGAACTGTCAGTTACCTCTCCAGCACCATGTTTGTCTGTAGGCCACCATGCTTCCTGCCATGATGATAATGGACTAAGTTTCTGAACTGCAATCCATTACCAAGTAAATGTTTTCCTTTATAAGAGTTTCAGTGGTCATGGTGTCTCTTCACAGTATTAGAAGAGGGTTCTTGCAGAGGACCCGGATTCAGTTTCAAGCACTCATTTTAGGTGGTTTACAGTTGCCTGTCAGTCCAGGATGACCTATCTGATACATGTGGTCTCTGTGGTGAGCAAGTGCATGTGTGCATGCATACACACACACACACACACACACACACACACACACACTCCTCAAAACCTTAATTAAAAGCTAAGTTCATTTCAGTTTCCTTTTTATGGACTCAGAATTTATTCACTTTTATCTATCATTGCTTTTGCTATATGTCTATACTACCATCTTTGATGTGTTGAGGACGTTTGGTGGAGAGACAACCATGTTACCTGTTCTTCTCACCTCGTCTTTAGTTGGTGCTTTTAAAACTACTTTATTAAATGATTACTTAGTTAGTTGTTTAGTTACTTAAAAATGAATTCAAAGACCTTAATTTAACCAATGTTTCTTGAAGACCTACTTATTTCGTCTCCAATTTTTAATGATTTGGGAGAAGAAATTCTTGTGTTCACTGTTACATTTTTGCATTCCACTGTGGAAAAAGTGATTTCTACCAACTGGCGAGATCTGAGTCAAACTTAAGAATTTTAGGTTTCATTTTCTTCCCTTCAGAGTCGATCTTCATGACCTCTGCCTCGGTGTGTCTGAGGAAGCACCCTGTCAGCTGGACTGTTTTAGCAGAATACCAGAATTGAGGTCCAACACTGATTGGGGTCAAATGCAAGCACCAATGTGAAGGGTTGTGAGTTGGAGAAACATCAGAAGAGAAGAAGATTGAGAAGAACATGCTGACTTAAGAAAACCACTTAGGAGGCTACCAGGGAACTTACTGCAAAGCTCGAGTTACATCCACACATAAAACAAGGTGGAAACGGCTCCGAGCTATGTCTCTCCACAGCTGTAGCCCAGTAGGACTTTGCCTCAGTTCCTGTACTGACATCTTTGCTCACCTGCCTTCTTCTCTTGGGATGCTGTTCTCCCTCACTCTGCCCGTTTCACACTTGAGCCCACACATACACTGTAATTCAAGTGCCAGTTAACTATTTCTTACCATGGATGAGAGTACAGAAATGAACCAGGCCAACTTGACACTACCATAATAGCTTCTGAAGGTGAGCTTCCTTGAAAGAGAAATCAACCACACTTTCCTTACCCAAATAAAGAGAGCGAGCGAGCAGTCCTTACAATGATGGTGGAATCTTCTTCAGAGACCGGAGAGCATTCTCTTCTTTGGCCCATTATTTAAATTTTTATGTGACTGGGTAGTTATAATGCTGGTCCCAAGTATTGTAACTTTTAGTTAATATGAGGGTTCAATATGCTTGCAAATTATAGGCCTAGGACTAAAGCTCTGATGTATGAGTTGCTCCCATAAACATCAGAATATATATATGTGTGTGTGTGTGTGTGTGTGTGTGTGTGTGTGTGTGAATGCAGGCTTGGGATTGCAAGTCTCTTCATAATCACAATTTAATATTTAAAAATAAAACCACAAAAAATAAGAGGAGCAGGCCCTCCATAAAGCCCAGAGATGATATGACGTGCTGCCGTAAAGGTTTCGGGAGCTGTAACAACCATATTCATTGTGCACACGGGAGAATGACAGCAAAGTTCTTCAGAGGAAGGGGCAATGTTCCAGCAACCTCTCTTCCTGTTCAGGAAGTACTTGTTCTGCATCCTGAAGTCCCTCCAGGTAATTATTCATGAGCAATGAGGCATTTCAGGGAAAAAGACATTAGAATAACTGTACTGGGAAGATGGGGAGAGAGCAATGATCTCTATCCAGGGAAATCAGAGGCTGGAGCACTGGAGGACAGGATTTTCATATAGACGTGTTCATCTTATCGAGAGCTCAGCAGGAGACAGAGTTTTTATGATTTTTGAGTTCATCACGGGTTGAGAGAGAAATTTCTCTGGAGTTATAAAGACTCGGGTTCTGCATTAGTTTTAGTTCACTTCCTGCTCATTTAGTCCCCCTTTTTATTTTTTCTTTTCAATTTTATTTACATTGGTGTTGTGTTCTGCCACCATGGATGTCTGTGTGAGGGCATCAGGCCTTTGGAACTAGAATTACAGATGACTGTAGACTGTCAGGTGAGTCCTGGGTTTTGAACTCTGTTTCTTTGGAAGAGCAGCCAGTGCTCATAAATGCTAAGCCAACTCTTCAGCCCCAACCCTTTAACAGGACTTGATATTTTTGTTTATTTATCATGAAAAGTATCTCTGGATTTAATGTTCCTTCTGGATATAATGTTTCAGTTCTGTTACCTGCTACTTGCTATGTGAAATCTAGTTTAGCAACTTTGTAGCCTGCAGCCAATGAAGCAAAATATTTACCAGGAGGCTGTTACTCTAACATGAAGCTTCACAGGAGAGATTCAAAACCAGAGCCTGTCAGCCGAGCCACCTCTGATTTGTCAGCATGGACAAAAATGCACTGTGTTCTGTTTATCAGTCCTCAAAGTTCCCTTGAAGTCTGTATGGAAGAGAGAGAGAAAGAGAGAGAGAGAGAGAGAGAGAGAGAGAGAGAGAGACAGAGAGACAGACAGAGAGAGACAGAGAGAGACAGAGAGAGACAGAGAGAGAGAGTTCTGAGAGTGGGGTGATGGAGGTATGAAGAACATTGAAACACAAAGCAGACACACTCAAGGCCAGAGTTAAAGATGTGGGTCTAAGCTGGGTCTCAGAAAAATAGCGATAGAAAGACATTAACAGATGAAAGAAATGCTAAAAAAAACCACAACCCAATCTATTCTGTGCATGCTGGTTATGCCCGTATTAAAGAAAATCTATGTGTAATGAGGTACCATCAGAGTCTATCAAATTCACTAAATAAAATTCGTTATTAAAAAAACAGAAATGAAGGAAGACGTCCTGATGAAACAACATTATCTTGTATGCTATCCCCAAAACTTACACTATTCACTTTTCAATTTTTACTGATTTTCAATATTTCAACAACTTTTCAAGTTTCAAAATGAACTGTTTGCTCATTTCAATATAATAAATTATACAATTGTAAGTCTTCTGTACTAAAGCAAGACAGAACAAGTATTTTCTTTAGATTTGTTATTAATAAAACAATAAGAACAATATTCAAGGATAATTATGGATCTAAGTCCTTCTTTATAGTCATTTGATGTATTTGGAGTTAGCATGACATGTAGAGTCAAAACTTTAAAGGCAAACAACCCTGGCTTCTGATCTTGATATTGTCACCTCTTGAGTGACTCTGAGTGAATTCTATACTCTCTCTATAATCTGTTTTTTCTCCTGTCAAAGGAGATTGTATTTTAGAAGATGGTCCTGAAATACTGGAGACAATGTATTGAAATATACAGTGAATGATACTTAATAGAATGAAAGGTTTGACTACTTGCAATGGATTGAATATTAAGTGTCTCCCAAACCTCAGATCCATCTGTTGTTTGACACTGTATGGTATTTTTTTTATAAGAATATTGGTAGGTGATTCTGACACAAGGTTGGAGCCTTTGTGAATAACCTTAGTACATTTATAAGCAAAAGCCCAAGAGGCTATGAAGATATCACAAGATATCAATCTACAGTTAAGAAAGAGCCCTCATCAGAACTATACTGTGCTGGTAACTCTGTCCCAGATGTCTAGCCACCAGAACCATGAGAAATTCCTGTGTCTTAAAAGCCACTCAGTCTGTGCTGTTTTTGTTATAATAATTCAAATGGACCAAAACACCATTTAAAGATTGTAACTAACTTTGTTTATTGTGTGTGTATATGTGGGTAAATGGGTGTCATGATGCATGTGAGGTAGTCAGATGAAAATTTGCAAGAGTTAGGAGTTCTTTCCTTCTACCATGTGGGATCTGAGGACTCGCTTAGGTCATCAGACATGGTAACACGAGCCTTTATCTACACAGTCACTTTACTGTGACACCTGTTTTGCTGTCGATTTGCTTTACATCACATTAAGTTGACTTGGTTACTGCTGTACTTCCAGCTAGGATCAAAAAGTACCCATATATCCCTGTGTAGATGTGAGAACTTTCTTCTCATTGAGATGACAATCTTATGGGGAGAGGGAGAGGGAGAGGGAGAGGGAGAGGGAGAGGGAGAGGGAGGGAGAAAGAGAGAATGGTAGGAAGAGGGAGAAGAATGAAAGAGAAGAGAGAATCAAGAAAGGAAGAAAGAGAATTATCTACTGACTTCAAGGAAGAATTATCTAAGAAAGTCATCACAGATACCATTTTGTTCAACCATGAAATGTTAGAAAATTGTCATTAAAATGTAACCACTGTATGTTTAGTAAAAAGCAAATAATACTATATTAGTATGGTAGGAAACAGAAATGAGGGAGGAGTGAGTCATGGGTCCTCAGTGACCATAGAGAAAAGTCGGCAGTAGAAAATAGAAGGGATATCAAGAAACTAAAATTTGAGCCTGTATTAAAAGTACAGTGTTAAAAGCCAGAAGAAAGAATGAGGAGGCAGAGTTCATATACAGCAAAGCTTTGAGAACAGGAGGGCTGGAGGCTTACAGTGTACTTAATGTTTAAAATTAAAGTTTAATATTGTCCTTGGTTTAACTGAGTCTGAGCATTCCCCAAATGCCATGTGTTAAAAGCTTCACTCCCAGCCTGTGACGCTGCTTAGGATGGCAGGACCTGCATAAAGTGAGGCCTCATAAAAACAAGCTAGTCTGCTGGGCACATGACTGTGAAGGAGAGGGTATTGGGACTGATGCCTGTCCAGTCTCTCTTTCTGCTTCCTTCACCACAAGGTGACTAGCCTACCACACCATAGCCTCCCACTATGCTGCACTATTTTGGGAAAAAATAAAATAAAAATAAAAAAATCAAGTGACCACGAACTGAAACTTATGCAACTGAGCTGGTTCCCTTTAGGTGACTTGTCAGAGTGATAGAAAATAAGCAGACATTCGATCCAAAACCAAACAAAACAATACATACAGTTCTGTTGTTTGTGCAGAAGACAGTTACTATAAAAAAAATAAAGATTATCTTTGAGGAACTCCACCACTAAAATTTAGCTGTAATTAGGATTCTGGTGTATTTTGTCTCAATATGTGTTTTTGTCACAAAGTAAATATATTTGTATACACTTCTCTACATATTGTAAACAAGGCGTTCTTTTATTAACCTCATAGGCATTTTCTTATGCCGCTGGAAACATTTTCTGGATTTTTGCCAACTATTCAGTCATATAAATATAATTTGACAATTTCTTGTTGATGGGAATTTCATTTTTGAAACATATTGGCTCCTTTAATCATGTAACTAAAGCTTTGAGTTCCTTCTCTTTATGTTTTGTTTGCCAAAAGGAACCCTGAGATCACAAACTATCCTAAGATATACTGAGTTGTTCCCTAAAAATTCATATATTGATAGTCTGATTGAGTACCTAAAATCTGTAAATTGAATTTATAGATATGCTACTTAGTGCGATATCCATCAGTGGAGTCACTAGGATGAGCCTTAATTCAATAGGGCTGCCATGAAGGAGAGATAAAAGCTAGGGAGATTGTTTGATGGCTAAAATGCCTGCCATACAAGGGTGAGAACAGACCTTAAGAGCTCTACAACCTATATAAATTTTTATTCTGCCTGACCTGCATTTCCAGCACTCAGAAACAGAGACTTAGTATCCCCAGAACAAACTGTGTTGCAGGACTAGTCATATTGGTGGACTCTAGGTTCAACTGACAGACTCTCATTCAGTGAATAAGAGCAGACAAGAAAATCTCCCAGGTCCACCACTGCACACGAATACACATGTATATCCATTGAAACATACAGATGCACCCATGCTTATACACACACACACACACACACACACACATACACACACACATACACACACACACACACACACACACACACGCAAACACACACCACACAAATGCATGAAAAGGAGAGGACATTACAAGAAAGCTACAGGGAGAAAAACTCATGAGGTCCTTTGAATGTGACTGTTCCTCATAGGCTCATGTATTTAAATAATTAGTTGCCAGTTCATAGAGGATTCGGAGGTATGACTGCTTTTGGAAGAGGTGTATCACTGTGGTGCGGGGGTTTGAGGTTTTGAAATCTCATGCCATTTTTCCCAGTTAGCTCTCTCTGCCTTGTGCTTGTGGATTAACATGTAAGCTCTCACCTACTCCTCCAGTACCTGCCTGCCTGTCTGATGCTGTGTTCCCTGCCGTGATGATCATGGAATTCAAGCCTATAACTGGGGGAATACAGATATCTTCAGAACCGGGTATGGGATGGGTGAAGGTTCAGGGGACAAGTCACTATGACTCTGCCTATGACTCGCTTGTCCTTATCTAAGTTGGTATTGTCTGCCAAGGCTACCTATTTACAAGGTCTACGACTACTCAGGCTTATAAATTTCCACAAAAGCTGCCTGTTTACAATAGCTTATATCCCTCTGTTTCAATGTTTTTCCACTGAGACCCAAGACTTGCTGTTAGTACACATGTATGACAGGCCTATTGCTGATTTTAGGCCTATGGCTGATTTTAGGCCTTCAGTGTGTAAGCAGGGCTGCCCCTGACATCTCCTCCCTTCTCTAAGTATAAAGGGCTGTGGCAATTCTAAACTTGCGAAGGCGGGGATAGAGGCCTGACCTCCAGTATTTGAAGGGGACCTTGTAGTGGCTCCAGTCCCCCTGTCATTGTTCAGTGAGGCATGAGGGCCATACCCGTCCCGATGTCTTTTTCCTGGAGAGGGGATACTTTTGACATCAACCCCTATGCAGTCAGGCTTGTCCCTCAGGGAACCCAGATAGATATTTTTATCTTTTATTTATATTCCCTTGCAGTGCTTAGCCTCGCAGCCTAAGCAAGCATTCAGATCGCCTGTCAGAGGGGGTTCTGGGTGGCCCCTCTCTGTCAAGCCTATAACTGTAAGCTCCAAATTAACTCTTTCTTCTCTTAGTTGCCTTGGTCACAATGTCTTATCACAGCAAGAGAAAAGTAACCAAGACACTATGTGAAGATATAGGCAGGAGACAAGAAAGATATGCTTAGAAGTCAACCTCAGGGACATTATCAATATCCAGTCACTCGAATCATGAATACTTTTGCTGTTAAAATCAAGTCCAGGATATTCTATCATTGCAGCTCCAGAAAACTAACACATGTCTCAAGTGACCAGGGAAGGACAAAAATCTGATACAATATCTATATCTTTTGAATTCAGATTTTATATCTCATACTCATTCCCTGATATTATACCAATACATGTACACACACACACACACACACCACACGGGGAGGGGAGACAGAGGGACAGAGATAGAGAAACAAAGAGATAGATACACACACACACACACACACACACACATATGCATAGAGATAGAAAGACAGAGACAGAAAGAGACACAGAGAGATAAATACAGAGACAGAGAGACAGAGTTTCTCAGAAAATCTTTTTTGGACAAGAATTATTTTATTGATGGTCTCATCAATCCCCTTTGCTTTTACCTCTTCCAACCTGGCTTCCAAATTCTTCTGTTTCTTATCTTTCTTCTGTATTTTTTCCATGGGAAAGGTCTTCTTACCACGAAAGTGTGTTTCAGACTACCCATTGATCTATTTCTTTTTTTTTTTTTTCTGTTGTACAAAAGGTTTATTCATTAGGTTGGCACAGTATCTGGCCAAAGAGTGAGGAGATTAACGTGACTTAGATTGGCTGTGATTCTTTCCATCACACAGATGATGTGTTCATAGCAATGGGGTGGGAAGGAAATCAAGAAAAGGTTTTTTTATGTTTGTTTTTTCAACCAGGGATCAGTTCTCAGTGTTAGGGAGAAGGGAGCTGTAGTCCTCTTTAGGCTGCTGTTGTAAGCCTAGAGTCAGTGACCTGACTGACACTGCTGTCTTGTGTTTGGCTATGGAAAGTCTGGGAGACACTGTGTAAGCACAGGCTGCTCTGGTCTGGAATGGGCAATGTCCTGCCAGGCTCTGCTACATTAGTTGGTTGATTGATTGACTGACTGATTGATTGATTGACACTGTATTGAGATATGTTAAAAGCTGGAATAATTTAGGCCATACAGTAGTAGCCTTGTTCTCTTTGGTCACACGCCCTTTAGACCAGTGCTTCTCTAATATTAGGATGTAGTACAATCCATAAAGGACTTGTAAAAAGTGCAGGAATCTGGGCCAGACAGTAGAAGACCGATTTAGGCAGGGAAAGGACAGGACTCTATGTAAATGGAACCTTAAATCTGCATCCAGGTAGCCTCTAGGTCATGGTTTAAAACACAACTTAAAATTGCAGTAGATATTTCTTTATCCATTTGGTGCTTAACATAATTCCCACAAGATGTTTCATCTATTTAAACAGTAATAAGGGGGCTGGAGAGATGGCTCAGCGGTTAAGAGCACTGACTGCTCTTCCAGAGGTCGTGAGTTCAAATCCCAGCAACCACATGGTGGCTCACAACCATCCGTAATGAGATTGGATGCCCTCTTCTGGTGTGTCCGAAGACAGCGACAGTGTACTCATAAATAAAATAAATAAATAAATCTTTAAACAGTAATAATAATAAACAATAATAGCAATCTTAGAAAATAAAAAAAAAGAAGTTTGACTTAAACATGTACATATATAAAATGTATTCTATATATGGCCATACATACATTTAAGAATGTATGTATATATATATTTATAAGAAACAGAAGCCAGGCATGATGTACTATACCTAAATTAATACCACTGAGGAAGCTGAGGCAGAAGGATTGCCATAAGTTCAAGGCCAGCCTGAGATACAGAATAAGACCTTCTCAAAACAAACAAATGCACACCCTCACATGTGCACGCAGAGTGGGGAAGAGGGAGAGGGAGAGAGAGGAGAGTGTCTATGCATAATATCTCCTAGTCAGGAACACTAAATGGCAGGGTGCTGATGACCTCGCCAGACTCAGTGACGATGGCATCATAGACCCAGCGGCGGTTGCACCGGCACTCTGGCCCACACTTGTTGGAGTTGCACTTGGGGCACGGGTAGAAGCACCCCAGGCAGTTCTTCTCCAGGCAGTCGCACAGGTCCACATCGTTACAGATCAGCCTGCCACTTTTGTCATACTTCTTCATCACCTTGTACTTCACAGAAAAATATTCATTCATCTTCGACATCCGCGCTTTCTTTTTCTGCTGCCTTGTCTCAGGGTTAAAATCTGCCACCTGCGGTCCAGGGTTTTGAAATGCCAAGCACTTTAGCTGCCGTTCTATCTGTTGCTGCGAGTCACCAGCCAGCCTTTCAAACCTCACAGAACAAACTCCAGAACTAGCTTTTCTTGGGTATAAGGTCAGAGTAGTAATGGGACTCCCCAACCATCACTGAAGAATCCGATCTATTTCTTGATAACATGATTTGTAAGTATCTTTCCTGCTGCTTCCTCCATTCAAGGCACAACCTGGTAAAAACCATGTCACTGCGGGCTCTCAGGTCATGACTAGGACGTACACAGCAACATCTCCACAGGATGGTGTAATCTATACTATGGATCAACAACAGAACATGCCAGAAGAAAGGCAAGGGATACAACCATTTGCCCAATTGTAACTATCACAATGTTTAGCTAATTTCCTTTGGGACATTATTTTCTCTTCATGACAACATTCTGGCTTCCGCTTTAGATTCTAAGATAGTTTTTAAAAAAGAAAAGAAAAAAGAAAAAGAAAAAAGTACATAACACTTTCTGTTAGGCACAACTCTTGTCTTTATTTCGACAGATGCTAAACAATTGCAAGCATGCTTAGAATTTCAAGAGTATGCTTCCCTCAAAGCCCTTAAAGCACATGTTCACATTAATTTCAATGAGGAGAAGAAACAAAGTAAGGAAAATTGAAAAACCCTGGTTTTAACAAGCTGCTACATAGAAGTGGGACAGAGCTGGAGAGATGACCCAGACCTTAAGAGTAGTTGCCACTCTCACAGATGACCCAAGTTTGAGTCTCAGCATCCACATGACAGCTCACAACCATTCATGATTCCAGGTCCAGAGCATCCAACTCCCTCTTCTGATCTCTGCAGGCATCCGGCATGTACATGGTGCACATACACATGTGTACGCAGAGTACTTACAGATGTAAAATAAAATAAATCTAAGAAAAAGAAGAAATGGGACAGGTGAAGTCATCATTTGGTGATGACAGGGACTGAACTCTCCTCGTGCAGGTGAGTAAGCACACAGGTTTTTCTAGGGGATTGTATGCCATTGGCAGATGTGTTGGCACCTGGAGATCATCTATATCCATGTGTCTATGTTCAAGACTTGAAGATTTAAAATATATGACAATGAGGACTGCTACACATAGATTTTGCTTTTGGTAAAAGCTATTACTTCTCTATCTCTTAAAATCGACCTTGTTTTTTTTTTAATGTCTTTGGAAATCTGATAGTACTTCACATTTCCCCAGTGCATCTGCCTAAAGAAACACTTAAGTGGCCTACCCCACATGAGCTCTCACAGAGTTCTAATGTGATTGAGTTTGTTGCATGTTCTACAGGTCATGAGAGGGCATCATCCGCTAACCAGGGGAAGCTGCACGGGCCCACGAAACTAGAAATTAATGAGTAAGGGCATAACTCAATTATTTTTGGGATCTCATCATTTGGTTTTCTCCTCTGACTCCTTGAATGGATTAGATAAGCTAAAGCTCAGGTGACAGATCTGCATGATAGGCAGAGGCTGGCTCTGCACAAGGATTTGTTACAGATGTCAGACACCTTTCATCTTTTCAGTCGCACAATGTCTTTTGGAGGTGAGTCGGTGACGATTCACTGGTGTGCTTTCCAGATCTGTGATTACAGAACTCTTTAAACCCTTTAATCTGAAATTTGGGTTAAAAAGCACCAACTAAATTTGGAGATTGACAATATTCCTTCTTTTAAGTAGCAGACGGAATGAAATCCTTGTTCAGCTTTTCTTAGACCCCATCTGGATGCTTGGAAAAAGAAATAAGAATTTGAAACGTGCATAGGCATATAAAATATAAAATAACGAGTAAGCTTCTTTGGTTCAATCCAGTCAAAGATTTGTACTCCAGGGGTGTGAAAGATGCGACCTGGAAAATATTTAATTTTTAATTTTTCAGATAAAGCCATATGTTAGAAAACAACAGTTATATGAAGGCAGAAAATTGAAAATTGAAAATTGAAATTGTGCTGTACATTAACATCTGAACAATTGCAGATTTCTTCTTTGGAGAAGAATTTGCTCTTTTTTTTTCTTTTCCTTTTCTTTCTTTCTTTTTTTTTTTTTTACTTGTTCACTCAACATGTATTGGTTGTGGTTGAGATTGCTTGGTGAGTTAATTATATTTTACTTTATTTTATTGGTGCCCTCTTTCACCATAAAATTCTGGTTAGTTACACTGGGGCCAACAGGATGATCCAGGATAAGCATCCCACTGCCCCTCATCCAGTTAATTCTGATAACTCCCCTTCTCCACATGACAACAAACTCAGAACTTCTGGGGACATTCTGGTCTGAATTTGGAATATCTGTAACAGACTCATGTTTTTGAATGATTGGTCCCAAGCTGGTGGCAGTTTGGTATGTTTGGAAGGCGAGACCTGGTTGGAAGGACTAGGTCACTGGGGTGTGTCCCTAAGTGACAGACCCTGCCCAGCTCTCATCTTTGCCCTGGTGGCTTCCTGTCTGCTATAAAGCAGTGCCTCCAAGTTGTTGCTCATGACACCATGATGCTGTGCCCCAGCACGAGCCCAGAAACACTGGAATCTGCCAGGATAATTAAACTCTGAAACCATGAGCCAAATTAAATTGTTTCCCTCCTAAATCGTGTCTGTCAGGTACACAGTTACAGAGATGACAGACCTAAATGAAATAAAGGATCAGGACCAGGATTTTACTCCAGCCTATCCCAATCTACTTTTACCATAGCAATCTCACAACGAGCCATTAAAAGCACAGATTGGATAACATCACAACAGGACTCTCCCACCACTGTCTACTAAATCCTCATAGAAGAACTAGACCTGCTGAGTCTGTTTTTGTTGTCAGTTTATATATAGCTTCAGGGACGAGCACTTTGCATTAGACAACCAACAAGCAGGCATATCCCTGGGAGAAGCTAATTCTCCTTCTTCCTGCTGTCATCAATTGTCCGTACTTCCTTGTCTAAAGATGGGATCCCTTGAAATTCTCCCCTTTTAGTGTTAACATGTCCATTGAAATTGCCATTGTCTTGGTCTTGTTTAGTGGCCGTTTATAAGACAGACTGTTTTAGTGCAGACTCTTCTTACAATCTTTACACCCGGTCTCAGTGGTTGTTGTTCACTGAGCCATTAATGCAGGAGCTATGATGTAGATGTATTCTCTGTTACTAAGCCCCTACCAGCATCCATATCTGCCTTGTATCAAGTTGTGGGTTTCTGTGATACTCCCCATTTTTCTGTAAAGAGACATGTCTTCGATGAAGGGTCGTTGCTATATTTGTCCGTCTGTATAAGCATAAGGTTTAGAATGTACTAATGAATTCTGCTGGTGTAGCAAAGGGAATTCTTTGCTAAGGTCCATGACCTCATTAGCTCCAGAAGTTAGATGGGTTTTCAGTATCAAGCATGATTTTCCTCTTATAGAATGGGCCTTAATTAGATATCTGTTGGCTGACACAGACATGTAAGTGCCACTTTTGCACCTTTAGACATATCTTCATACACTTCACAGTTGTTCATTCAGATTCATGGGTGATTAATAGATGTTGTTGTTGGGTAGGAGTATTTCATTACTTCCCTCCCTTGGCAACTGGCATAGTATTTTCTGGAACCATGGAAGCTAGACCTCAGAAAAGAGGCTTTCATGTCAGATCCTGATTGGATCATCCTGTCTTAAGTATATGGTGTCTTTAGCAATAGGAGCCCACGCTCAACCCCGGAGACGCACACGAGGGCTACCTTAATAACCCATATTGTTTTGGGAATCACTTGAAGTACACATCATTCAAAGGAGAATTTTTGTGCCTTGCTCTTTTTTTGTTTGTTTGTTTGTTTTGGTTTTTTTAAGCCTGGTTCTTGTAGGGAGTATTGTCAGATCATATGGTTTAACTTCCTTGAGGTAATTCAAACCCAGGAACACAAACACTACATCTTCTCTTTGGTTTGAAGTTTGTAGCTCCCAATCCTCATGCATGAGTACCCAAGATGATGTAACCACAGAAAGTAGAAAAAGTATAAGGGGATGATGGGTGGGGTGGAGTGGGAAGTAAATAGCAGTGTATAAGAGATATGAAGCAGAAAATAGAATGAGAAGGAGTGGCTTCCAACTGGAAAGGAGGGATGATGGGTCAATACAGAAGGAAAAGGGGAATAAGGGACGAAATACCAAGGTTGCTCATTAAAGCTTCAAGAAATCATATATATATATATATATCACTACTCTTTCCCTTATATGATTTAGCTTTTATGTTTATTTTTCTGTTAAGTTGTGAAATCTCAAAGATCAACAAATAACTCATAAACTTCAAATTTGTGCTTTGTGTCCTAATGCACCAAGGGAAGAGTAGTCTCCATCTTCTTATCGTTCTTATCTAAGGCTTCTTATCGTTGGTTAGCCCAAGCACTCAAGAGATAACTTGGTGAAGTGAGCATTGAAGAGATCTTATCTCATTTCCAAATGGGAAACCAACGGCTCACTGAGGTGAAGGTTGGGATCCCCTGGTCAGGGAATGACAGCTGTGTCAAAGTTGCATCGGCCTGATGGTCTAGCCTGTTCTCTCTGAACACGGATGGTTTTCTATTTGCGGACAGAACAGTTTCCTGTCAGGCTTATTGAGTTGAACTTGAGCATTGCTCAATGATTTTTTTGTTTCTGGCCTTTCAGTTTTTTCTTCCTGCTCTTAGGACTATGTCTTCTTACAGTCATGTTTGTGTCAGTGAGAAAAGAGAGGGAACCTCGGAGGATCCTGGGGAGCTCTCAAGTCTCTAGTAACAATCAATATGTTTATTCCCAAATAGTCCTCCAGAAGCTTAGCAGTGATAACGCGCAGCCATAAAAATCATTTCCTCTTCAATTCCCACATGGTGGGCAGCAGGAAAGGATGCCGGCAAGGTTGGTAAGAGGCCTGGCAGAAGCCCAAGACCACCCTGTCTGTACACCCACATCCTTGTCCCAGGCGCTCTTGCTGGTCACTTATCCTCAGGAAAGAGGTCAAGGCTCTCAGCAGCCCTGAACACCCACCACTTCCATTACCTGTTGGGAACCTCACTCTCTAAGTGGGGAGAATAAAAACTGTTGGAAAAGTGGTATTGTGGACAGGACCAAAAGAGCAGAGGCTAAAGGCTGATAAATGGACAGAAATAATGAGTCGAGAGACTGGCACGCTAGGAAATTTCTAAGAGGACAAAGGAGGGTCCCTATGGAGAATTGGAGAAGGCAAGAGAAAGAAGCCCTACCTTAGGGAGTAAATTTTGTACACCCTCCAATAAATTAGAGTTGACAAGACTCGTCCCAAATAGATTTTCTTGTAGTTTGAACTAAAGTACTGCATATATACAAAAAGTATGTATGTATTATTCTACTTTGTCCTTTCTTATACTTTAAGCCATAGAATTCTGAAGAGTGCAGTGCTGTCAGAGATGTGTATACATGTAAATGCTGCCTGGTGTGTGCATACATGCAAAATACTTTCATATCTCACTTGATGTGGTTATATAAAAGTCTTTCAATTTTCATCTGATTCTGTGCTGAGGAAATGCCTATCCATCTTCTTGTAGTGTGAGAATGTCCACAGTAGGATTTCAGGTTCTAAACCTTCGTGGTCTGGTGAGACGGGAGAAAGGTCCTTGGCTGGACTGTAGGACTGGTACCTTTTCCCTTTACTATATGAAAGAATTTATTGCAGGTGGATGAAAACCAATGGTTTTTATGGAGCAAAGAACTTTTCCAGTTTTCAGCATTTACAACTGCAGGCCTGGAGAGTTAACTTGGAGACACCTTCGTCATAGGTCCCTTTCACAGAAAAGAACCCTTTTCTCTTGGCTGTCTTTTCAACTGATGTTAAAATCATAGAATGTTGCAAAGAATGCTTCTTTTAAAATTAGATTATATAGAAATAAGTTAACCTGGGAGTATTAACTTGCAAATGTAAAATATGTCCAAAGGTTTAAAGAGCACTAACCAATTTAGTGTCATTAAGAAACAGATAATTTGTTTGATGTTCCCCACACTTTTTGTTTCCGTTTCTTTCCTGGTTCTGTGGCCCTTGTCCCAGCACAAATAATAATATTGAGTATATAAAGGAACCTGAGAGACAGGGTGACAGTTGTCTGTCTTCTGCATGTAAATGTCCTCAGGTCATATGAGAGAGAGGACTGTCTGATAAGCCAGTGACATCTCTGAATCCTGTTACAACCAGAAAAAGACTAACTATATCCACTAGCAGGGGACATAGCTGGGGAAAGACTACAGCTTATCCCAGCACAGAGGACCAGCTTTTCTGGGCTCAGCCCAAACCTTAGAGAGCTATGGAAGTGGAGGAGAAGTCACATAATTTGGAGGTCTCTGGTAGAGGTATCCTGTAATTTGATTTTGGTATGTAATTTTCTCCTTTAGGAATATTATTGATAACGTAGGATGTTTGCATATAAGCATACCTCCTAATTAGATTCATGAGACTATCGTGTTTAGTAATGTCCCCTTATTTGCTACTTCACTTTCACTGTTACAGCAAAAAGTAGCCAAGCACTCTCTAATAAGATCAGTATTTCTCGTGACTCTGTGGAGACTGAGAGATGTCACTCACATACGTTTTGGTCTGCTATAATAATTGAAATACTTCATTATGAATTATTGCTGTTAACCTTTTACTGTGGCTAATATATAAATTAAATGTTATCATTGGTGGATATGTATACAAGATATTATTATTGTGGTACATATGAGTTCTATGTATATGTCTGTACCATCCAATTCAGATACCTGCCAAGGTTCTCAGAATGTATTCTCCTGTACATAAGGTGGACTAGGGTAATACCTAAAATTATGGAAGCATAAGTATATAGATAAAACACAATGCACTTTTATAATTAAACCAAAGAAATCTATGTGACCACACATCAAAATTAAAGCTAAGTACAAAGGAAAAATAATTAGGTTATGCTAGAGAAAAATAATTTTTAAAAACTTCCTCATTGAAAGTTACATATAAAAATAAAATCATGAAAAAGTGCCACAGGGCAGATGGTAGGGATGATCTTCATTCTTATGCATAAGAATATTTGTTTTTCTCCTGGATTTTATGGTTTTGGTAGTTCTTGGTTTTGTAAAACTAATGATTTGTGCTGACCAAATGTTGGAGTCTGTGACTATATTTTTGAGTTTATAATTTTTATTACTTCCTTTTTTTAAAATTAGAGGGCCCAAAGAGATTAATGTTCTTTGCTACCACACTGTATCTACTCCTGACTCACTAACAGGAAAAGAATAATTATTTCTGTATATTGAATTTGTATCTCAGAAATATACTCATGAACACACTAATATACAAAATAAGTATCCTCTTGATGGTATTGGGAATAGCATTTCAACTTTTTAAAACAGTAATGGACACAGTTCCATGGAATGAAAGTAATTCTTCTGAGTGTATAGACACTCTTCTGTTCTGTGGAGAAAAAAAAATACATGCTATAGAATTATATAGGAAACCGGTTGAATTTTAGGATGGCGACAACCAGGGATCAGTGTTGGGTCCTGATGGATATGACTGGTTCTCTCTCCTGTCTATTCTGGCACGGTAGGTGACATGCATCAGGCTTCTGTGTTCAGAAGACCCATCTGCTAAGCACAAATGAATATTTCCAAGCGATTGCCAAGCGATTTTTCTATATAGTTGATTCTTACATGTTTTTTCCTTTCATTGAACTAATACGATAAACTGACTCATTTTATTAAACCTTGTACTATGGGGATGAATGACACTTTGTGGGATATTACTCTTAGGAGTTTGCTGGCTCCAACTTGCTCATGTTTTATGAAGAATTCTGGGAGGATGCTCTTGAAGTTGACTAGGTTTCTTTTCCATATGATGTGTTTAGCTGACTGTTATCAGGGGTGTCTTTAGATTATATGAACTCTAGAAAAATATATATCACATATTTGATCAAAAAACATTATGAACTGGGCCTGGTGACCCTTTGCTTGCAATATCAGTACTTGAAAGCATGAGGCAGGAGGATTGCAAGTTTGAGACTAGCCCAGGGTACATAGAGACACCATCTCACAAGACAAACTATATACTATAAAACTCATAGTCCTATACAAGACACAGTGAAGATTTGGAAAATAGGTAGGGAAAATGAGCTTTTTTGTTTCTTTATTATCTAGTGCAGGAGCATAAAGTCTCTAAAGGTATTCATCTCTTCCTAGTTTGGTCCAGGAACCATCTCTCCCAAGTCTTTGTCTTCTGGCTCACTTCCAAACAAGTGTCACTTCTGGTTCATTTCCAAAGAAACTCACATCTTGAGAGGCTTGCAGCAATGATGGTTTCTTCACAGTATAAGAACTCAATTGCCCTGAAGAAATGGAGACCTTCCCACCTCCACGGTTCTCTGATGCCAGTCACATTGGTCTTTACAAGGCTTCCATTGTCTGCTGCCCAGGAACATTGGGTTCTAACTAGGCATAGGTCAGACTGCTACTAGGCTCAGTTATGATGGCTACAGAGATAGGTATTCCAGATCATGCAGGAGATAAGAGTGACATTTTGGTTTTGCTCATGTTGAACTTGCTGATTAAACTTTCTACTTTCTGCATGGAACTCACTGTTAAGAATATATATTTTTAATTGTCTACGTATGTGTGTGTATCTGAGTGCGAGCATATCACTTGCATGCTGGTGTCAGCAGAGGCCAGAAGAGGGCATGAATCCTTTGGCGCTACAGTTATAGGTGGTTGTAGGACTTGACCTGTGTGCTGAGAACCAGACTCTGATCTTCTGGAAGACCAGCAAATGGGCTTAGCTGCCAAGTTGTATCTCTGGCCCTTGTGTTGGAATCTTCAAAATGTAATAGTATGTTTCTAGAATTAGATAATTTTGTATGTTGGGCCCACTGTTGTCTCACACAACATTTCCACTAGGAAGAGGGAAAGGGATGGATCACAGATAGAGCAAGAAAGCAGTTTCATTTGTCCAGTGATTGTGTCTCTCCTCTGCAGGACTGAACTGTTTTGGAAAGAATAACTGGAGTACACTGAGCTCAAAAGATACAAAGGTAGGGACAATCATTTCAAGGGAAGTGTGTAGCTAGGAAAAAGTCTGTGGACTAAAATAGCCTTCAGATGCAAGAATATAAAGGGCCAAACATGGTTAAGTGTAGCATGGTTAAGTGCAGTCAAAATATAGACAGACAACAGTAAGGGCACGGAAACAGACATGTAGTCCAAAAGTAAGACTGGCAGTACATTGCAGGTAGCCTAGAGTCTTTACCTTGCCATGTGCTGATTTAAATGTGCCTTATATTGACTTAAATGAGCCTCTTATTACCAGAATTTCAGGACCATCCTGGAAAGTCAATGCCATTCTTCTCAATCTGAGTACTACATAACATCTTAAAGTTCATAGGAAGCAATCTGCTTCCCAGATCCCCATTCTGTTGTAGGGACTTGGGTATTAGGTCCTGGGATGACACCAGAAGGCTGAGCCCTTTGCTTGTTGGGGCATCTGGTTGACCCCACATGCAAGGTATACATTCAAAGCCAGGAAAGTCTGGAACAAGGGACCGTGAAGGTCCTAGTATTCACTTAATGAACTCCATTCTGAAAGCTCTGCTAGGCTTCCTGGCTTCTAGGCACCAGGGGGATTTGCAAATGATAAGAATGTGTCAAATGGGCTGCCTAGACCCACAGACCCAGAAGCGGGTCATACAGAATGAGGGGAGACATTATCATCTTTCCTTTGTTCTCTGTGTATATATAGAACTAGAGTCAAAATTGAAATTAGTGACATAAAGTTAATAATATCCTTATTTTGTGTGTAATGTCTGTAATGTTTCTTGGACCATGAGGACTCTCCCTCTTCACTTCTGCTTTATGAATGCTGCAATAAGGTGTAGGCATATTTATGATCATCATCTTCTTTAGGGACAACTCTTGATTGGAGACAAAATCTTTTGTTGTAAAATTTATCTTGTCAGGTACTAAAAGAACTTACACTTTCGTTTCCTCCCTCCAGTTCCTCCTGCTGTTTTCCTATGTGTGTTTCTTTGTTTCTAAAGCAGCATGAAAACTTTACACACGGTAAAGTGATAGTATAGATTGGAAAGAAATATGCTGCCAAAAATGATGGAGGCCACACAACTGTGGATTCAAGGGCCTCAATCATTATTTGAGGTTTCTTTTTATGAAGTTCAAAAGAAGGAGGAATTTGGTTGCTAAGTGGTGTAGCAAAGGCAGATATCTCTTTTGATTGACAGGCTTAGACTATTTTCATATATTTTAAACACAACCATATGTTAGATTTTTGGATTTCAACAGTCAAAAATGGTTGTTTCACTTCATTCCTGCACAAATTTATTCTTATCCAAAGGTGAAAGTGGCTCCCCCTTCTCCTCTGAGAATTGAGCTTCACAAACTCTACTCAGTTTAATTCTTCCTTAACATCAGTGTTCCATGACTCAACGATACCACGAGGCTCCTTTGGTGCTACAATCTAGAAATTTCCTCCAGATAGAAATCCAAGGCTTACACACTATACTTCACTCGCCTCAGTGTCCTTGTCTGTAGTAGTACCCAATTAAAATCTTAAATGGATCTTGGTCGTAGCGTGTCCCCATTATCTGCCCCAATGTTCTGGATTCCTAAATGCAAGACACATACACAGCCTTTATGTTTTGATATGCCTAAAACAGCTCATTGCGTGGGTCACATCCTAACCTCCATGTGGTTAATCTACCTCCCTCCGATATACCGAGTTATTACTTACTAAATCCTATATTTCATCTTTGCTGTCCTCAGGGACCACCCTTCCTCCCCACTACCACTACATGGTGGCTATGTTCTCTGGCCTGCACCTTCTCAGGTGTAGCATCTCTCCTTCCCTTTTCCTGGCCTAGCTGGATCCCTTCCTCCTTCCCTCTCTTAAAACCTCCCTCCCCCAGGAATCCTAAAAGTCCCACCTTTGACTGTCCTGCCCGGCCATTGGCTGCCAGCAGCTTTATTTACCAATCAGAACCAACTGGGCCCAGGGTGTCTCTTACATGCAGGCTTGCAGATTCTCTTGCAAACAATGTTGAGGACCCAATTTAACAAATCACAAGCAACCTCATTTGTTTTACCCATTGGATGACCAATTCTGACGATTACTGTTTTTAAAACATTTTTCTACTCATCTGCAAAGGTGTGTGTGTCTGTGTGTGTGTTTGTATGTATGTTTCTGTGTATATGTGTATAGGTGTGTGTGTTTATGTGTGTATGAATTTGTATGTGGTGTGTGTGTGTGTGTGTGTGTGTGTGCGTGTTGATCCTAGGTCCTATTCTTTACAATAATGAAGCAGATTTTCCCTAGAAACAGCATATTTTGAACTGTGTCTCAATACTCTGAGACAAGTCATCACGGTTTGCTGGCTTCCTCACAAATGATAAAGTTTATATATTCTTAGTCTTCCTCCCTCATTTCTATTCCATTTAATTCTCAGAAAACTTTTTTTTAGTAGATTCTTTTCTTTGGTTGTGGTGGTGGTGGTGGTGGTGGTGGTGGGGAGGAGGTTCAAGACAGAGTTTCTTTGTATAGCCCTAACTGTCCTGGAACTCACTCTATAGACCAGGCTGGCCTCAGACTCAGAAATCCATCTGCCCCTGCCTCCCAAGTGCTGGAATTAAAGGCATGTGCCACCACTGCCCAGTTTCTCAGAAAACTTTTTATTCCAAACTTTCATTTTTAGCTTTACTATAGCAATCTTCAAAATTATAATTTAATTAATACCAAGAATTTAGTCTCAAATGGAGCTGGTATAAATGGAAAAAACAAAACAAAACAAAATAAGACCTCCAAAAATCAAAACCCTTGCTTCTTGGAGATGTAGTTCTGAAAACTGGGAACCTAAATTTGGCAAAACATTTTGCAATATGAAAATTCCAAAATCGATAGTAACATGTAGTTAAGAAAACTGCAACAACAGGATGAGGAATATTGGTGCTTGTCTATTGTTGCTAAATTAGTTTATTTTTGTTGCTTTGATAAAATACCAGACAACTTTTAGAAGAGTTTATTTTGGCTCAGAGTTTCAGGAGGATAAGAATCAGTCATACCTGGTGATGGGAGAATCTTCTCATGCATTGTGTAAAGGTTATTTTTGTATTATTCAAAAGTCGATTTCTATAGCAACAGGTGCTAGATACTGTCTAGACTTTGGTATTGTTATTTTTATCAATACCAAAAAGCATTAATCATCTCATTGTTTTGTAAACACTCTTCTGTATCACCTTCTGATTGGTTTAATAACAAGCTCATGGCCTATAGCAGGGCAGGGGAAGAAAGGTGGGACTTCTGGGCAGATAGGAACTCTGGGAAAGAATCAGATGTGGGGGATTCCCCAGCCAGACACTGAGGAAAGGACAGGTGCTGGGAATGAAGGAGTCATGGACCATATGGCGGAACTCAGATTAGAATGACATGTTAAGTAAGCTCTAAAAGCAAATTTGGAAGGAGCCTATGCTGTATGGCCTAAGCATCTGTAATTGTAACCAATAATAGGTCTCTGTGTCATTATTGGAAGCTGTTGGGTTGAGACAGTCTGGCAGTAATGTCGAAGCATGCCGGTAAGTGTCAGGCATGGTGGCACTGGCAGAAAGCTGAGACCTCAAAACCCAACCACAAGGAAACAGATCTGAAAGTGGAACTAGGCTATGATCTCGAAGCCCTTTATCAGGGAAATTACTCAAGTGAGGCTGCACCACCTAAATTTCCCCGAATAGTGCCACCAAACTAGGAGCTGAGTGCTCAAATACCAGAGCCAATGGTCTACATGCCTCATTTAAACCACCACAGTCACCACCTGACGTTTATACCTTAGGATAAAACTTACCAAGTGCCTCACCTTTTAAATTCAGAGAATGGTCTTCTTGATGTGTTTGTACACTGGAGATTTACTAACAGGAAGCACCCAGCATAGCCAGTGTTTTAAACCCCAAACCTTTGTATTATTCCTTGATAGAATAAATCATACAGAAGGGACAAGGATGTGATTTTTTTTTTTAAATAAAGAATTTATGAAGCATGCCCTTTGCCTTGCCCTCTCTTCTATTCCCTCAGCGGAAAGCCTGGGAGTCAGGGCTCAAAGAAGTTTCCATGTGTTTCACCGTCTTTGCTTGGACTCTTCCACTCCCAGGAAGAGCTGTGGGAAAGGCTGTGGCTGTGGGAAGTGTTGTTGATGGAGTAATGCTGATGCAGGAGAGAAATGGTCCTGGGAAGGTAGTTTCTTGGTTTGAGAAGACATGATGAAAACCTAACAGGGAAAGTAGCTGGAATTTGCCTAAAGTGTAGACTTCAGGGAGGATTGCTTGTTGCCATGGTAACTAGGGAAGAGGGTGTGTGTGTGTGTGTGTGTGTGTGTGTGTGTGTGTGTGTGTGTGTGCGTGCTTGTGGAGCCACAGTCTCTTCTCTTCTTAGAAGCCATTACAGTCTAGTATTGGACTGGGAGTCAGAGAAAGGACTTCCTGCCTCTGATGCTAGGCTCTAGGAAAGCCTAGGTAGCCCTCCCTCTCTCCTAGTGGGAGGGACAGGATGTTTTGATAGTTTGAATTTCAAAAGGCATTGGATGGAATACCAAACCCGGTTGAAGAAATATTTCTGGTCTAGTCAAACTGCATAGTTGAAGCTCCAAATTTCTGTGATGTTTGAAAGTGGATGAAGTTCATTCTTACATATATTTATGTTGAGCCTATTTAATCAAACAATGTGCTTGCGCAAATATGTAAAACCAAACACAGTCGTGAAAGCTACTTCTACTGTGGTTAGTGTTACATACTTTCAAGCTCCCTTGAGAGAAGTTCACCAAATTGCTGCTCTGACTGTCTTTAGAGATATATTTTTTTAATAAAGTTTGACCTGACCATAAGGTACCTCCCTCCCTTCTGAGCAAACCTCCCTTTAACAAGCATAGGTGTTTGCCATCCCTAGAAATTGCTTTGAATTATTCTCAAAATTAGGGTCATCTGTCTCAACAATTTACATTGCTTTTCTAGGAGACAGACGGAAAAGCATTTGAGTATCCTTGAATGGCACAATGCTGTTCTACAAGGAATTCTTCAGTGACTTCAGATCTTCCTTTTCAAGGTAATTCTCCATGAGAATTATATGACCAGATTGGAATCTGAAAGGTTAACTGCGCTGCGTGCTCAATGATCTAAATATGGGTTTTATGTTTTACTCATGTGGTGGTTATTATTTTTAAATATAGCACAAAACTAAACATTTTTAATGGTATGAACACGTTACTTTTCCATTGCTGCTGTTAAAAATTACACTGGACCTCATGAAACTGAGGAGCTTCTGCATGGCAAGAGACAATATCATTTGGACAAAGTAGTAGCCTACAGAATGGCAAAAAGATTTTTACCCACTATGCATCCACTAGAGGGTTACTATCCAAAATATATAAAGAACTAGACAAACTAGATTTCAATAAAACAAATAACCCAGTTTAAAATGGGGTATAGACCTAAGCAGAACATTTTTCAAAGAAGAAACTCAAATGGCCAAGAAACACTTAAAGAAAATTTCAATGTCCTTAGTCATTAGGAAAATGAAAATCAAAACTATTTGAGATTTCATCTTATACCTGTCTGAGTGACTATGATCAATAAAACAAGTGACAGCTCATATTGACAAGAATGTGAAGTAAAGTGAGCATTCAGACATTGCTGGTGATAATGTAAACTTGTACAGCCACTTTAGAAATCTGTGTGGTGGATCCTCAGGCTGATGGGAATTGATCTACCTCAAGATCTAGTGATATGACTCTTGAGCATATACCCAAAGGATGCTTCATCCTGTCACAAGGATACTTGCTCAACCATATATATTGCTGCTCTATTAATAATAGCCAGACATTAGGAACAATCTAGATACCCCTCAAACAAAAATAATGGATAAAGGAAATGTGGTACATTTACACAGTGGAGTGTTAATTAGCTGTTAAAAATAATGTCATGAAATTTGCAGGCAAATGTATGGAATTAGAAAAAAATCATACTGAGCTAGGTAATTCAGATCCAGAAAGACAAATATTGTATGTATTCACTTATATTTGGATATTAGTTGCTAAATCAATGATAATTGAGCTACAATCTTTAGAGCCACAGAATTTGGATGTAGAGTAATAGACTAAGTGGAAAATATAGGTCTTCCTAGGAGAGGGAAATAGAATAGATACTTATGGATAGATTGGGGAATAGGAGGATCAAGTTGGGAGAAGGAGGAGAGAAGGGGTGAGGGAGGAAAATGCTGGGAGAGACAACTAAAATTAAGGGTCATTTGAGGGGTACTATGAACCTAATACAGTAGAAGCTTCTGATACTATATACATATTTGGAGATAATCATAATGAAGTCACCAAATATTGGGGAAGACGGAGCCCCAGCCAGCCATCTCTAGTCACCAAATGAAGCTTCCAGTTCCAGGATTGGGCTGTATCTAAATGAGTAGCTAGGAACTCCCAAACTGTTAACAAGATGATAGGTTTCTCTCCACAAATAAACTGAAAGTTCCCATTGTTAAAGAGAACATTTACACAACTCTTTGGACATGGAAAAGTGAAGCTTGGTGTCTACATAGAGCCTTCATCCTTATGTTTTTAGTACAAGAGGATACTCTGTACCAAAGGAGAAAATTAAACACAAACTCTGCCACAACCCCTTGAATCTTTAATGATGTTCTACCTGCAAGATTTGCAAGGGCAGTGGTGGCACTGATGACATAATCAATATATGATCTGACTGAACGTGGCTTGACTTTTGCCTTCTTTATTGCTTTTTGTTGTTGTTGTTGTTTTTTATTTTTTCCTATCACCCTTTTCTACCCCTGAACATTAGGTAGGTGATAAAGAAGGCTAGAGGGGAAAAGGGTGTCGGTCTTGTTAGACTACTTCCTACTGATTAGGGACATTGAGTTCCTTGGGGCAAGTTTGATCTTCCTTGTCAGCATATCTCCAACCAGCAAAGAACAATCCAGCAAGCAGCAACCCAGCAAGCAGCAAGCAGCAACCAGCAAATAGCAACCATCGAAAGCAGCAGCAGCAAGAGCAGCAGCCATTACAGCCCCTTGGGGACTCTGGCATTTTTCCTTTAGGAAGAATAAACTGGGGGTCCACTTTATTGGTGTATTGTTCTTAAACAGCATCTGTTTGGTTTCTTCCTTTTCTCACCATCGACAGTCATAGCACGTTATCAGGTATTTCTACACAGTTGTGTTAATAATTTTAAAAAGTCTTTGAAGCAAAGCTTTGAGCAACTTGCAGAATGATTTCTTGGTAGTTCTGTCAGTGTTAGAAGGTGAGTGAGTTCTGTCTCTGGTCCAGGCTTTCCAACATCAGTTCAGGTGCAAATAAGACTCCTGAGGGGAAAAAATGGCTCTGGCAGTTTTACACTCTTCAACTGGCAAAATCACACCCCCACCAGAGCATGAGACAAATCATATTCATCTGTTGTGGAGAGTATGAAGCAGTACCATATCCCACACCTGGGCTTGAAACAAAAACATATTCACATAACATTTTTATGTTTTTAAAGAAATCAAAGTTCTCATTACAGTGGAACCCTTACCTGACACTACTTGGGTGACCAAGAACCTGAGACTAGATAGCCTAAGGTTCTAAGATAAAACCAAATGCTGTTTTTTTAAAAAAAAAAAAAAGTAGCAATAAAATGACTTTTAAAGACATTCTTCTATGCTCATATGTCAGTATCATGCTTAACCATTATCAGAAATGCGTCCTCCTGCAGGAAATGGGAACAAATACAGAGACCCACAGCTGGACATTATATAGAGAGTCATTGACTCTGGGAGAATCAGATTCCAAACAGGAAGTCTCCATCAAATCCTTCCCCTCTGGGCTCAGGAAATTCCATGGAAGAGAAGGCAGAAAGAGTGTAGGAGCCAGAGGGGATGAAGGACACAAAGAGAGAAGGCCTTTCTAGCCACACATGTGAACTCGCAAAGACTGAGCAGCAAAAACAGAGTCTGCATACATCTGCATCAGTTGGGGTCCTAGAACTGAAAGGAGAAGTGCACACATGCTTCTACTCCTAGCCCGGACGAAGTCTCCAATTGAGAGCTCCTTGGAAATGAAAATTTAGTTTCCTTCAAAGGAGCCTTACTGGAGAAACAACCTTGTCAGGGAAAGCTGCATGCTCAGCAGCAGATAGCCAACAGAAAATGAACTCAGTGGTGAGGAGACATCCATATCAGGCACTTGTCAGCATGCGTTTCCTGACATTCATATCAACGTCTACCTTAGGTGACTGCACATGGGATGGATACTCAGGTGGAATGGTCTCCAGACGGCCCCTCTTTCAGCTTCTGTCCCACACTTTGTCTCCATGTTTGCTCTCTTGAATATTTTGTTACTCCTTCTAAGAAGGACTGAAGCACCCACACTTGGTCTTCCTTCTTCATGAGCTTCATGTAGTCTGTGAGTTGTATCTCGGGTATTTCAAGCTTTTGGGCTAATATCCACTTATCAGTGAGTGAATACCATGTGTGTTCTTTTGTGATAAGGTTACCTCACTCAGGATGATATTTCCTAGTTTCACCCAGTTGCCTAAGAATTTCATGAATTCATTGTTTTTAATAGCTGAGTAATACTCCATTGTGTAAATGTACCATATTCTCTGTATCCATTCCTCTGTTGAAGGATATCTGGGTTCTTTCCAGCTTCTGGCTATTATAAATAAGGCTGCTATGAACATAGTGGAGCATGTATCCTTGTTATATGTTGGAGCACCTTCTGGGTGTATGCCCAGTAGTGATATAGCTGGGTCCTCAGGTAATGCTATATCCAATTTTCTGAGGAACTGCCAAACTGATTTCCAGAGTGGTTGTACAAGCTTTCAATCACACCAAATAGAGGTGTGTTCCCCTGTCTCCATATCCTCATCAGTATCTGCTATCACCTGAGTTTTTGATCTTAGCCATTCAGATTGGGGTCAGGTGGAATCTCAAGGTTGTTTTGATTTGCATTTCCCTGATGACTAAGGATGTTGTACATTTCTTAGGTGTTTCTCGGCCATTCGAGTTTCCTCAGTTGAGAATTCTTTGTTAAGCTCTATACCCCATTTTTTAATAGGGTTAATTTGGTTGTCTGGAGTCTAATTTCTTGAGTTCTTTGTATTGGATATTAGCCCTCTATCAGATGTGGGATTGGTAAAGATCTTTTCCCAATCTGTTGGTTACTGTTTTGTCCTGTTGACAGTGTCCTTTGCCTTACAGAAACTTTGCAAGTTTATGAGGTCCCATTAGTCAATTCTTGATCTTAGAGCATAAGCCATTAGTGTTCTGCTCAGGAACTTTTCCCTTGTGCCCAGGTATTTGAGGTTCTTCCCCACCTTCTCGTCTATTAGTTTCAGTGTATCTGGTTTTATGTGAAAGACTTTTATCCACTTGGACTTGAGCTTTGTACAAGGAGATAAGAATGGATAGATTTGCATTCTTCTACATGCTGACCTCCAGTTGAACCAGCACCATTTGTTGAAAATGCTGTCCTTTTTCCATTGGACAGTCTTTTGTCAAAGATCAAGTGACCATAGGTGTGTGGGTTCATTTCTGAGTCTTCAATTATTTTCCATTGATCTTCCTGCCTGTCTCTGTACCATGCTGGGTTTTTTTTTGTTTTTTTTGTTTTTGTTTTTGTTTTTTTTATCACTATTGCTCTGTAGTACAGTTTGAGGTCAGGGATAGTGATTCCCCCAGAAGTTCTTTTATTGTTGAGAATAGTTTTCGATATCCTGGGTTTTTTGTTATTCCAAATGAATTTGCAAATTGCTTTTTCTATCTCTATGAAGAATTGAGTTGGAATTTTGATGGAGACTGCATTGAATTTCTAGATTGCTTTTGGAACGATGGCCATTTTTACTATATTAATCCTGCCAATGCATGATCATGAGAGAGATCTTTCCATCTTCTGAGATCTTCGATTTCTTTTTTTCAGAGACTTAAAGTTCTTGTCATACAGATAGATCTTTCACTTGCTTGGTTAGATTCACAGCAAAGTATTTTATATTATTTGTGACTATTGTGAATGGATGTCATTTCCCTAATTTCTTTCTCAGCCTGTTTATCCTTCAAGTAGAGGAAAGCTACTGATTTGTTTGAGTTGATTTTATAACCAGCCACTTTGCTGAAGTTGTTTATCAGGTTTAGGAGTTCTCTGGTGAAAGTTTTGGGATCACTTAAGTATACTATTATATCATCTGCAAATAGTGAAATTTTGACTTCTTCCTTTCCCAATTTGTATCCCTTTGACTTCCTTTGTTGTTGAATTGCTCTGGCTAGGACCTCCAGTACTATATTGAATAGGTAGGGGGAAAGTGGGCAGCCTTGTCTAGTCCCTGATCTTAGTGGGATTGCTTCAAGTTTCCCTCCATTTAGTTTGATGTTGGCTACTTGTTTGCTGTATATTGCTTTCACTATGTTTAGGTATGGGCCTTGAATTCCTGATCTTTCCAAGACTTTTAACATGAAGGGGCGTTGAATTTTGTCAAATGCTTTCTCATCATCTAGTGAGATGATCATGTGTTTTTTTTCCCTTTGAGTTTGTTTATATAGTGGATTACATTGGTGGATTTCCAAATATTGAACCATCCCTGCATTCCTGGAATAAAGCCTACTTGATTATGATGGATGATTGTTTTGATGTGTTCTTGGATTCGGTTTTCGAGAATTTTATTGAGTATTTTTACATCAATATTCATAAGGGAGATTGGTCTTAAGTTCTCTTTTCTTTGTTGTGTCTTTGTGAGGTTTAGGTATGAGTGTGATTGTAGCTTCATAGAATGAATTGGGCAGTGTTCCTTCTGTTTCTATACTGTAGAATAGTTTGAAGAGAATTGGTATTAGGTCTTCCTTGAAAGTCTGATAGAATTCTGCACTAAAATCATCTGGTCCTGGGCTTTTTTTTGGTGGGGAGCCTTTTAATGACTGCTGCTATTTCTTTTTTCTTTTCTTTTTTTTTTGTAACTTTTTTTTTCCAGTTTTTTTTATTTAATTTTTTTTGAACATGAAATGCTTTTTTATAGCATGTTTTAAGGGGAGGGGGTAAGAGGAGTCAGGTGGTGGAAAAGTACAGAATCTTCTTGGCCTGTGCCTTGAAACATGTCATGGTCTATACAGTACACTGCCTTGAATTATGATCTATCTGCTATTCTTCAGAAGATATGGTACACTACTTGAGTTATGGTCTCCCTGTTATTCTTCAGAAGATATGATAAACTGCTTTGAGTCTATCTGCAGTTGCCAAGCAGGATCTTGCAGTTGTCAAGCTTCAGGGGACATTGTGCAGGTGGGGAAAGGTAGGGGGTGAGGGTAAGGGCGAGGGTCCTGGCTTCTGGCATCTCCCCCTTCTCTGTTTAGTTAGAGAAGGCGTCTTATGATCAATCCCAACTATGTGAGTTTTGAATTTGGATGTCTAATTATGGGGGGTCTTAGACAAGTTCACAACCCCAAAACATTGATGTGAGACGAGTCACATTGATGGTCGAAGGCTTTAGGCTGTCGACGATGGGCAACATCAAGGGACCCCGAGGTGGGTGAAAGGAGGGTGAGAGCCCTGTCTTAGGCCATGTAGGCTGCACCCACTCCCAGCACCACACACTCCTTTTCAGCTGCATTGGGTGGGCCCCTGGGAAGTGGACCTACAATAATCCCATCATTGGGCTAACTCACAGCCATCCTAGTCCCTTGTAAATGTTTAAGTTACCAACCATTTGTCAGTTTGGGGTGTAATATTGTCATAAAGGAAGGCTCCCCAATGTTAGTGGCCATATCAAGGGTGGCCTTGGTTTAGGAAAAAGCCAATTTTTGTTGGGGTGATCAAGAGGCCAAGCTCTCTAGTGAGAGAAACAAGGGCAAAGCCAGGCATACCAGGAACCCTTCTGGAGGGCGTGGAAGTCTAGGGGTCGACCATAGGGGGAGGCAGGGGAGCTGGCAGCTGTGTCAGTCTCCTGCGGAGTCACTTCTGGCTCCTCTTCAATTTTCAGCTGATGGTAATGAACTTCAACCATCTTCTTGATGGCAGCATCAACCTGGTTCCGAGGACGACAGGTCGTGGGCGACGATCTCTGTCTCACTCAATCTTGATATCGTGCGCACGTCCTCTCAATGAGGGTCCGTCCAGAGGGGTCAGTGCCTCGAGCCCCACATCTGGGCACCACTTGACCCGACCGGTGGGTCCTAGTTATTCGTGGGGGCGAGGAGGACCACAACCTGCTATTCTTCAGAAGATATGGTACACTGCTTGAGTTATGGTCTCCCTGCTATTCTTCAGAAGATATGGTACACTGCTTTGAGTCTATCTGCAGTTGCCAAGCAGGATCTTGCAGTTGCCAAGCTTCAGAGCACATTGTGCAGGTGGGGAAAGGTAGGGGGTGAGGGTAAAGGTGAGGGTCCTGGCTTCTGGCACATCTGGATTAGAACTTCTAACAGCAGGCATCACGGGTGATTCATTTTTACCTGGAAAGAAAAAAGAAGGGGATTCTCAGGGAGATTTCTCTTCCCTGGATGTAAATTGTTATTCATTGTATTTTTTGTTGGGCCTGGCTTTGTGGGGGTATCTATTTTTTTTCATTAATCTTTTTGGTAGCCGGTTAGCTGTGCCTTCTGGGATGTTGCGTGAGTTCAAGCTCTGGGAGTCCCTGTTTCTCTCGGTTTTCTGGGGTTGGGTACGGAGCTGCCGCCTGTGACCTGCCTTTTTTTGTAACTTTAAAAAAATGTTAATCAAAGTCTTTATAAGTTTGGTAATGCTCAATAAAAAGATGCCCATACAATCAGAAGTGTAACCCAATACCCAATCTAGATATACCAACTCTCTTTGACAGACGGAGACATGCAAACATCTGAACATCCACCTCCATGTTCCCCTCTCCCATCTTTCTTTAGTCTCCTAGCTCCTCCTCTCCTTCTCCTCCTCCTCTCTTTACTCCTCCTTTTCCTTTACCTCCCACCTTAGCTCCTCCTACATATCACCCTTCCTTTTAAAATAAAAATTTCTCTCAAAATACAATTAGAGCATAACTATACCAATTTGTATCAGTAAAGTCCAAGATAGACCTAATACCCAGTCCATCATTTTGTTGACTAAACAGAACCTCTGTCATCTCCCCTAACTAAAAGACTTAGTTCTGAACCTGGCTTTTTTTTCTTGGCTTTAGAATGAATGTCAGCTGAGAACCATCCTCTCAAGTTTTTTCTCTCAAAGTAAATAGCTAGGATTGGCTATGAGACTATAAGTCTTCAACCCCGTCAGAAATCCAGAATGACTGAATTAACTGAAATTATGGGAAGTACAAAGCATAGCTTCTAAAACTTAGCCAATTTATAGAGACCGCTGAACACCTGGACAGTCCCTATACTACAAAACATTGGAGCATCCAATCTTCAGCCTTCTGGCCCAGGATCATCTGACAGACCTAGTGATGCAGAATTATTAAGGGTTGATTACTCTATCTTGGAAGATATAATCAGTCGACTATTCTGCAAGTGTGTCCTTTTCAGGAATCCAAGACAGGAAGCTGTCAGGAGCAGACAGGTCTCTAATCAAAATGAACCTTAATACAGAAATGTTTGTAATGTCAATTCTTTGAAAACCAACCAATCTAGATTGTTGTCTGTTAACTCCTCTCAGCTATTTCTAAATAAAATATAGAAAACACCCTAACAATAAACTCAGAGCCATGAATTTGCTATAGGTCCTTAACTCGCAGGCTAAACATCTCAAATCAGTTAAAAAAAATTAAAGAAGGACTGGGTCTAAGCCTTGTATTCATAAATGTGTTATCTAGGCACAATGCCTATGAAAGCAACAATATTAATCTCACTTCTATATCAATAAGAAACTCATACCAATGAAAACCTTAAATTTGAAATCAAAGTAAATTTTGTACTATTTAAGAAATTATAACTTCAGGGCTGGGCGGTGGTGGCGCACGCCTTTAATCCCAGCACTTGGGAGGCAGAGGCAGGCAGATTTCTGAGTTCGAGGCCAGCCTGGTCTACAGAGTGAGTTCCAGGACAGCCAGGGCTACACAGAGAAACCCTGTCTCGAAAAACCAAAAAAAAAATGTTTAAAAAGAAATTATAACTTCAGCTTAATAACAATTATACAGATTTCTACCAATAAGTTATGGCTATGCAATAAATCCTAGCTAGTCCTCCCTGTTCCAACAAAACCACTACTTTTCCTTAGACAGATAGCCCAGTATTAACCACCTCAGTTCTCAAGCCTAGGGAATAGTGGCGCTGACTCTTCATTAACTTCTTCAAGCTGATTACGGGCATTGAGATATTAGAAGAGGGGTGGGAGGAAGAGTAAATTGATAAGCCTCTGACGTCTGTGTCTTCACTGCATCCAGCTGAGATTCCAGGACATCGGAGGTTTGAGCAGGTCTGCTCAGCTTGCTTGATGAGTAGATACACCAAGGTTGTGTATTCTGCAATATATAATTCTCAAAACAAATTTTAGCATCAAGATATTTTTTGTTTGAATTCTGGAATCTAGTCTTCTGGTGGCCTGTCTCTATCATTTCTAATCCATATAATTCTGGGAGTTTCTATGAGGGTGTCCTCCCACCATCCTCCCATTCCTGCCTCCCTGCTCTCAAATTTCCAAACACTAGGGAATCCAAACTATTAGGCATCAAGGCCCTCTACTTCCACTGATGCCTGACAAGACCACCCTCAACTACCTATACAGGTGGAGCTATGAGTCCCTCCCTTTGTGTTCTCGGGCTGGAGGTTTTAGAATGGCTACTCCAGCTTGTTTCTTAGGACCATTTGCTTGAAAAATTGTTTTCCAGCTTTTTACTCCAAGGTAGTGTCTGTCTTTGTCACTGAGGTGGGTTTCCTGTATACAACAAAATGCTGGGTACTGTTTACATATCCAACCCATTAGCCTATGTCTTTTTATTGGGGAATTGAGTCCATTGATGTTAAGAGATATTAAGGAACAGTGATTGTTGCTTCCTGTTATTTTTGT
The DNA here is from genome assembly GCF_004785775.1 of Grammomys surdaster. Classification (NCBI taxonomy): domain Eukaryota; kingdom Metazoa; phylum Chordata; class Mammalia; order Rodentia; family Muridae; genus Grammomys; species Grammomys surdaster. The sequence continues at coordinate 1,259,004 of NW_021604767.1, forward strand.
TATTGGAGGTGGAATTATCTTTGTGTGGCTATCTTCTTTTGGATTTGTTGGAAGAGGATTACTTTCTTGCTCTTTCTAGGGCATAATTTCCCTTCTTGTAGTGGAGCTTTTTCGATAATATCCTTTGTAATGCTGGGTTTGTGGAAAGATATTGTGTAAATTTGGTTTTGTCACGGAATTTCTTGGTTTCTCCATCAATGGTAATTGAGAGTTTTGCTAGGTATAGTAGCCTGGGCTGGCATTTGTGTTCTCTAAGGGTCTGTATGACATCTGTCCAGGATCTTCTCACTTTTATAGTATCTGTTGAGAAGTCTGGTGTAATTCTGGTAGGTCTGCCTTTATATGTTACTTGGCCTTTTTTCCCTTACTGCATTTAATATTTTTCTTTTTTTTTTTTGCATTTGATGTTTTGATTATTATGTGACAGGAGGTATTTCTTTTCTGGTCTAGTCTATTTGGTGTTCTGTAGGCTTCTTGTATGTTTTTGGGCTTCTTGTTCTTTAGGTTAGAGAAGTTTTCTTCTACAATTTTGTTGGAGATATTTCTTGGCCCTTTACATTGGGAATATTTACTCTCATCTATACCTATTATCCTTAGGTTTGGTCTTCTCATTGTGTCCTGGATTTCCTGAATGATTTGTGTTAAGAACTTTTTGCATTTTGCGTTTTCTTTGACAGTTGTGTCAATATTTTCCATGGTATCTTCTGCACCTGAGATTCTCTCTTCTGTCTCTTGTATTCTGTTGTTGATCTCTTTCTTAGGTTTTCTATCTCCAGGGTAGTCTCCCTTTGTGATTTCTTTATTGTTTCTACTTCCATTTTTAGATCCTGTATGGATTTGTTAAATTCCTTCACCTGTTTGGTTGTGTTCTCTTGTAATTCTTTAAGGGATTTTTGTGTTTCCTCTTTAAGGGCGTCTACCTGTTTACTTATGTCCTTCATCATCATCTATCTTCATCTATCTTCATCTATCATCATCATTAAAAGTAATTTAAAATCTGAATCTTGCTTTCCTGGTGATATGGGGGAATTCAGGACTTTCTAGTATGGGAAAACTAGGTTTTAATGATGTCAAGTACCCTGTGTTGCTGATGCTTATGTTCTTGTGCTTGCCTTTTGCCATCTGGATCTCCTTAGTGCTACCTCTCCTGTCTCTGACTGGAGCCTGTCTTTCTTATTACCTTGGTTGTTTCAGAACTGTGTGGGGTGGGTGTTACTACTGGGGTTAGAGCTGAGGCCCAAGATCTGCTCAGTGCTCAGGCCCAGACCGGAAGGAACCAGTGCTCCAGGCCAGGAGTGAATTCCTGGGTCCCAGTGGGTCCCAGTTACTCCCTGTTTGGGGCTGGTGTTGCTGTCTCCTTACCTAAGATACTGCCCAGGTTAGAGCTCCTGGGAGGCCTGCTTTCTCTGAGTTTTGTGAGATTGGGTACAGAGCTGCTGCCCGGGATCTACTGACTGCTGCTACTTCTTTAGGGGTTATGGGACTGTTTAGATGGTTTATTTGCTCCTGATTTAATTTTGGTAACTGGTATCTGTCTAGAAAATTGTCCATTTCATCCAGATTTTCCAATTTTGTTGAGTATAGGCCTTTGTAGTAGGATCTGATGATTTTTTAAAATTTCCTCAGTTTCTGTTGTTATTTCTCTCTTTTCAGTTCTGATTTTATTAATTTGGATACCGTCTTTGTACCCTCTGATTAGTCTGGCTAAGGGTTTATCTATCTTGTTGATTTTGTCAACAAACCAGCTCCTGGTTTTGTTGATATTTTGTATAGTTCTTTCTGTTTCTACTTGGTTGATTTCAGCCCTGAGTTTGATTATTTCCTGCCGTCTACTCCTCTTTGGTGTATTTGAAGCTCACAGCTGGTCAACATGACAAGTGTCAGTGGAGAGCTCAGCCACAATTGGAACATCTGTTTTACCCATCCACTTACAAGGCTTATGAAGGAGGCAGCAGAATGTTAACCTGCATAGGGTAATTCCAATTAAGCTCTTTTATATTAATGTTTTGTGTGTGTGTGTGTGTGTGTATGTATGTATGTATGTATGAATGTATGTATGTATGTGTGTGTGTGTGTGTGTAGCAGAAGAAATTCTAAGTGAATGTGTCTTGTTCACATGAACACAGCCATGACAACGACTCCAATGCTTAGACCCAAGGGAATACTGAAGCCTTCCTTGGATCATGCTCTGGGTGATGCCAAAGCCTTCACTTGGTCCAAGTATAAATGCTGACACCATGTGCAAGAAGCACCACTCGGCTGACTGGTACTTCCTGGTGTTTATAGCTTGAAACTTTTCTCCCATGAAGACCTCCTACTGAGATTACCTAAACCCATCTCCTTGTTCTGTGTGTTACAAACACTCTGAGTTCTCAAACTGCAGAGTAGGCTCCATCAGAGTCAGTACAGCTCACCCCACCAACCCTGTTCGTGTATGTGTGTGTATGTATGTATGTATGTATGTATGCATGCATGCATGTATCTTTAAGAAGCTTATAAGATAGTAGGCTTCCAAATGGCTTTTTCAAACAGCTCTGTGTCAGTTGTCCTTCTTCATCTACTCCTATGCTCTGTGCTCCCATTCCTATTTAACCCGTCTCCCCATTATTTCTTCTTTAACATTTTTCTCTTGCCTATCATACTGAGATTTCTTGGAGGTCAATCCAAAATTGTCTTGTCCTGGGCTTTGAGCCCTGACTTAATGTCTTAAAGCCTTTTGTTTCTGCAGTCTATGATGCAGTTTGTAGGATATATAACAGGCTTAGACCCCATCATCTGTCTTCTTCCTCCTCGGAAAATTCTTTAAGGAGGAAATTTCAAGCATCTGAACCATAGACTAGGAAGCTTATCCATTGACCTGTAAACTCATCTACAAATTCCTAACTTTCTTCTTTCCTGTGACAGAGGGAGAGTTGCTTTCTCCCATGGTTAGCCAAGATGAATCACCGAGTGAGGATGTTTGCAATGGGCTTCTATTCTTCTTACCGCCTGTAAATTTCTACATAACTTCTGTTCTTAAAATGGCACTCTGTAATGTTTGCCTCAGCTTCCTTACCATCCTGAAAAGCCACTAATTCTCCAGTCATCTAGAATCAAAATTCTACCCCCATAATGTTACCGAAAGAGCTCTGGGCTCCATACAGGAAAACCCTAAGGTGAATTTACCAGAAAACCCCACCCAGCCCCCTCCTTCAGGTTTCCTATGTAAGGAAATGGTGACCTCATGGTCTTGAACAGGTAGACCTCAGATTGTTCTCTCCCAAGTGTGTCACCACTAGACCTGCACTGTCAAGTTCCTCATATACATATTAGCATATGAGATCTATTATAGCAGCAGGTAGTGATTACCACTAGACCTGCACTGTCAAGTTCCTCATATACATATTAGCATATGAGATCTATTATAGCAGCAGGCAGTGATTCATCTCTCCTGACATTTCTACTAATTTTTATTACTATGTTCCATCTTTTTCATATTCAGTAATGAAGCATGAGTATATCTATGTGTTGTTTAAGGGTAAATCTCTTTTTTCTTTTCATAATAGGTTAGGTCACTTGTTACTGCACAATTCTAATATTTTATTATAGCCTTATTAATTTTCAGAGCCCTGTGTCTGTACTTGCTATCTAATTTTACTGATTTTTCTCTCCATTAGGTCTATTTCAATGACTGAATCTCTATAATACATTATAACAGCAAAAATGTCTAGGATATCTGTCTTTTTCAGGACCCTCCACCCTGAAATTAGCTGTTATTTTGCTATTGAGCTTTTCAAAGTTTATTATTGGAAATTATAATAAACTGTGTAAGTGTTTTGACCACGTAGTGGAGGATCATGTATACCAAGGTGGTCCTATGAGAATAAATTTCTATTTTTGGTGACATCATAAACGTGATAATGTCATAGTATATTCTTCACATTTGTGATCATACTCTGGCAAACAGTCTGTCAACTGAATAATGATGTATCATCCAGTTATATACAGCCCTATGACTCTTGATTTGGATAAGTGACCACTACTAGTGTATGTGTTTAGTATACAGCACTGTAAATGATTATTGTAGAGTATTCATTTTCTTCTAACAAACTTTCCTAGAAGACAGTCTGCCATGTCAGATCATCAGCAGCTTCAGGCATCTCTTGTTTCTGATATAACTTGACTGATCCTGAGTCCATGTCTAGTGTTAGAAAACCTTTATGTAGCTTTGTGTAAGAGCATACTTTGATGGATACACAGTGACTAAGTTGCTTAAAGAAGCATATTTTAGAAACCATGCCTTTTATTGAATGATACATAGTTGTATCTGGAAGAAAAAATTGACATCTCGGAGAAATGGACTCGTCTAGAATTCTGTATATGTTTTCATTTTATTTAAATCTTAAGGAAACAATATTTGGCTGTTGAAAATAAATTTTATTGTAGAATTGGTTTTGTGTATCTAGTATTTTATACTGTGTTTTGTTTCAAGTGGTATGTTAAGTCAGAAGCACAATTTGGAGATATTTCCATTCTACATCTTTGGCACAATTTCTTGTTAAATTAATTCTCATTAATCAATAATTTTCATTTTCTAGGAGAGGAGCTAGAATCTCTCTCTTCTAAAGTACAACTGTTTGGTTAGTCTTTACACACAAAGGTAAAAAAGGCTGACTGCTCTTTCTCCTCAGTTCTCAAAGCACAGTGGGTGGAGTCATTCTTAGGACTAACTCTGCTTCTGGGAAAGTTTAGATGCTGTGAGACAGAGGGTGCCTGCACAGCACTGGCTACAGTGTAGCACCTGCTCTGTGGGCGTGTCTTGGTGCATGCTCAGCACCTGCTCTGTGGGCATGTCTTGGTGATCCTGAGCACCTGCAGAAACAGGCTTTGCATCCCACAAAAAAGTGTCCTTAAGGTTCAGGGGCTCTGGTTCTCAAAGCTAAAATAACCCACTAAGAGAAAATCAGGTCAAAACAAACCAAATCTAAGTCTAAGGATATGCTGTGTTTCAGTCCAACCACAGTGCATAAATACGAGTGTCCCGCTGTAAGCTGGCTCAGCCCCTGACTTAAGTCCACAGGGCCCTGGTGTTACAGGTGTCAGTTTAGACACCAAATCAGAAAATATTTGCTGAGTAAAACAGGTATCCAGTTCTCCTCTTTGAGGCTGAATTTTCTGCCTACACTTATTCTCAGCGACTTGGCTACTTATGCGTTACTGTCTTAACCACAGCCTGTGCAGTAAGAAACTGTTCTGACAAAGGCTAGGCACAACTTTGGGAGCTTTTTGTTTGTTTGTTTGCTTGTTTACTGTTATGCAGGAGAATTGGTTCATTTTATTTTACAAGTAGTGTATTTTCAGTCCCAATTGTTCTCCTACATTTTCTTAAACATCATGGTTTTGATCCAGTCAAAATTTGTCAGGATAAAATATTTGTAGATTAAACTTAGTTTTATCCAGACGGCTTTCTAGTTGTGCTGATGATACATGTCAAATAATCCATGTTTTCCTCACTGTTTCAAAGTACGGCTTTTATTGTATTTCAAGTTCCTTTATGCATTTGTTTTTATTATCTATTTTGCTTCCCATATCAGTGGCTATATTTATAGACAGTCCACTCTGCCTTGTTATCAAGTTCTTACAGTTTAGTTGGGTTACTCTTCTCTCACTTCATTGCTGATTTTTCTCCCCAGAACTTGGCTTATCTTGTAAATTTTTATTTTTTAACCTTTATTTTCATTTCCTACGTATGGATGTGTGGATGTATTGCTCGCATGTATGCCTGTTCATGACGTACATCTGGAGCCTACAGTGGCCAGAAGAGTGTGATGAATCCCCTGAGACTATAGTTTCAGACTATCGTCAGCTGCCATGTGGGTGCTCTGGAACAGCAATCAGTGCTCCTAATCGCTGAGGCATTGCTGAGTATTAATGAAATACTCAGAAATATCAATATCAAATATCATTTTACTAACAAACAAATAGCATGGTTCATACTTTCATTGTGTACATGCTGAATTTATAAAGCAACTGGAAGCTTGGCATGTTTTTGATTTCTCACATGTTTCCATCTGTTAAAATCCTATTTTGCATGATTTGTTTCATAATTTTCACTTTAAAGTTATTACTATTGCAAATGGGTCCATTTCTTCCAATATTTGCTATTGCATCTTGTATGTATAGGAATGCTGAGTATCATCTGTTAATTTAATGTTTTAATGCCTTTTAAAATTATCTTAAATTGCTTTTAGTTTTCAATTTTTATTATTTTCTTTTATTGAAATATGTTTTTTCTAACATAATAGATCCTTTTCATTTTCCCTCCCATCTGGATCCACTCCCTTTCTGTCTATCATTACATAGCAAAGAGGTTTTTAAGGGACGATAATAACATAAGATAAAATAAGATAAAACGAAAGCTAGCACATCAGAATTGGACAAAACCAACAGAAGGAAAAGAGCCCAAGAGAAGGCACAAGGGACAGACCCCCACTTGTTCCCACACCCCGGAGTCTCATAAAAAAACTAATTGGAAACCATAATATATATGCAGAGGACGTGCCTCTTCAGCAGGGTTTCCTTGTTTGGTGCCTATTTTGTGATGTACAGCATAGAGTTGTGGTTTCCTTGGAGAGCTGTTCTGAAAATTGATTTCTTTCAGTCCATAAATTAAACTCTTTTATGGTTATTGATATGTTTAGAATTCTTCCAAATCATTTTATGCTACTTGTTTGAATTTTGTAAGCATAGTTATTAACTAAATTTTTCTACTTCAGATTGAAATATTGGGTATATATTCTGTGATGTAGGAACATGTTTAATACTAAAGCATAATTCTTTGAATTATCTGTGTATAAATTACCAAGAGCCTTCATAATATTCTGTCTTTAGAGAGTCATGAGTCCTTTCCAGTTAGTCAATGGGTTTAATCAGGCTACTTTATGAAGTTGTTGTAGTTAAAAAAGGATGCATGTATATATGCTTATGGATGGATTTCTGGCACTTCCTAAGTTGTCATAATTAAGCCATTTTTAGAATAAATGGTTTTATACTACATGTTGGCTTATCTTAGCATACATAGCCAATATTTATACTGCATAATATTTATACTTGGTACAATATTTTATACCTTTCAAATAATTATAGTCAAGATTCTATAAGTTAGAGGTTAAAGTGTTCTTGCTGGACTTAAGAAAACATATGATTTTTGAAATAAGAAAAGCACAGGCATGGAGGAGGCATAGTCAACCTGCTTTCAACAGGTTTGCTGAAAAGTAAGAACAGATTTCAACCAGGTGGCTAAGACTTTGAGATGGACAATGCAGATGCCAGGTTTGGGTTGGTTGGTTTTTATTAACAGTAACATTTGCATATGGGAAGAATTTCACAGATCAAACAGGGAGATCCAAGCACACTCAGGGGTCTGACTAAATAGATACTATTTCTAACACTGCTCATCTGAAGCAAGCCTGATACTATCACCACAGGAACCACCGACCCTGTATCCTCCTGTGTCCACACTGTATACTAGTGTCATGACTCCAGCCTCCTTTAAGACTAACTATGAACGTCTCCACCCCTCCAATATCTGCCCCTCCAATTTTATCTTATTCTTCAACAAGAAATACACTTGATTTTTTTCTTGGAGTTATTAATGCAGAAATGAAAATTCAATGATCAGTTTAACTTTAAAACTAGAAAAGAGGAAAAAATGTCATGTATAATGAACTTGGCAGAGTATTTATAACAACAAGGGTGAGTTATTTCCAAAGGCAACATATCCTATTTTGTACATATTTGTATATAAAAGTCGTCCTCCCTCAGGGTCAGGGAGGCAGGGCTGATGCAACAGCCTCCTTTGAAGTTCTGTCTCCTCATTGATGATGTTCAGGGTCCAAAGAATTCAAGGGCAGCTCCTCCCTGCTTCTCCTCTTGGATCTCATTCCAGCTTAGGTTTCTCTTTTTCTTCTTCTATACCTAGAAATAGAAGCAAAAAGCTTTGTTTGTGCATCAGATGCAGAGTTATGCCGGTGCTGCTCACAGAATCTCTGGCCACCACAGTTTACTTGTATTCACATTCTGTCCCCTCTCTCCTAAGCTAAGAAGCCAGGTCGATTACTGAGTTCTCAGTGACCTCTCTCCACCCTTTCCTAAGACAGTCAGCTCCTTATGCTTCCGGGAGTAGGACCCTGAGGCAGTATGACTCCTTCCAACGCAATGATTTGCATGATGGGCACTCCAGCTGGATTGCTCCTTAAGCCTCCCCCAGCAGCAAGAGCCATGCATATAAACAACTTCATTTATGTTATACTTCAGTCCTGTCCACTCTCAACACCAGGATTCGGGGTTTCTAACAGCCAAAGGAATCTTTCTATTTACAATTTATTATTTTTAAAAAGCTCATGAGGTCCTATTTAGGTATGGGAGCTGTTTCTGCTTCTACGTATTTAACCCCATCCCTGGCCTGCCTCATGCTAGAGAGCAAATTCACAGCCTCGATCACTGCACCCCTGGCTATTTCTTGCATGCTGAAACTCAAGTTCTCCCTGAGGGAGCCAACCCATCCAGATCTGCTTTTCCTGAAGGACTTGTATGTACTGGATCAGTAAGGCTTTGTCTGTTGTCTTCAGTGTTAGCTGGCGATGGTTCATTTTTCTGAAAATGAAATTGTCGAGGCCATTCTTGTAAGTTAGACTTAAATTCAGAATTTCTACATGTTTCTTTTGTCCTTCCTTCCTTCTTTTCCTTCCTTCCCTCCTTTCTTTCACTTCTACATAAACAGTTTTCTAATCTTCCCCAAAGTTCTTGAATACTTTTCGCTTCAATAGCAATAATGAACAACAACAAAGAAACCTCTAAATACTGTCTTTCTGGTCCTGTTAGCATTCTTCAATAAATGTCTAGATCTCCAAGGGCAGAATCTTTAACAGTTTTGTTCTTAGTTACAGCCCTGGTGCTTTGTAGTGTCTATTCCATAGTAGACACTCAGCTAATCTTGTTAGATAACAAGTGTGCTTAGAGCAAACTCCAAAAGCAGGACTAGCAGGAGAGCAATAAGCAACATACAGGGTCCCACAATGATCAAAAAGTCCCAGATCAGAGGGTTTCAGTTATTCTGGGGCACGTGTTAGAGATGCTCTTCCCTTACCAAGTCCCACTGCCAGTTAGCTTTATAGCATCTGGACAAGGCAGTGGGAGGTGAGCAAATGCTCTTTCATGGTTGACTTTCACAGAGAAGGAACTGTCAGAGATCTAAAACATTGTTTCCAAAATCCTTCTCACAGATCATGAGAGGGAAACATCAGATCTAGAAATAAAAGGCATGAGAAGAGAGGAGGAGAAGGTTGACAGTAAGAATATATGCTGTGTCTTCGTTGTCGGGTGGGTCTCCAAGGCAACGACAGTTAACATACAGGCTCCCTTCAGACAGCTCACATGCCTGAGTCTCCACTTCTGTCCTATGTTTTCTAAACAAGAGCCAAGAAACTGGGGGTAGATGGGATGCAAAAACAGTTTGCTTTATCTTTTTGGTCTCTTTTCTCTAGAACATTCTGCTGATGAGTTGATGTTGCAGCAATGGTGGAATTTTCAACAGAGAATAGACTTGAAGGACCTGGGCTTCTCTGGCATAGGAAGGGAAATGGCTCCTAACAGATGTTAGTTTTATAGTCATGGGGTAGAAGGCCAAAATCACATAGCTGTAAATAATGAAAGAACTGAATGCATGTCCACAAAACAACAACAACAAAAAAACCAAACAAACTGAAAAACTAGATAGACAGAAACCTATCAAAGAGCTGAAGCAGGCTGTACCTGTGGAACACAAGGGCCAAGACTGACCATGAAGCAGCATTCAGAATTTGACCATGCAGATATATTCCGAAGCAGGGAGATTGTTTACAGTAGGGAGCAGTGTTCAGAAAAATGGAGCCTGGTGTTACTGCCATGGGTCCAGACAACTTGGATGGACATTATGGAGAAGGGGCCTATTTCTCCACATGGAGTCCTAGATTTAACTTCTTCCCCTGATCCCCTCTTGCCTTTCCTCTCTGCCCTTGTCTCTGCCTTTATCTCTTGAGCAGTCTTCTTTCTGGTCTTAAAATTCGACTCTGGTGAGAACAGTTGCCTTAGAGTTACTGGGGTTAGAACAGTCTTAATTGAAGGACAGAAATGCTTCAGGTGTCGTGGGTTGACTTGCAGAATCATATGCCAAAGTACCCACAGTACTTCAGAATGTGCCAGAATGCCCAGGGTGTGGTCAGACAACTTTTTCTTAAGGAAATTAGGCATCTGACTTATGGATCCAAGCAATCGCCGCAGCAGAAGTCAGAATTAACAGTGGGCATCCATGCAAAACCTCTGAAGGATCCTCTTCTCTGATGGTGTGGATCTCCTTGAACTGCAGGACTAGCATTGTCTTTGACAGTTTTAGACCCCAATAAAGTACCAGTCTGGATGCAAGACTCAAACACAGCATGAAATGAAGGACCAATGAGTCAAGGGCGTTCAGACATTAGTCCCTTCTTGGTTCCAGAGTACAGCATCCTTCCCCATCATGATCCCTGTCCAGAATTTGGGGGAGGGTGGAGCTTCTGCTCTCCAGGGGTTGGAAGCCAGGGCCCACCCTGTCCATGTGAATCTTGGGGCTACAGCATCCAGACAAAGGGCATTTTTTCTCAAGTCTTTTAATCAAAGGAAATTTCCCCTGCTTGCCTTCAGATTTGCTTGGGAGCCATGATCCCTTGAGTCTCTTTCATTTCTCCCATTTGGTAGGGCACTGCCCATCCTAGGTCTGCACCACCATCGTGTTTTAGAAGGAGGTAACTTTTTGTCTGGTTTATAGGTTTACATGAACCTGGAGAACAATTTTGCTTTGGGATGAACTATGACAAAATCTTACCCATACATGGTTTATAGGTTTGTATCATACTTAGGAAGAATGTTGTGGTTGTTGTTGTTGTTACTATTATTTGGATTAAAGAGTTGATGCCAGAATGACCTTCTGAATGACTTTCTGGGGCCACAGGGATGAGGAGAATGTATTTTACCTATGTGAAAGACAGGATACAGGGACTATTACAACATGATTATTTAGAACCCCAATCTTATGATGCTGGTTTCTAATCCTCAGTGTCTCGAGATATAAGTTTATTTGAATGAAGTCTTCACAAAGTTAACAAGAAGCCATTAGGGTGAATGTCATCAAATATGACTGCTGTCCTTCTAAAGAGCAAAACTGGAAGACCATGTCATATGCAGGGAGTACATCTTTGAGTATGAAGATGAGTAACTACCAACCCAGGACAGGCCTGTGGCCACTTTCCCCTTAACAATCTCATGAGGAACCAATCCTGAAAACATTTTGCTTTTGACTTTCTGGCATCTACATATAGCATTTAACATGATCCTATTGTTTCAGATACTCAGCTTGTGGTATTTTGTTACAGTAATAAACAGTTCTTTCAAATCCACCTTAAGTTACTTTATTTGAAAAAAAAAAGCAAATGCTTGACTATTAGTTTAGCTTATTTTAATTTAGCTTGTATTTTCCAGTAGACAGGCCCATTTTGTGTTTCTAAAACATGGAGACATTCTGTTCATTCACTAGAAGAGGCAAGGGGATGAACCTTGGGTGGAGAAACTGGCTTTGCCCAGCAACTGTTTAAATAGGTCAATTATAGGCCTCAGATACCTATGCATATGAGAAGATGGGTTTAAATAATTTCTAGGATTCTTTCCCCAGCTGTAATGGTTTGCATTTTTTTTTTCATCTTGAAGTTGTAGCATAAGGAAGTCAGAGGATTTGAGTCTTTCAAAACCATGCAGGAACCCAGGAAGGTGGCTTACATCCAGCATTTCTTCTCAGTGGAGGATGCTCAGTGGAGGATAATGTGTGAGAAACAGACATTTCATACTGTACCAGACAGTAGTCAGCACGTGCATGCACACACACACATGTGTAGTGCAGGCTTGTGTGCATGCATACCCACACATGTGCCTACACTACTTTTAAGCTGCAGTTTCTGTGAAATTGACTGAGTTAAGTGCCAGATGAGAATTAGGAAAAGTTAGACAGCCATTTGAAGGTGGCAACTGATGCTCAATTCAAATCCATTGTTGACAGAAGGAACCGTGGGATTCATGTCACCAGATCTTAAAATACTTGATAAGGAGAGGAAGCCCAATTGTGATATGAAAATTTCCATTTTTTAAGTGTTGTGAATAAATAAAAATTCCACTATGTGACAGAATGAAATTTCTTAGTATGTAAATTTAGGAGGCTAAGAGTAGAGAGAGGGCTCAGACAACAAAGTACCTGCCTTGCTAGCATGAGGACCTGTGATTGATCCCCAGAATACACATTAAAACAGGGGGACATAGTTGCATGAATTTGTAATCCTAGGTACTGAGGAAGTAGACACAGGCAGGTCCCTGGGGCTTACTGACAAGCCAGCCTAGCCTACTTAATGAGTTCTTAGGCAGTGAGAGAGGCCTGTCCTTAAAAGCATAAAAGTAGATGATGTCTAAGGGGTGACTTTGAGGTACATAAGAACACTTGTTCTTCAGCTTCATGGGAATCTAGGAAAGTAGACAGAAGTGAGACAGGCGTATGCGCATCAAATGAAGACATGAACACATGAACACACACACACACACACACACAAACACGCATACACACTTGTGGGAAAGCCATCGGTGGGAAGATACTGCTTTGATACAAACAACAGCTTCTAGGGACTCCATTAGATAAATGTAGACAAACTTATTCTCTGTATGGAAATATGTTATCAAATGGTGACTGACTTTCATGCATGCCCTGTAAGAAAACAGGCTGAGACTAGTTAACCAGCACAGACAGTTCAAAACAAACAAACAAAAAACACAACTCAGTGTCGCTGTTCACTTTTAACTCCTCACTCAAGAGTGCTGGTAAGCAACATTTTACAATCCAGATTGAATATTTAGCCCTTCTACCACTGAAGCCAGCAAGGCAGCAGCAGAGCTATAGTCAAATGCCTGCCAGAAGTCTTCTTCCTTGACTGCACATAATAGCTTAAATTCTAACTACAGGCATTCTCTGAAGAAGGTGAGGAAAGTTTGTATTTTATTTCAAAAACATTTTTAAGTGCACCACACAATTTAAAAGAGAAAGTTCACTGCTTCTGTTGAATGGGGGGGGGGAAGCACCACGAACAGATTAATGTCTGGTTCTCCAAGCTGTGGCCTGAACAGATTAAAACTGGGATCATTGAGCATTGGCTGACATGTTGAGTCATGCAGTCTTGGAAGAAGCACACACAAAACCAGTCTGCTTCAGTGACTGTTGCAACAACTACTTTATTAGTCAAGTGGACTGAGGTCCTGCACAGCGACTGGTCCTCAGTCGGTGCCCAGCATTAGTGGATCACAGTCCACTTACAGGCGAGATCCATCATGATGGACTGTATCCGAGGAGATGTCCAGATCTTGCTGAAACCCAGGTACCACCCTGGCTGTGTTTTCATGCAGGATTCAGATCCCACACGTTCAAGCTCTCACCTTCCCACCTTCCAGTATCTTAATCTTTACATAGGTTTTGGACAGGTTTGGCACAGCTTAGAGAAGATTGGGTGTCTTGCCAAGAAGGAGGCTTTGCTATCAATAGAAACAAAAGAGAAATCAAGTCAAAGGTTAAGGGAGCTTTAGCAGCCATGAAATATATTGCATCTCTCCGTGATCTTCCACTCCGGCAAAGGGCAGCCACCTGCAGTGTTTATAGTTCTGGCTTCATGGTCATGAGATTCCTTTGAGCCTACCGCACCCATGAAAAGATGACATAAAAAACGAGATCTGGTGACTTTTACTGAAGCTTGTTGAATAACTTACTATTTAATTTAGGGTCTGTTCACTACGGCAGAATTCTGGTGATCGTAGCTGGCTTTGCTTTTGCTCCCCCTGTCAACACCGTATTTTTTCTATATAATTTTATGAGCATGCTTCTTTTATCTGTAGGTTTGGATGTTTTACTACCTAATAAGAGCAAGTGAGAAATAAACCTTTCAGGTAACACTGCCAGCAGCTCTTAAATTAATGCTGCAATAAAAAATGAAGCTTCTGTAGAAAAAGCCTGTGTGGAAGACTGAAGAAGAGCCTGCTGCAGATGTGCCTCTCAGCCGAGGGTCTCTTAGGCAGTATTGCTCGTGTTTTATGTGCCCTGAATGATACTCACTTCTCTGTGTATCCCAGATATAGCTGTTTAGTACTTCTCCAAGCAGGTACAGGAAATTCATTAGGATGGTTGTTGACCCAAAGAAGATGATCCTGGCCCCTGAGCCAATATGTTCCAGGAAAGGGTACACCCACATGCCGGTGACATGATGTATCCAGCACACCCTGCATTGGAATTGGGAAAGAGACAATGATGGAGTTACATCCATGACAGATGTCAAAGCTGTGGTGTTGCAAATGCAAGCCCATCACACTAGCAAGGAGCTCCTGTCTATCCACACTCAGTCTGTTAACATCTTGGATGATTCTAGGGAAGTTACAAGTTAGGAGTCAAACTGTCTGTTAGCACCAACTACTACTTCTCTTTGCCATTCTCTGCTGTGCTTTTCTTTTTTTCTGTTTTTTTTTTTTGGTCCCAGGAACCGTGTCAGGACCTCACACTGCATTGAGTGACACATTTCCTTGTCTCCTCCTTCCTGGCACTGTCTTTTTGTCTTTAATGACACTTAAAAAGTTTTGGTCAGGAATTAGAAACTGCCAGGGGATTTAATACTGTTATACAATCTTTTTAATCTCTTCTTTATACAATGGAACAATGTAGCATTAGGCAATCACACTATACTAAAGCTGACAGTCTATGCCAGGTTTCTTGCCATGCTGCCTTTCAGCGAGACCGGAACATAAACTGTGTATGCTGAAGCCAACACTCCATCACTCTGCAGATACAGGATTCCTGCTTCTCTGATCATCAAATTTACTTCCCTTCTAAATGCCCATGCGTGCTCACTCATAGCCATCTTGTTTCGGGGCTGGATGGTTCTGGCTCTGTGGCAATAGCAACATCAAGTAGCATTGCCTCCCTGAGCTTAGTAAGTGGCTGCTTCACTGTACCAGCATGGCTGCTGGTAGCTGTTTTCTATATTATTTGGGGTTCACCTCTTTACTTAAGAGTACCAGTTTTGGAGAGTGAAATACAAATAACTATTACACTAGGAAATAAGGTTACTTTCTAGAACTTAGTGTTTGGGGTTGGTCATCTTCCTTTCTTTCTGGTTCTACTCTTTTGGGAACGTGGACACACCTGCACAGAGGTTTCATTAGTGGCAGGAATACATGGGTCTTCACTACAGAGCTTGCTTTATCCACGTGGGTAAAGCCCAATCACCATGGAGATGAAACTTATTCTGGTGGTAAATCTGAAAGCATTTCAGTTTTAAAATGAACAAAGTACAAATGCAAAGCCAAAATCACACATGAATATATTCACATGCATGTGGGTATGCACAGAACATTCATGGTATTAAAACATTGTAGTCTACAATTCTACTTTTATATTTATCTCCAGAATAATTGAAAGTGGAGATTATAACATACCAATACACAAGCATTTGCTGCAGTCAAATGTTTGAAATAACCCATGACCATTAAAAGAGGAATGAATGCACAAAGAGTTGTATATAATACACTATGGGATGTCATTTTGTACAGGGAAGAACAAAGCTTTAGTACACACTACAACATACAGAACCTCGAAACATAATAAAGGAAGTCAAACACAGGACAACTTCTAGTAATTCCATTTATATGAGGCACTAAACCACGCAAACTGAGAGATAGAAATCACAATAGAGATTGCTGTGTATGACATTCTCCGTCAAAAATGTCCTCTCAAACCCACGTACTGAAGGGACAGTCCTCAAAGCAGCAGCATCCTGTGGTGGGGTATTTGGGAGGTGATTGGATCCTGAGGACTTTGAGCTTGTCAGTGGATTAAACCATTGATGTATTCCTAAGTTAACTGGCCATTGAGAAGTTAAGGGTTCTGTAAGAAGTGGAGTCTATTTAGAGGAAGCAGGCTGTTGGGGCCTGCTTTTGAAGGCTACCCTTCCACCCCGTTCCTTCCAGTCCCCATGAGATGAACAACTATCTCGTTACTTGCCTCTTCATGAGAGCTGCCAGGGCAGCTGGTCATGGATGGAGACCTTTGATACTGTGATGGATAATAAGCCTTCATCCTTTTAAACTGTTCATCTCAGGAGTTTTTGTTTGTTTTGTTTGTAACAGCAATGGAAACCTGACTAATGTACATAGAGCTGAAGGAAAAGGAGGAAGAGGGAGTTTGTGTTGAAGATGTTGAAATATTTGAAGGCTAGACATAACTATAACGTGTAAGTATACGTCTATAAATGATTAACAATTTCCACCATATTGACTTACTCAAGCCAAAATATTTCTGTCAAAAAATGTTATCACATATGCACTATACGTCAATGAAATGATTCCTAATGATACTCATAACCAGAGCCTACCCCAATAGTTACCAGAGACGCTTCATCAAGCAACTGATGGGAGCAGACACAGATACCCATGGCCAAACATTAGGTGATGGAGCTTGGGGAATCCTGGAGGGAGCCAGAAAGGTTGAGAACACCACAAGAACATGGCCCATAGAATCAACTAACCAAGGCTCATATCATCTCACAGAGACTGAAGCAACAACCAGGGAACCTATATGGGTCTGACCCAGGTCCTCTGCATATATATTATGGTTGTGTAGCTTGCTGTTCGTGTGGGACTCCTAACAGTGGGAACAGGGGCTGTCTCTTGGGATCCTTTTCCTCTTACTGGATTGTCCCATGCAGCCTTCTCTCATGTGTCTTGTCTTATTTTAGCTTGTTATCCTCTGGTTGATATCTCTGGAAAGCCTGTTCTTTTCTGAAGGGAAACAGGGAGGAGTGGATCTAGGGAACAGGGGAGAGGGGAGGGTAGAGGAGAGAGAAGAAATGGAGGAAGGGGAAACTCTGGTCAGGATATAATAATATATGAAACATTAGCAAAAAATTTTTTTATAAGCAGATGCACTGGTAGAGACCAGTGGAAATTAAATTGTTGGAATGAGACTGTGGAGTTGATATGACCTGTTTTGCTAGTTCATAAATCACTGAATTGTCTATTAACTAAGGTAAGGAGGTGTTGGGCAGCTACCAAGTGGTATCCACGTAGGAATTATGCAGCAGACCCTCAACTTAATGTTATAAAATAGTCAATTCATTTTACAAACCAATTACAAACTTGACCGACTCACTGTAAAACCCTTTCCTCTATTAGGCAAACTAGGGGTACAATTCCACTACTAATGGTACATAATTCTGCATACCTGTTCCTGCTACTCTGCCGGCCTTTGGTGGACTGGGCCTTTCATTTGCTGCTCTTAGGATCTGCTGCCAAGCCTGAGGTCTGCTCCTCAGCAAATGTAATGCACTTTTGATCTCCACAAAACCAATATATAATGCCAAATGGTGCAACAGCGACCACATCCTATGTGTCTTTAGGTAACTTCTAAATTTATGTCTCCAGACTGGATCTTTCCTCAAACTTTAAAATTCCATGACCAGTTATCACGTTCTCACCACCTTGGACAAACCTCAATTACAACCTGAGCATTCCATGTTCCGTCCTGCCATCCCTCCACTCTACCTCCTGTGTAGTCAGCCTGCACATGGAGCTGTCCCATGGTGTGTCATCTGATGTTTACCTTATACCACCTCCAGCAAGGGTAATTTAGTCCCATTTCGCATGCAAAGAACCTGAGGCCAAGCTAAATAACATCTGAAAAGACAGGGAAAGCCAGGAACAAAATGCACAGTTGATTTCCCTTTAAAACAATTTACTTATTCGGTGATAAATTTACACACGTATACAATGTATTATAATCACATTAGCCCCCTACCCCTACTAAATACTCTTTCAATTACTCTTTTGTAACCTCCTCCATCCTCTCTGGACCCTTTGTTCCCAATAAGTCCTGCTTCTTTTTTTATGTCTCTTCTTTTCTTTATGTGAGTAATCAGGGTTGCTTGCATGAATGTAGGCAGTGGGGGTAGGGATGTCTGCTGGAGCATGGAGACCTTAACAGTGGCTATACAGCTGAAGAAATCCCACCAATGCCCCAACCCACCAGCAACCCAATCAGGAGTGGGGCCTTCAGAGCCCCTCTCCTACCATGCTTGATCTCCTTTGTTGTCTGGACTTGTTTTCCCTAAGGCACATGATATTGTCTTAAAATATTCATATTTCTCCTCTGTTCGCTGATCTTTTTGACTTTGTAGATCATCAAATCATTCCAGATACAGATGTAGAAGTCCTGTTAGTTGGGCTTACACCTGGATAGTGTGAATGATGTATCCACTTGTCCTAACAGGTTGAGATTTCATCATTTGCTTCCTTGATATTATCACAGTTAAATTCTCTGCACAAAGATGACGCAGGGCCTTGACATCTGTGAGTGGGGTGTTCTTAGTTCTTGGTTCACTTTCAATTGCTGTCTCATTTTTAAAGTTTTCTCATCTAAGTGCCCAAATATCTATGCTTAAGGCAATGGCAACTTATGTTAGAGATTTGTATCTGCAGAAATCAACAACCATAGTGCATGTGTGTACGCATGCATGTGTATAGCTATCTATGTACATACATGCTCACATTAATTAGCGTTATAGGACTTCTGGATTATCTGTTCTATTACATATACTTCAAATGGATTTATTTGAGATATACAAGTTAAAAAAAAAAGACACTTGTCCATGACTTCCATCTGAGCACTTTGCAAACAGAGACCCAGCAGTAAACGAGACAGAGGAGACGCCTGTCCTTGTGAGCACCGCCTAGTGAGAGGTCAAGCAATTACAAGAGCACTTGCAAGTCAGGGCACAATTTCAAAGGTCAGGAGCTGGAGAGATGGCTCTGCTGTTAAAGGCTAAGACTCACCACAATTACAAAGGCCAGGATAGAAGTGCCATGGGTACATAGAGATTATTTTTTGCTGTTGAAAAGATTGCTTATGTGTAACTAGTCATCCTTGGGTATCCTATTGTATATTCAACTTTCTTTCAAGCCTTTCTTCATAGCTAATATGTTCAAATGACTTTCATCAATGTGCAATAAAAAACTTTCAACAATTTCATAACTGTTGTTGTCTCTCCTCTCCAAGGCAAATTCATAACTGCAGAATACTTACTGGTTCCCTGTCTTTACTTTGTATTGCTCCTCTGCCAACATAACTTAATGCTTTTAAAAATATGTTACACACACAGACACACAGACACACACAGACACACACACACCACGGAATATATATACATTCCTTATTTTATTTTATGTGTTTGAGTGTTTTGCCTAGATGTATGTCTGTGCACCATGTGTGTACAATGCCCATGGAGGCCAGAAGAGAACATCAATCCCCTGGAACTGGTGCTACACACAGTTGCGAGCTGCTATGTGGATGCTGGGAATTGAACATGGGTCCTCTGGAAACATGCACTTAAGCACTGAGCCATTTCTCCACTCCCTAAGCTTCATTCTTGATGTCCCAATACAACAAGCTTGCTGGTTTGATCACCATTTCTCTTTCCTTTTGTCCCCTGCCACACTGACTGTTCTTTTTCTCCCTCTGTAATTTCATTCATTCTACCATTAAATGTGGACTTCATGGTTTTACTTTAAGTGTAACGCTGGTTAGTCTGCAGGCATGTAAGTACACCATGTACTTGTCTGGGGCCTTAAGAGGCCTTCAGAGGACGTCAGACACATTTGACCAGTGTTATAGAGGTTGTGAGTCACATAGTACATGCTGGTAACTGAACCTAGGTCCTCTGCTAGAGCAGTGAGCACTTTTACCCGTTGAGCCATTTCTACAGCCCTGGACATTCCTTGAAGCTTAGTTTATAATCGCTTTCTTAATGCTATGCATTCCATTGGTAAATTCATGGCTGTGGATTCCCGTCCATCACACACACAGATATTTCACAAACTTGTATCCCTACCCAGTTTTCTCTTCTGTTCTAGAAAATATTCTCAGTTCTCAAAGCAAGTCATTTTGCAAATTTTAACTCTGATTCCAACTCAGTGTGTCTACAGCCAAAGTTCTTTCTATTTTCGGACAGACCTCCCAAATTCCTCAACTCTGAGAATGGTTCCATTTTGCAACTTAGACACCTGTCAATGTCTCCCCCTTTCATCATGCACGCTCTGATCGAGGTTACCCCAACCATCTCTGCAACACATTGATTCGTCTTCAATTTCTATCACCTTTTGAATTTGTGTGACAATTTCTCCGTCCAGAGACTGCAAGAGTTTCTATATTGGGGCTCCTCTTTTTTCGCTACCTTTCTAATTGTCTCAGTGCACATCATGCGTTTTCTCCATCACAAATGAGTGCATTAACTTTTTAAGCTGTCCCTGGTCCTCCATTCATCTTTGTTATACACAGCAAGTGTAGACACCTGGTTCACACCGCCCTATACTTCTCTGTTTGCTTCTCTTTGACGCCTTTCTCCTGCTGCTCTTTGGAGTCTAGTTATACTGATTTTCATCTGGTCCCCTGATTTTCCATGTTCCCTCCCGCCATGCAGATTTTCATGTGTGCCTCTTCCTACCTATGCTGGTAGTTATCTATCTCTCAGATTAGTGAATTTGTATTTATCTTCAGATATGCTTGTTCTACTGTGATAAATGAGCAGCCATCACTTTACACAGGAAAGTTTTCCCTCCCCAACCCCAATTCATTGGCTTAATTCAAATATAGTAAGATCTTAGAGAACATAGATTTTCTTTTCTTTTTTTTAATTTTAAGCTCTTTTACTAGTGCCTAAATTTGAGTCCTAACTTTACTTGAACCAGGGTACACGTTTTGTGAAGTGAGAAGCTGTGTCTGTCTTTATACTCCTTTGCCATCTTAGCAGTTCCCAACATGCCTGTCATCCGGCAGGGACCTGAGTGGATGACTGGAAGTCTAAGCTGTGCCAGATGAGGAAGACTTAGTTGAACAAAGATGGGAGGAAAGAACTTTCTAGCTAAAAGAAATATCCAAAGACCCAGGAAAAAGGGAACACTCTAATAAGAAATAAGAAAACATTTTTCTCCCTGAGGTCAGGGCAGGCACAGGAGGGGTGGGTGTCAAACTGTGGGTGGTCTTTTTAAATCATTCAAAAGTTAAACTCTTTCAAGTGTGGCGAGTAAGAAGTCTTTGAAGCATATTAAATAAATGTGGATAGATGGAACTGAAAACCAATTCTATCCAGAATAGTGGTGGCCTAGATGGAAATGATAGCATTGGAAATGAAAATTAATGGACAGGTTAACACGATATATAGACCGGTATCTATCCAAGTGTAGGCCATAAGCAGTGCCATGCTGGAGATGGTAATGAGGGGTAATTGATAGATGTCTAGGAAGTTTGTGAGCCTCTTAGATGGTTGCTTGCATTCAACCACAGTGAGACTGTTTACACAAGGGCAAACACTATATATCAGGAGTTCCTTCCCCTCTTCCCTGGAGCACTGGTTGTTCGGCATTTGCCAGTAACCACTGGTTACAAGCACTAAAAACAAAAACAAGATACTAGAAGAAAAAAAAGTCAGATGGACTTACATATAATAATCCAAACTGGCTTGCAAAAGGAAAAGTTTCAGTCATGTGGAAGTGCATGTGTGACCACACACACACACACACACACACACAGACACACACACACACACACACAGACATCCTGGCTAGGTCATGACACATAATGTGGTTTTTCAATTCATAGTAAAAATTAAAAATAAAAAGTTCTGTTTTCCAAAGTAGAATGAGAGGACTTGGTGACTGACTGGGCTTATACGGTGAAGCCTCTGGAGATGAGTTAAGGATTAATCATAGATTCCTGGCTTGATGAGCCAGGTAGAGAGGGTTGCCATTTCCTGAGATAGGAAATAATGCCATGAGGACACTGCCTTCAGGGGATGAGGAGTTCTGTCTGGACAAGCTGAGTTTGAGTTATCCAGATGATGTACAAGGGGAGTCCTGAAGGCCGTTAGCTGCATGGGTCTGAAGTGGCAACACCATTCACTGTCAACAAGATGACAGTGGGAACTCAGAATCGACTGTGATCAACTCCAGGAGAATGGATATAAAGCATTAGGAAAATGGGTTCATGGAAGAGCCCCCAAAAGGACTATGTTTCAAGGGGAGGATGAGAAAATGAGGCTAAACAGGCAAACCATGAAATGTAGGCTAGGGATATGGGTGCAAGAGCACAAAACCTTCTACCCAAAACATGTCCTACCTAAAAGATAAACAGGGACAAAGAGCAAAGATGGAGAGAATGGCCAACCAATGACTGCTTCAAACTGAGACCTATTGCATGGGTAAGGACCAATCCCTGACACTATTAATCATACTGTGTTATGCTTGCAGACTTAGCATAACTGTCCTCTGAGGGTCTCTACCCAACAGCCAACTGAAAGAGACGCAGAGACTCACAGTCAAACATTAGATGAAGATCAGTGAGTCTTACGGAAAAGTTGGGGGAAGGATTGAGGGACCCAAAGAGGACTGGGACTCCACAGGGAAGAGCAACAGAGTTAACTACCTGGACTCCTGGGGGCACCCAGAGACTGTACTACCAACCAAAGAGAGAGCATGGGCTGGACCTAGCCCTCCCTGCACATATGTAAGAGAGGTGCAGCTTGGTCTTCATGCAGGTTCCCAACAACTGGAGCAGGGGCTGTCTCTGAATCTGTTCCCTGCCTGTGGATCCAGTTCCTGTAACTTGGACACCTTGTCTATTTTCAGTGGGGGAAGATGTGCTTAGTACCGAGTGACTTGTGGTACAGGGGAGACAGGGAGGGAGAGTGTAGTGTGTGAAGGGATGAGAAGGGAGGAATAGGGGTAGGATCTTCAAGAGGGGATACTGGGAGGAGGGGGCACTGATATTGGGATGTAAAGTGAATAAATAAAAAAATTAAAAGAAAGTTATGCTTTTTAGCTTGTAAGACAGACACACATATAGACTTATGTTCCATCGTGGTTTGTAGCTAGCTACACTTGGAAGGCTGATGACAGGCACTATGCTTTATTGGAGCTCTTCTTTAGGGGAAGGTGATATGTTTATATCATTTTATAGATGAGAATGCTGAGGCCCAGAGAGGTTGAGCAGTGGAGAAGCTGGGACACACATGTCAGAAGTTCAGTTCTTAGCTTGCTTGGCTGGTTCCTCTCCTACTCTGGAGGTTAGCCTCTGATGGATGGGAACAAGATCCTGGAAAGCCTTTAATATGCTTAGAAACCAAAAATGATTTAGGCATGAAATCTCTCTATAAAGTTTTCCCCCTCTGAATATAAAAGCAATTGACATGATCGTTATGGAAATCGTGTGAGATGTAGAAATGTTACAAAAATGCAAGATAAATCACTTTTAGTGAAGTTTTAACACAAGATTGGATGTCTTATAAAACTCAAGGATCACATTTTATAACTTCCTTTGAGGAGAGGGGAAACCACTGTGGGGATAAAAATGATCCTTTAGAGGAGGTCATAACTTATCTCTTAAGAAACAGTCACACCGTGTATGTATTTAACCTATGAGGACTCACTGTACTTGCCACACATAGTCTATGGGTAGCATAGAGTGTGGACATCAGCTCCTTGCCTCATCATGTCTTTCAACCCCCTGATGCTTCTGAAGGGCACTTCACCAGCAAGTCTCTCTGCCCACATGTTGACTGAACTGTCCGTAGATATGTTCAACTTGAGAACTATTTTGAGGGCTCTTTGGACTTTCTTCCCAGTACTGATTCCATAAGCACCCAATTATTGTATTTTGGTAACTTGGAAGTTTCGTTTTTGTTGTGGTGGTGGTTGTTTATGGACTCACTCATTTGTTTAGCACATGAATCCCCACTTGTGAGGTGAAGTAGCGTCATTGTAGTTACGAGATCATGCTGTGGTGAGTAGCCTAGACTTGCTACTGAATGGGTAGCAGAGACTCAGACTCTGAAGGGATGCTTGCTTAGATGGAAAATGGGCTCAGACATTCTCTCACACTAGGTATTAGCAGTGCTAGAAAATGTATCCGTTTACAGACACCATGCAGAGAGATTCCCTCTGAGTTATGCTGAAATATCACTTAGCTTACAAATAGAACTGCAGAAGCCTAATGTTATACATTAGGGGTATTTTTCAAGGTCATACCTTAAGACAAAAATCAAAATTTATTATTCATTAAAGATTTCTTGATTATTTTCAATGAAGCTAGCCCCACAGATCCTGAGTAGGTTCTCTCTCTCTCTCTCTCTCTCTCTCTCTCTCTCTCTCTCTCTCTCTCTGTCTCTCTCTGTCTCCCTCTCTCTGTCTCTCTCTGTCTCTGTCTCTGTCTCTCTCTCTCTCTCTCTCTCTCTCTCTCTCTGTGTGTGTGTGTGCCATGTGTCACACAGTACACACTGCTCCAAAGGGTTCTGGACTTCAGTTAAGGATCCACAGTCACCATTTGTAATTGTTAATAATTTATTTTAACAAAGGGCCCACCTAATATTTTTTCATTTGGGTATCACAAATTACATAGAACAATGTATGTAGCTAAGCCTTTACTACGTTGGAAAAACTTTTAGCTCATTCATCTATTTTTGAATTACCTTGAACATTATGGACTGTCTTTGATCTTATTTCCAGGTTAGAAGGGTAGTTTCAACACTGCCTGAAAATATTATCTGAAATATGTGAATGAGCAAGAAGTTGACACCAAGAACAGAGAGCACAGCAGAAAGGACTAAGTACATAACCGGTGATGTAACACAGCAGAGAGAGAGGACTAAGCACATAACTGGTGATGTAACACAGCAGAGAGAGAGAGAGAGAGAGAGAGAGAGAGAGAGAGAGAGAGAGAGA
>NW_021604767.1:1283901-1313106 GCF_004785775.1 Grammomys surdaster
AGAGAGAGAGAGAGAGAGAGAGAGAGAGAGAGAGAGAGAGAGAGAGAGGACTAAGTACATAACTGGTGATTTAACTGGCAGATAATGTAGGTATTAGCACCATCAGCTTACATTAAAGATTTTTTAAAAATATCTGAGCAAATCAACAAGCAGCAACAAAAGATTTCCCAGTGTTTCTTTTTATGTAGAAGTATATAACATTTTCCTGTACTCCATACAAGAATATTTTCAAGGTTACAAGTCCCTCCACCCATCCCTAGGGAAACAGGCAAATTGTGCAAGACTTTCGGAATGAATTCTGTCATGAGGTCATGAGGGAGTGTGTTTTCTTCCTGGTTCTAAATCACAAATATTGGAGTGATTTATCCGTGAAGGAAGGCCAATAATCAGCTTCAGAAAGTTTTCCTTTAGCACATCTCCTTGCACATGCCTAAACTGGTTGCAAATGATTCGTTTCCACTGAGAACCACTCTCCAACCTACCTGATTTTATGGTGATGTTTTCCTGGAGAGAATTCAATCTGAATTTCCCTCAATAAAACTCATGGCTGGTTTTCCTTAACTTTAATCACTTGGAACTTCTCAAAGCATACAGGTGCCAAACATCAAGCTGACACATTAAACACCAGAGGGAACATGTGTTCTTTCAGGAGGGAGGTGGGGACTCAGCAAGGGACCATTACGATCCTTGTGATCATTAGAGTTGGCTGCTGAGAGAAGCCACACATTCAAACCGGGAGGCGAGGAGGAACTGCCTGAATTCCACAGCAAATATCATAATTTTCCACACTTTTTCAGAAAGTGACCTTACTTACTAATCTGACCCTCAAATGCTTTTCACTGGGACAATGAACAATTCCTCATGGTCTTCCTGACTGCCTATCCCATCCCACATCTCCCTGGCTTACTTCTGGAGCTCCTGTTTTGAGCAGTGCCCCATGTCACACTGTACAGTGGGAACATCTCTGCTATTGTCACTGTGCTGCTTCTGTTTATTCATTTTCCACTCAACATACACAGATTAGGCCTAAGTGGTGTCAGAGAAGGGAACATAGCAGTTCATGAAGTAGATATGGTCCATGACCAGAACCAATGGTTCCAGACTCAGCTGCCCTTAAGTGACACATGGCACTCATACTACTGTTCAGGATGGCCCTAGAACATTGATAAGTGTTCTTTTTTAAAAGCCTTATGTTTGTTACTCTGAATTAAATGACCTAAAGCTCTAACAGCTTTATGTTTAAAGAAGCCGAAATTCCCTGCCTCAAGAATCGCAGCCCTTATCTGCCTCCTCACACCTGGGCCTGACCCTCAAGCCAAGTCACATTTAATTGTTTCAGCTATTGCTTCAAGTGTTTGTCATAGATTTATTTTTAAAAGAATGTACTGCATGCTCAGAGCTGAGGAACTCTGGGCGTTTGACAGTTGTGAAAACACACTTTGTGTTCTTTAGTGATATGACTCTTAGTAGGGCGATCTCACACCCTACTAAGAATTGGATAGGTCCAATTCCTAAGGACAGCTGGGTATCACAAACTAAAATGGATGGGAAAAGAAGAAGATGATGGAGGAGGAGGAAGAGGAAGAGGAAAGAATTAACCTTATAGTTGGGTGATGTTCTGACTAGTTGTATGTCAACTTGAAACAAATTAGAGTCTTTTGAGAAGAGGAAATCTCAATTGAGGAAACATCCCTACTGGATTGGCCCGTGGGTAAAGCTGTGCTCTATGTTCTCAACTGGTGATTGATGTGGGAAGACCTAGCTCATTGGGAGTGGTGATGCCCTTGGGTGCTACTGAGTAAGACAAGGGGAGCAAGCCAATAAGCAGCATTCCTCCATAGCCTCTGCTTCAGCTCCTGCCTCTAGGTTCTTGTCTTAGACAGATAAACGAAAGCCTTTCTTCTACAAGTTACTTTTAAAATGTCATGATGTTTTATGGCAGCAATAGAAACGCTAACTAATATAGACAGAAAGGGATGGGAGGGTGGTAATGGGAGGAGGTTGGGACAGAATACACTAACATTTTCTAAAAAGAAAGAAATTGTTAAACAAAATAAATAAAATTGTTTAAAGAAAAAGTGCTCTGTTAGTGTGGGATGGGACACTCTGTGAAGTCCACAGATCTCCAGTGCTGTTCAAGTCTATCAGCATATGACTCATTTTCTGTCTATGCATTCATCTACTGGTATGGCAGTATTGACATCCTACAATGACTGCATTGCTATCCATTTCTCCTTTTAAGTTGTGCAATGTTTAACATATTAAGGCACTTGACTATTAAGCACATAATATTTCTCATATGCTAATCAGTCACCTTGTTGATCCCCTTAAAGTATGCTGGCACTCTCTGACTCTTCAAAGCAGATTTTGACTTAACCTGTTTAATCATTCGTGTGTGTGTGTGTGTGTGTGTGTGTGCATGTGTGTGTGTATCAGCTACCATTTTCCTTTTTCCTTCCTTTCCTCTTTGTCTACTTTTTCCTTTATTCTTTGCTTTTTTCTTTTTGAGATAAAGTCTCAGCTAATGCTGGCTTCCAATTCACAATCTTCCTTACAGTACATATGTAATGTAAAATTCCATGTACATATGGTTACAGTCAGTTATCTCTTTTTCTTTTTAAATTTTTTAAAAAAATCATTTGTGTGCCACATCTGTTTGCACCTCTTCACATTTAGCCCATGTCCCTAATCTCGGTCAATTACTTATAGACAACATAAGTTGTATCCATAAACTGTATCTTGTTTCTTTTAAATCCATTTAGACTTACTATGTGCCTTTCGATTTGGATTGCAATCCATTTACATTTAAAGTACTTAGTGATGGTTGAAATATCATTCTTGCCATTTTGTTGATTCTCCTTTTTTCTTTGTAATTTGCTTGCTTTCATATTTCTTGGTCGTCTCTCACAATGGTTTGAGGATTTCTCTCTGTCTCTCTCTCCCTCTCACTCCCTCTCTCTCTTTCTCTCTCTCTCCGTTCCTTCCTTTCTCCTCTTCCTCCTCCTCCTCCTTTTTTTGTGGTGGCAGGCTTTTATTCTTATCTCTCTGCAATTATATTTCTGTTGTAAGACACTTCCTTTCATTGTTACCAGAAATATTGCCTCACAACTCTTATAAACATCTATTTTTGAGTTGATGGCAACTTAACTTCAATCATATATAAAGTTATAAATTTCTACCATCTATTGGCTTGAATTTTTCAAAACCTACTTTAATAAGGGTTCATAAATGTGTCAACCCTCCTCATAGCCCACCAACCAAAGATAGGGGAGGAAACTAGCTAATAGGACAAGGAAGATGTGGACCTGTTAAGAAGTTGTTCCCTGGGGTGATTTGTTGTCTGCCATCCAGACCATTAGCCAAACACCAAACATGAATCAGCAGCAGCAGCTTGAAAGAAACCACAAGGCTCCACTGATCAGCACAAGTGACCTGAAGCAGCTGGAACATCACCAGATGTTCTTTGGTACACTTCTCCCTATGATGTCACACTAAGGGAAGATCAGAGAAAAAAGCAAAGCAAACCTATGCAAGAGCTTCTTTAGTGAAGACCATCATCAGCAAAGCCCAGTGAAGACCAGCAAGGCGAACCAATGTCAGAGCTGTCCATTGTCTGTTGAATTATACTTTCCAAACATTGTGTGTCTTCTCAAGCATTTGCTCCAGCAAAACATAACATACCCTTTCACAGATAGCTTTCAGAAAAACACCATGTGTTTTTTTCTCAGAAAAACATCCTCTCATGTGTCTGCTTCAGCAAAACATCTTCTCCTATAACAATTTCCAGAAAAACATCACATTACAGTTGAGTCTCCAATGAAACCAGAAATTCCCACTTCAACCATCCTTTAAGTTACTGACACCAAACTCTTGTCTTCTCTATGTGTATCCAATGATGGATTCTTGTGTTATCTTTGCAACACATTTACTCCTTGACTTTGACCTTAATGATACTTGCTTTCTATGATCAATGTTACTGACCATTATTTGTTTTAAATTGGTGACTACTTTTATTCTTTGTAAAGCTTGATTCCTGGTAATGAACTCCTCAGTCTTTCTTTGTTTTCTCTATGAGGGAAGACTTTTATCTTTTCTCCATTTATGAAACACAGTTTGTCTAGGTATACTATTATCGGTTGAGTTTTCTTTCTTTATAGTAGTTTGGATAGATAATCCTCTTATTGCCTGCAGAGTTTTTGTTAAGAAATTCATAAATTGTTTTATAAGGATATTGTCTGTATGCAATGACTTGACTTTTTTCCTTGCTGCTTGATTTTTTTCTCCTTTACTTTGACATTTTTGCAATGCACTTTTAATGAGTCTCAATGTGGACCTCTTTAAGTTCACACTAATAATATGCTGTAAGAGGTTCATAAATTTGGGCATCCATTTCTCTCCCCAGATTTGTAAGATTTCTGCCTGTACCTTCCTCTTGTTCTTCTGGGACTCTCATACCTCATATATTAATTCAGTTCCTTGGATCCCATTCATCTTGAACAGATCTTTACTCTTCTCATTTCTCCTTTTGCTTCTCTGACTTGGGGCAATAATTAAATGACACCTGTGTTTGTGACCTGTTCTACCTTATCTTCTGCTTTTGAAGTTCTATTAAAACTTTTGTCATTTCAGTCATTATATTCTAACATCTAAAAATATCTTCCTTTATTTGTGGCTTCCAATTTTATTTCATTCTTATTACCATTTAGTTTGTTTGCTCTGAGCTTTTAATTAATGTCTTTTAAAATTAGATTATTTGAGTTTCTTAGAAATATTTATTTCCATCTTGATTACACATTGTTTATCAGGCTTTTTTTTGGGGGGGGGTGGTTGTGATATTTCCTTGAGTCTTTCTGATGATTAAACTTTCACTTTGTTGTCTGTACATCTGAAGACACAGGCATCTTTTCCAACCTTTCCTGGTTAATTAAGTGGGAGAAAAATCTTACATGTCCTATCAATCCAGCTTAGAATTTTTGGTAGCTTAGTAGTGGCATCTATGGTTACTAAAATGTTTTACTGGAGTCATAGGACTCACTCTCAGGCTTTGTGGTTGAGAAGGTCTGCTGTTGTTATTCTGTGCCAAAGCAGTTGGCTAGCAGGAATCTCTGGTTCAATAGGGCTAACTTGGTCATAGAAGGGACTGTTGCTGAGATGTGTAGTTGCAGAGGGCCTGCTTGAGTCCTCATAGTCTGTGGGCAGCTGGAAAAAATAGATTACCTTATCATAAGATAAGACTAAAAGGAAATGGTTCAGGATGAAAAGAATACTCCTACTCAAGACTGTACTTTATACACAGGACAATTCTAATTTCCTACCCATTAGACAATAAACCTTTTGGACATTACTTAAATAGGAAAACAATGGTGCTTAAAAACTTCAGGAAAAATGTAGGGCTTCTTTTTTTCTAAAATACTGGTTGGTCTCACTGTTAGGTTTCTGACAGTGGTGGCAGAATGTATGAACCTGAGGACAAGCCAGGTGTGGTTCTGAAAGTCCCACCTACCACCTCATGCTTCTTATTGGCTGAGTAGCTGGCTGCTGTACTGTTAGTGCATAGGTCTGCATTTCTAGTTCTGTTGATCTTCAATTTCTCTGTGCACTGAGAATGTCCACATTCCCACCATCTACCCTATAGTTATATGGAAATTTCCAGACAACATCCAGCTAGAATCCTTTAGTCTCTGATTTACTTTAATACCTCAACCCTGGGCCTTCAGTAACCACATCTATGCTTCAATATCTATTAATTTCCATACTACATTCTACTGAAGTTTTCTCATTTAAAATATTAAAAAATATAGTTTCTACATGACAGCTTTTATATATCTTCACGAATGTACCACCCACTTACACCATTTATACTGAAGATTAAAACTGTAAGTAAAACCATGCCATAGCTCGTTCAGATTTCATGATTAAAGTAGCTGCCGCAAAAGTATTGGAGACATACTGGTTCATAAGTGTATTCAGATCTCCCAGCCTATGAGAGGGAGAAAGAAAATTAAATGAAATAGGATCAAGAATGTTATTTCTGTACTCTCATCTAAGTAGAAGGAAGGTGTGATGCTTTCTATGACTGAGCAGCAGGATGATGTTAAGCCCTGGTAAGTCTTCTTTGGTTGCATGACTGAGTATCATTTAATTTCCCTGCTGACTTCTTGTAGAATAAGAAGTCTGTATAGTCCATCCCATAGTTGTGGCTAAGAGATAAAATCATTAATTTATAACCAGAGAGAGGTGATACCACAGTGCATTTAAGTTAGGTAATAAGGACCATGAAAAAACCCAGGTGTTGGGAATCTGGGCAGAATGAATACACACACGGATTCAGCAGGAACCAAGCACTTTCATTCTTTAATGTTGTCTTTTTTTTCCATGTTGCTACATTGTACTTTCCCTGGCTTAGACTTACAAGCTTGTCTACTGTAAGAGGCAGCTCTGATGAAAACGCTGAACTTCATGTAGACCCATTTGTCTCTATAGCAATAATAGGAGATGACTGGAGTTCATTAACATACAATAAGATCAAAGGTCCTCCTTAGTGGGTCACTGGTTGAAAGGCAAAGCTGAGCAGACTTCCTGCTTCACCTTGCTGTGGCACCTGGAAAGCAGGCCTGACTACTGGCATTACCAATATTCCATTTCTTTTTCATTAAGCAGTAGCACAATGAGTATTCAGATCAGATCTGTTAGAAATGTGCCAAAAAAAAAGGCTGCTACCATGGAAACCTCCTTGATTGGCCTTTGTGGTGAGCTCACTGCTTTTTAGATGCCAACAAACTTCATACAACACAGGGCCAGTCAATGCTGGCCATGCAGCTTCTTCCTAAGAGCCTTGATGATTAATGTTAATGAACACTTTGACTGTGGTGATCTGAAGGAACAATAGTTTTGTGTTAGCTCTCGTCATTCGATAGGCCTTAAGATATACTTTAGACTGCAAAATGAGAGACAATTCAAGGCCATTTCATGATATTTGTCTCATGAAAACAAACTGCATCATTGCTTTAAGGAATCACATGCTGAGAAATAAACTATTAAACGTGAAGGGAGAAAGAGGCTTATTGCCGGCGTTCATTCAACAGATCAAGTTCACTTAATTATCTGTGCACCAGCTACTTCTATACAGTGACGCCCTGAAGGGAACTTCCATTCCAAGGCTTAGTGCACAGTGTTACAAACATAACTTTATCTTCTATGTGTGGCTATTTCATTTACTCAAGTCTAGGTAACAACTCTACCAAGTCAATATGTACTTAAAAACTTTCATTTTCTATAAGTGTGCACAGTCAAAAATCTTAACTGAGTTAACCAGTCTTTGTAGGTAATGGGGGCAGGCCAATTACTACCAAACAGTAAACATCATTTTTTTTTCTCTCTGGTGTCTATTAGGAGACTATTTCTTTTATTATTTTCTGTGTGTGTGCATGTGCACGTGTGTGTGTTTGTGTGTGTGTCTGTGTGTGTTACAGTGTGAGTGAATACATTGGGTGTCTGTCCTCATCTCCTACCTTTTGAGACAGGGTGTTTTGTTTGCTGCAGAGTATGTCAATCTTGCTGGCCTGTGAGCTGCTGGGGATCCTTCTCCACCTCCCAGTTCCCCACAAGACTGCTGAGATTACAGATGCATGAACTTCTACATCTGTCCTTCAGTGGCTTCTGGGGATTCAAACTTCCACTTTCAGGGCAAGCACTATACCCAGGGAGCCATCGCCACCATCCCCATGAGGCTACCTCTAATTGGAAATCCTGGCTCCCTAGTGTGCATATCCCTATCAGTTTAGCTCTGCAAATGGCCTATCTCCAGTTGTGTTTAGAAACCATCATTGAGAGTGGAATACTCAGTGTGGACAAAGAAAGAAAATGAGAGCTGATAATTTAATCATTTCCAAAGACTCATTTGCAACATTTTCTAGAAAGACAAATATGTTTTGACAAACACCACTTACTTCAGTTCTCATTTTTTTTTTTTTTAAAGGCACAGACATCCTTCTCTGCGGAAACGCAACCACCAGCATGTAGGAGAGGCACCCACCATCTGCTCTGCCCTGCTTCTCAGCATTAAAGAATTCAAGCCATTTCTTGTTATTGTTGCTCCTTTTTATTTTGAGACAAGATCATCGTCTGGCATTGATGTGATAATCTTCCCGCTTCAGCCTCTAAGTGCTTGGATTACAGGAGTGTACTGTGAACCTGCCCAGATTGATGGTGTTTTGACAGTGTACACTATCCCTTTGTTCAAGTATTACTTCGACTTAGCAAGCTCCTTCCAGGCAGTGGGCATTGCCTCGAGCCATGTGGCTCATGTGGGGAATGCCATAGCTCTTGACCACGAGATCACAGCCTAGTGGTGATGTAGTGTGGTGTGTAGGTAGATCAGAGCTGTGTCACTGAGTACATGTGTCTGAGTACATGTGAGAGGACCTGAAAGGGGGACCCACAGGTGAGTCACAGTGTCAGAGAAATGTTCTTAGAGTACAAAATCTATGATGTGAGACTCAGCGATAGATTAAGAGTGGTGATAAGGCCTGGAAGGAAATAGTTCAGGCAGAGAGATGAACATAACATGTCTTGGAGTTGAGTTCACGGAATTTCAAGTCCCTTAACAGAGCTGATATGTAGGCCTCTGAAGACAAGGCAGAGGAAGCCTCTAAGTTCAGCCAGCACCCTGTGTTATGATGTCATTCTGTTTCTCCACCAGCGCGCTCTCTCTCTCTTTCTCTCTCTCTCTCTCTCTCTGAACCTCTCTCAACTCATGTGTTTGATATTTTCAAGAAAAATCTAACAAAAATGTTGGCTATTAATTGAAGAATGCATGAGCAAAATTTTGGCAGGGATGATGGTTTGAGTACGATGCTTAGCCTGTACACTACTTAAGCATAAGAATGCTCTCCCCTAGAACTCACACTAAAAAAAAAAAATAAAGTATGTCCTATTAGTGTCAGTGCTGGGAGGGAGAGATGGGATGATTCTTGGGGCTTGCTGGCTGCCCAGCCTAGACTACTTGTCCAGCTCTTGTCTTGTTGGGGCCATTCTAGTTTTTGAGGCAGTACAGGCTGAAAATGAGTGCTGAAGAGGTGGAGGAAGGAAGAGCACAAGTTCATCTTGGGGCTAGAAAGATGGCTCAGTAGGCAAAGTGCTTGCTTATCAGGCCTGAGGTCTGAGTCCAATATCTAGAATTCATATAAAGGTTAATGAGAGAGCAGACTCCTTAAAACCATCTTTTCATTTCCATATGTGTGGCAAGGTCTGGGTGCACCCCTAACCTCTGCATATGCACATTATGAATTTTAAAAAGATTTTTAAAAAGCAAGATAAATGGTTCCTGAGGAATAACTGCCTAAGTTGTCTTCTTAGGCACACACACACACACACACACATACACACACACACACACACACACACACTCCACATACATATGCCACACACACATAACACACACACACACAGCACACACACACATACCCTATGTACATACACCAAACACACACACACACACACACACATACACACACATACACACACCCCACATACATATACCACACACACATACCACACATACACACACAGCACACACACACACACACACACACAGCACACACACACACACCCCACATCCACTTGCACTCAAATGCACATATCTACAGGAACATGCATGCAGTCACACACACATATGCACTCAGAATGTGGTATGTCTGTATATGAAGTGTTACCCAGCTCTAAAAAAAAAGGGAGGTAATTGCTCATTCAATCTACAACACACTAAATGAAAGAAGCTAGTCATTCATTAAAGGGAGTAAACTGCATGTGTTCTATCTGTGTGAAACGCCCAGAATAGTCTAATACATATAGAGTAAAAGTAAACTAGTTCTTACCAGTGGCTAGAGGGGTAAAGAATATGAAGTTGAAGCATAAAGCATAAAAAGATTCTTCTGGAGATAGTACAAATATCTGGGGGCTATAGTAATGACACACCTACAGGCTCATGCACTGGCTGTGCATGGTAAGGGAGGATTTGTGGTATGCAAATTATTTCTCTTGAAAACAAACATAGCAAGATAGAATTATAGCTAAAAATAAATGATGGGAAGAAACTACTCCATTCCCCCAAAGTAAAGGGAACAGACAAAAATCCAGATGTCTCCTGTCTTACATGCCTTCCTTCTCACACGTAGATCATGTCACCATCACAAAGAAAGGCTTAGCTACATGGCCACAAGTCTCTTGATTGACTGTCATCAAACCTTAGCATTTGTCTATGCTGTCCATTCATTCATTCATTCATTCATTCATTCATTCATTTCTGTATTTATCAAAGGCCCTAAGCTAGAACAGAGGTCCTCAACCTGTGTGTTGAGACCCCTTTGGAGTGTCATATATCAGATATCCTGCATATAAGATTATTTACATAATTATTTATAGCAGTAGCAAAAATCACAGTTATGAAGTAGCAATGAAAAATCTTACAGTTGAGAGTCACCACAACATGAGGCACTGCATTAAAGGGTTGCAGCATCAGGAAGGTTGAGAACCACTGTGCTAGATGGTCATGCTACAGCAGCAAACAGATGAGGTATAGTCCTTCATTACATTCAGAACATCACTGTTTGGAAGAATGGGAGACACGAGGCAATTCCAACAAGCTACTGAGAAGAGGAAGCCCATACCTAAGACAGAAGGGGAATCAGAAGTTTTCTTGGAAGAAGGGAATGTTAAGGCTGATAGCTAAGTAGGTCAGGGAATGGGGCCATAAGCGGAGTGACAGCTGAGAAGAACAATGTGGAAACATGTGATGTCTTAGGGAAGGAAGATTCTGGACTGTATATTAGATGCTCACCAGAGCCACAGAAAGATGCCTATTTGGGAGGAACTGGCTCACAGATGAAGGTGTGGAGAATTCCCACTGTCCACTTGGGATGGCTATTCCTGGATGTCAACTTGACTACATCTGTAATGAACTACAATCCAGAATTAGAGGTCTCACCTGTGATCCGGATTTTGAGGCTGAAAGATACAGGCTTCTGACCTGTATCTTGACATGGGATGGCATAGTTTTGATACAGATCTTGAGGCATAGTGGCTATGAAAGGCCTAGGTCCAGGCAAGGTAGTGCAAGCCTTTAATCTCCGGCAACAGAGGCAAGCATATTTCTGAGTTCAAGGCCAGTCTGGGACAGAGCAAGTTACAAATCCAGGCATGGTGGTACACACCTTTAATCTGGGCCATTCCTTCTGCTGAAGGCCTACGTAAGGACAATAGCAGAAGGAAGACTCACTCTTCTCTACCTGCTGGCACTTACTTGCCAGCACACCTGTTGGAACCTGCTTCTTTAGGATTCCAGCTTATACAAAAGACCAGCTGAAGGTCTTGTGGGACTGAGCAACTCTTAGATTATTGGACTTCCCATTCACAGCTGCCCCTTGTTGTGTTAGTTAGACTGTAGACTGTAAGTCATTCCAATAAATTACCTTAATATATAGAGACATTCAGTAAGTTCTGAGACTCTAAAGAACCCTGACTAATACACCACTGTATGGAAGGTGAAGGCCCAGAGAAGCATGTGGTTCCATCGAACCTCAAATTTCCACAAATTGTAGATTCCAAGACCACAGGCTCCAGAACCAGAAACTCTGAAGGCTGAATGTAGAAGACAGATGTCTCAACTCAAGCAGAAGTAACAGAGACCTCGCCTAATATGTTTCTTTCGTGGATGAGTGTGATAGTTATACTGTCTGTAGATTTGGATTTCCAAATGCACCCTCATAGACAACGGGGAGGAATGAATATTTTTTTCATCTATCTGGGTTTCTCTTCGTTTAGATTAATGCCCAGTGTGTCTGAGGGATGGAAAGAAACTAAGTATGGCCGAAGGACAACGAGCAGGTGGATAACATAGTGTTCCAAGATGAAGTGCAGTAATAGGCAAGGGCTGGATTATATGGAGCCTTTGAAGAGTTCATCCATGTATATTAGCAGTGAACATTCTCCAGAGGCTCCCAGGCTTCATTTCTAGTTCTTCATCTGACTGAATCCAAGATCTTGTGTGTGTGTGTGTGTGTGTGTGTGTGTCCATCTATTGGGTCATAGTCTAGGGCTGAATGAGAAGGGAAAGAAGTTGAATCCTTGGGGTGGCAAAAACAAAACAAAAACCAAAACAAACCAAAAAAGACAAACAAACAACACCTCCCCCAAATAACCCCCCCAAACCCTTTAACCTGAAATTGGAAATAATTTTAAGAATAAAGATAAAATTTGACAAGACACATTTAATTTAGGCTGCTGAGAATATTATTTAACTTACAGAAAGACTCAACCTTAAAACATGTCCTCAAAAAATAGTGGGTCTGTGCTGGTTTAAATGAGAATGACCCCCATAGGCTCATATATTTCAACCATTGGTTTCCAGGTGGTGAACATCTTGGGAATGATTAAGAAGTGTGGCCTTGTTGGGGGAGGTGTGTCCCTCATGGTGGGCTTTAAGGTTTCAAAAGCCTACCCCGGGCCCAGTCCCTCTCCCTTCTCTTTCTGTTTCCAACTCTCTGCTTGATGCTTGTGGCTCAGATACAAGCTCTCAGTTACTGCTCCAGCAACCTGCCTGCCAGCCTGCTGCCAGGCTCCTCACCGTGATGGCCATGGCTTCATCCTCTGAAACTGTAAACAAGACCCCAATTAAATGATTCCTTTTAGAAATTGCCTTGGTAATGGTGTCTCTTTACAGCAATAGAAAACTAAGACAGGGTCTTTTTCCAGAAATAAAGCTTTCCCCAGATTTCTCCACGTCAAGATCAGACATGAGTAGATACTAGAAATGATGGAAAGGATACTACAAAGTACTTCAAGAGGCTGCTTTATGCAGTCAAGATACGGCTTTTAAGACCTAGGCTTTTTCAAAAATCAAGGAAAAGAGAACCCCAAGCTCACTTGGGCACTTGCCCTGTCATACAGAGCAAGGAGGAGTGATACAATAGAAATAGTTTTTTTTTCTTTAAAGTTTGTTCCTGGAGATGTTAAACTCATCTACCTGAACTATGTCTTACTAAAACTATGTCCAGAAATGCAAAGAACATGATTTCACATTTTTCTCTATCTGAATTTTTTTTATTTTCTAAAATTCTTTTTTATTCAGATATTTTTTATCACATCTATTCATTTACTGTGTATGTGTATACACAAGCACAATCAACTGTGTGTAGACAAAAGTGTGAGATAGTAAATATGCAGAGATCAGAGTATGTTTTTAAAAAACAATGAAATTATATTCATTATATTGAAACCAAACTAATTACATATGCTTCCATTTCTGAAAAATTTATACATGCATACAATGTACCACAGTTGTATCCATCTTTAGATTCTCTCCCTCCAGCTCTTCCTAGATCCTCCTAACATATCTCCTATCTCTCTCAACTTCATCTTCAAAGGAAAAAAACCACTAAGTCTAGTTAGTGAAGTACATATGCATTATGTGTAGAGTTACCTGCTAGGGCAGCAGTTCTCAACCTGTGGGTCGTGACCCCTTTTATGAAATTGAATGACTCACAGATACCTTGCATATCAGACATTTACATTACTATCTATAACAGTAGCAAAATCACAGTTATGAAGTAGCAATGAAATAATTTTATTGCTGGGGGTTACCCTAACATGAGGAACTGTATTAAAGGGTCTGCAGCATAAGGAAGGTTAAGAACCACTGCACTGGGTCACAGGTAACCTACCAGTGGCTGACCTCTCTCCACAAAGAATGTCTTTCTCATTCAGCAGCCAGCAACTACCATTAGCTTCTCAGGTAGGGTGAAAGTGCTTGGAACCACATCCCCATCCATTTATCCATAAAGAGTTTAAGCTCTGGTTCTTGATCTTGTGCAGTCTTGTTCAGATAACCAGAACTATTCCATGTTTATGCTGCCAGGATATCAAGTCTGACAGCAGGTACCCTAAGACATCTTGTCAGTCCAATAATTTTCTAAACTGTTCAATGGATTCTTTGGGCTAAAAATTCGTATATGTAGTGGGCACTCTGGGTGGCAAAGGGGGTCTGAGGGTCATGTGTGTCTGAAAGGGATTTGGCTTGAACTGAAAACTCTGGCTCACTGACAACTTATCATCTGCTGCTTGCTCCTCTAGGGAATGAACAGCTCTAAACAGAGTCTTCGTGACAACTCTTGGATTTCTCAAGAGACTGGCAAGAATTTATGAATGAATTGTCACTTTTTTTTCTTCCTAGCAGAGCTTAGAAATCAGCTAATCTGAGCCACAGGATATTACTTCTTAGCCAATGTTTTCCCAACCAGATGTCATGTGGCTAAGTCACTCACTGCTCTTGCAAAAAGGTTTGTGTTTGTACCTGTCAATTTATGCATTGTTTTAATTTATTTAAGATTTTTGAATGTCATTCTCAGAGTTTAGGGGGTGACTTACACATTTGCTTCTCCTATTGTCATGTGAAAATTTCACAGCCCAAGGATACGTCATCATGCAAAGAAAAATAAAAGCTATACCAAGATGGAGCTATCCCTTGAGAACTTCAAACTAGGAAAAACAAACTTAAGTAGAAGAACTAACAGGATAAAATTTGAATTCAGAAAACAAACTTTTCAGAAAAAGTTTGCTAAGAGACTAGAGCAGCAGGGTGAAGGGGCTAGGCCTATAGGGCAGGCTGGGAAGTCATCACAAAAGGCTGGTGGCAAAGAATGGGACGGCTTACCCTCCCAGTCAGCTACCAACCTCTAGAGAACCCACTCAAGCAAGGATGTTCTAACAAGATTGTAAAGAAAGAAAAAAGTGATGGACAGGCAGAGGTTGGTAAACTGCTGAGCAAGCAGGAGAACCGGAATTTGCCATCCAGCATTTACATAAAAACATCTAGGCCAGGGGGAAAGTAACTGCAATCCCAGAGCCAAGAAGGCCTGGAGACAGGACGATCCCTGGAGTTTTCTGGCCAGACAATCCAGCTGTATCCAGGAGTCTAGCTTCAGGAAGAGAACCTCTCTCAAAAATTAAGGTGGGGACTGAAGAATAAATCCAAAGTTAGCTTCTAGCATCCACTTGAACATGAACCAGTATACACATGCATAACCCTCTCATACCTATGCAAGCATGCATGCAGAACATTAGTGGAGACAATTAAAGTGGACTCTGTACTGCTGTCATTACAGAAGGATCAAAAGTCCTTGACTCCATTTGTACCCCACATCTTTGGCTGTCCAAAGGTGACCCCCCTCTTTTTTGCTTCTAGAACACCTCCTTCCTCTTCCTGGACCTTCAGAATCTAATTATTCCTGATTCTCTCTAGCTAGGTCAGGGACCCCTGGACTCCCAGAGCGGTGCCTGTTTCTCCTTATCAACTGTATGATAATCAACTTTTATTTTCCTGTATCCTTCAAAAGGCTGCCATTTTTTTTTTGTGTGGTCACAGCTAAAACTTCTACCCTCTGCTTCTCTCTCCCATCTAGCACTGCCTGTTATATGGTGAGTGCTCACTAGACACTTGTTTGAGAAAGTTAATGACCTTTGTTCTGTATCAACATTTATATGTATATATATC
The DNA here is from genome assembly GCF_004785775.1 of Grammomys surdaster. Taxonomy (NCBI): domain Eukaryota; kingdom Metazoa; phylum Chordata; class Mammalia; order Rodentia; family Muridae; genus Grammomys; species Grammomys surdaster. Next base: position 1,299,449 of record NW_021604767.1, read on the forward strand.
TAGATATTTCAGAATATGAGAGAATAAAAAATATTATGATGATGATATCTAAGACAGTTAGTTGCTTCTCTCCCTCTGAAAATTATTAGAGGAGAGACTCTTTTAGCTGTATGGTGTTCAAGTTCTTATGGTGATTTGAGAACAAGTTTTGCTTGTTATTTTCATTCATCTCCACTTTATATTTCATTGACTCTTGATGGTGGATATTAAACCTGGTACAGCTAACTGTTCTTTTAAATTGGTGACTTTATTTTCAATTACTTTTTATTTTGTAGCCCCAACATTGCTTAGTGCTACAAGACAGGCATTGTCTCCCTCCAGGCTAGTGCTGGTTGAGGAAGCCAGTCTGTAACAGTGAGGCTCGGCAGGCCTGGAGCCACTGTAAAGGCAGGCATAGAAACCCTCACATGATGCTCACTAGAGGACATGTTCTGATACTTCAGGAGCATTCCAGGTCTCAGAAGCCCAAGGCAGCTCACCACAGAGAAGCCAAGAGGCTGTTAGTAAGTAAAATCTTCTTCTACTTGAAATGTTTCCAATGCCTAAACTGGATTGTCTCCCACATGGGCTGTCACTCCAGCAGAGTGTGGCCTTTGGGGTTTCTCCTTGAAGTTTAGGAGCTTCTGTTGGCAATTTAAGTAAATCAGGCAGGTAGGAAAAAGGACAATAAAGCTGAGATTCAATCTCAGATAAATGGGTAGCAGGGATATTGTAGACACTTTATGTGGTTACTATTGAGCAAAGTATTTGACATCATATATATATATATGATATATATACATATGATATATATCATATGTATGATTGATATATATGTATGTGGGTGTGCATTCATTTTCCATACTTTACTTTCATGTTGCATACACATACATCATGATTTCTCTCATTAAGCTAACATAGGAATATTTCTGAACCATTCTGTTATCATATCTAACGATGATTAACACTTAGAACTTGTACACAAGGAGGCTCTCTATTTTCTTTAATACTTTGGGTCAGACCTTTACTCTGGACAGTGAGGGGAGGGAATGTTGAGAACAAGTATTAAAGCAAAGATCAAGATTTCATGACTAGCTAGTTTTAAAATCTCCTGATGGAAATCAAAAAATATGACAATAATGCAGATGCAGAGGCTGGGGCCCATGGACGAGCAGGCCAAGAGTGGCAATGGCAGACCTAGATGGGAGAAGTGAGCTGTGTGAAGTACAGAGCAAACTAAAGCTTCAGAGCTGAGGGGTGCTTACTGTGATTGACAGAGTGGCTGCAAGTGGGCAGTACTGTGGCTGGATGACTGAGAAGGAGGAGGAGGAAGAAGAGGAGGAGGAGGGGGAGGAAGATGAAAAGGAGGAAGAGGAAGAGGAGAAAGAGGAGGAAGAAGAGGAGCAGGAGGAAGAAGAGAAGGAAGAGGAGGAGGAAGAAGGAAAAGGAGGAAGAGAAGAAGGAAGAGGAAAAGGAGGAGGAGAAAGAAGAGGAAGAAGAGGAGCAGGAGGAAGAAGAGAAGGAAGAGGAGGAGGAAGAAGGAAAAGGAAGAGAAGGAGGAGAAGAAAGAGGAGGAGGAAGAAGAAGAGGAAGAAGAGGAGGAGAAAGAAGGAAAGGGAGGAGGAGGAGGAATAGGAAAAGGAAGAGAAAGAAGAGGAAGAAGAGGAGGAGGAAGAAGAGGAGGAGGAAGAGGAGGAGGAAGAGGAGGAGGTGGCTGGAGCATCAGTAGGGTCAGGTAATGAAGCCTAAAGTGTGTAAGGAATTTTGGACTCAATCTGTAGAGGCAAAAATAAATCACTGGTATAATAGCTTTAATCTCATTAATTGCTAGCACAACTGTTTCTGCAATAGCATTGACACAAGGAGTTAAGACAACTATTTTGTTAACCATGTAGCAAAAAAAAAATGTATTGAGTATACAAAAGGATTTATATAGGTATCTGGAACAACGGATGATGCTCTATAACCCATTCAAATTATCTGAAGGAGGTTCAGGGTTCAAGAGATAGGAGCCATCCCAAGTGTCATGACAAATATCATTGGAGTAGTGTTACTTTTGAAATTCACAATGATTGTCATTATAATTAGAAAAAAGTTTAAAGACACCTGTAGGATAGTTGGCATAGTTCTAACACCTCTCTGGGTGTGTTAATTTTGCATAATGAGATTATGAATTTAAAGAATGCTGCTCTGTTGAACTTTGATGCTTCAGATAATACCAATAAAATAATTCATGGCCTGAGGTCAGTATTTCCATTTTGGTCAAACCTCAGGAATGGCATATATAGCTTGATCAGGCTAGCCCTTCTTGTCCTGAGAATACTTTTATTCCTGCCCATTGTGTTAAAGCTTGTCTCTAATTACATCAACAGGCTGGCAGCCAAAGTACATGACTTGAAACTGATAATGGACCCCCAGACAGAGTTATTAATTTAACAGGCTGGCAAGCCAAGGGCAGGTAAGGTTCTGCACAGAGCCTTACCAACCTAAGACATAAATACACTGCTATTGATAATGCATATCCTATGACCGGTAAGGAAGACATTCTTGTCAGAACAACCTAAGACAGGCTCAGTCTTGTTAATGAAATAAAAAAGGGGAGAGGTGGAGAGCCTTTGAGGCTTCTTGGCAAGAAGCTGACATGGGCCAAGGACAAGAAAATGGGCTGGTTGGCAGGAATATGACATTGGCCAAGGACAAAGAAGTAGGCTTCAGGCAGGAATCTGACATTAAGCTAGAACAAAGAAGTAATCTAAATCTTAGGCTACAACAAAGAAGTAATTTCAGATAGGAATCTAAATTTTAGGCTAGAACAAGGAAGTAGGCTTCAGACATGAAAATGACCTTGGGCTAGACAGGGAAGTAGGCTCAGATACTTTGGTCATCCTGGTAAGCCTTCAGAAACAGTGATCATGGGAGTGTTCACATAATTGGGTTTAATGCCTTGCTTTTTCTTTGACTATTTGTGTTTATTTTATTGCTTTTTCCTCGATTATTTGCATCTATTGTATTGCTAGATCCTCAACCTAGAACTGACCTTAATACGTGCATGTAATCAAAATGGTATAAAAGCATAAAGGAAGAAGGGGTATAGGATAGAGGATTCTAGGGAGGGGAAATGAGGAAAGAGGATGACATCTGTATTGTAAATAAACAAAATATCCAATAATAAATAAATAAATAAATAAATAAATAAATAAAAAGTCATCTGTGGACAGATAGGGGGTGGCAGGGGGTGGTAGCTTCATGCTATTGCTCAGGAGACAGTTGTGGAGCTGAGATCATAGTATTAACCATGGTGGCAACACAAAGTGTAAAGCTTCTGAAGATGCCTTGGAAGCAAAAGTCTAAGCAACTGGTGGCCTGTTGTTGACACCAGAGAGATGACTTCAGCATGTCTGGTGTCTTCCTGGTATGAATAATGGATGCCTGATGATGTTAGGGCTGGTGATGGGGTTCGAGTTTGTACATGGCACGGTAAATTTAGGTATGGCCCAAGGTGGTTTTGTAATTGCTAAATGAGTATATATAGTACAAGCTTAGGAGAGTTTCTGAACTGATGACCACAGAGGAGATGAGATAACTCAGGGAGTGTGAATGGGGAGCTGGCACTGTGTAGATAGGAAAAGCTAGCAAAGAAACTGAGAGAGATTGCCATGCTCCTCAGAGGTGGGACACATGTGTGGGAAACTGATGGAGTCCTGAAGTTACAGGAAGATAGTGTTTTGAAAAGTAGGGATAAAGCAACAATAGAGATCAGTCCTACAAAGCATGCGTGACTTCAGTGAAACAGAAGTCACTGGTGACATCTTGTGACATTGTAGAGCTTTTGCTAATGAACAGTTAAGCCACGCTGGGGTGTGTTAATAATAATAACAACAATATATACTCTGGGTGTATGCAAAACATTATCATAGTGATCACAACAATCTTATGAGGGTGGTGGATACTATTCAATCTAGTCTACAGATAAGGAGAGTGAGACAGAGAGAGGTCACATAATGGTCCCAAGTCATATGATAGGAACATGATTCAGGCTCAGCTAGTCAGAGTCAGGAGTTCATTCTCCAAACAGAACAGTGTCCTGATTCTTAAACATGAATGTGAGAATGGATATGCTGCAGTGCAGAGAAGTCTTGAGAGCAGCTTAGCTGTGGGTGATGCAATGGGCAGCAGTTAGATGCCCAAGTGACTGTTCCTACAAGAGCAGTATTTGTAAGGCAGAGCCAAGAAATGGGTTCAGATATTGACTGGAATCATCTAGGAGGGAGACTGAAGTTAGCTAGGAATGAGGTGATGACCAGTGGAAGGTTCTGGAGTAGTTGGGGTAGAGGGGTGGCTGAGCACAAGTTTGGGGACTCCCTGCTGGAGAGGAGAAAATGGGTGCTAGAAAATGTTTGCAGAAGGGACCAGTTAGATCCCTTCCTTGTCCTGAAATAAAAGATGAAAACCAGAAGGGGGATGAGGGGAAGGGGTGGGCAGAGATGCAGGTTGCATCAAGGAGACAGCAGCATCAATTCAGTAAATCCAAAAGCCAAGGGGAAAGTGACCTTAGTGACAGGATGATTGGAGGGAGCTGAGAGGCTGAAGGAAAAGATGGTATCTGTGGGTAGGCAAGGTTAACAGTGCCTCTAATTCCTAGCTCTCCAGGGAGTAAGTGAGAACCAGCCCTTCTGGTTGGGAGAAGATGGAACTCAACAATAACTCCTGGGAATTGAGATGGACAGTATAGCCAGGCCTTTTTAGTCCCCACGAAGAGCTAAGAAACTCATCTGACCTGTGCCCTGGTGAACACTGTGAGGGACCTGGAGCAAATCACTGTCAGATGTCAAATCCTAGGGTGTCCACATAGGCTTCTTGTTAGAATCCAAGAAAACAATGCTTTTTCGTCAAAGCACTTGTGAAAAAAATAAATGAGCAGATTGAAATATGGGAAAGCAATGACATTCTCAGCTCCCAAGGGAGAGCTGAGCTCTGGAAATAACTTAATACGTGAACCATAAGAACATTTCAGAAAAAAATGCTTTCAACATTCTCAATAGGCTTCAGAGAGACAACCACCATGAAAGAGGAGCAGGAGCCATGAGAAGAACAGGGTACAGAATGAAAACAAAAGCGCTGTTTGGGAAGGAGAAAGAGAGTCTGCAGACATGCAGGATTATTTTTTTCTGCTTAGAAAGACAAAAGCCTTTCATGAGGGTGTCTCTCTGTTTATTAGCCTTCACAACTCTGAGAGGCGGATGTTTGTTCCCATTTTAGAGAAGGTAAAACAAAGAAGCCAAGAAAGCATCAGGAATTTTTTTTCCAAGATCTTAGGAAGTAGGGAGCTGCACAGCGCATACCAAACATCTGCATACTCATCCTCAGGCTAAGCCTAATCTTCAAGGAGGGAAAAATGGGGACAAGCTCTGGACTCCAGCTCCTTAGCCACTCAGTGTGCTCAGGGAATACAAAACCAATGATTGCTACGGCTCCAAGTGGTGGTCAATGTATGCCAGTTTCTCTGCTAACTATGTGTGTGCAGATGTGTGTGTGTGGTTCATGAACACTAGTGTATGTGTGTGTGTACATGTACGAAGGCCAGAGCAGTTTCTTATCTGTCTTCCTCTATGAATTTCTGCCTTACTGCTTTGAGACAGGTATCCCATGAAACTCGAGGCTCACCATTTTGGACAGGCTGGCTGGCTAGCAAGCTCTCAGGATCTGCATATCTCTGTCTCTCAATGCTGGGGTTAGGGACATGCAGGGCTATGCACAGCTCTTCACACTTGTGCTGGGGATTAAAACTCCGGTCCTCATAATTACAATGCAAGTACTCTTTCTGACTCACTGACGCATCTTTCCAGCCTGCCATTTCTCTGATCTCATGGATATCCTGACTAACTTCAACTTCTTTTTTTTCCAGATGGGGGCACAGAGGACCACAAGAAGATGTGGCTGGTTCCTGTGTCCTCTGACTATGGCAGTACATACTCAGTTGCTTGATCTTGGAAAATTCTTGCCTCCAAGTTCACTCGTCATTGGGCTATGGAGACACCTCAATGCCAGACTTTTCTCTGTTAAAGCAGATTCCCATGCAGCTTATCTATTTCAGGACATAAATGGAAGGACAGTGGGTTGTCCCATTGCTGTCCCTCCCTTACTTGCATGTCCTTCCAGGCTCAGAGAGACATAAAGAAGGTCCTTAGACCACATTCCAGCCTCAGCCCAACATTTACCAAGGATTCTCCCGTGCCTGCCTTTAGTGAGTGTACTTCTTTCTCAGGAATCTCCACAGAACTCAAACTTCCCCTTCCCCAGCTAGGTTGGGAGAGTTGGGGAGATGGCCATGGAGAAGAGTGGGCTGCTTTGATGACAGGGAGGGAAGCAGAGTCCTTGGCTACCTTTTCACTAGCCAAGGTATCTCACTTTCAGCTTGGGCTCAGTACTCCAGTACCAGAAAATCTGAAATGCAAACAAAACAAAACAACACAAAACAACATAAAACAACCCTCCCCCCAACTCAAGTACTATGAAAAAACATAAAAGTCAACAGGAGAGACTGTTATGGTAGAATAAAAGGTTCAGATCGAGCAGGAGAAAATGCAACCTTCTGGTGAAGAACACTAAAGGTTGAACATATTTGCATATCTGGTGAAGAAGCATACTATTGAAAGGGGCTTTAATATGATTTAAATTTCCACATTTATTCTAAGTTTTTCTGTCTAAGAATATTATGTTTTACAGTACATTTTAATTTTTTTGTCAAAAATTTTCATTGTGTCTGAAGATAATGTATGTGAAGAGAAAGCTCCCGCTTTCATTTCAGCAGGAGCTTGAGAAGACAGGAAAGGTGCCAACAAGAAAACAAGACAGAACCCAGGATTCTGTGGCTGACTTTGGTGGCCTTCAGATCTGGAGCCATTTGGGACTGGATCGTAAGAGGGAAATCACACTGTAGTCTGATTTAACTTTTTTTTTTTTTAATGTTGGGATATTGTTTAATGAAATATTTGGGATAATAAGATTTGGAATATGGAATCTGTCTTAGAGCATCAGGGTTGTGAGACAATAAAAAAGGATATTTTCACATCCCTTAGAGTTGTTTTTGATTTCTAAAGCGCAGACTGCATGAACAGGGACGTGAATCACACAGTAAGGGAAAGAATTTAGCACCCTAACTGAAATCCTCAAACCCTGAAGAAGAAAACACCAGGAGCTTTCACAGCTGTTTGCTGAGGAGCTTCTGAGAACTGACTGGAGCAAACAAGGGAGTTTCTACTGAGATAGAGGCCTTGGTCTGTAGGCTCTGCATAAAAGCCCAGGGTCCTCCGAGCCCCTGTGGACTCACACCATCCTCTTCCATAATTTCTATCCAAGGAAGCTGAGGCTCAAAAGGGTAAAGTGGGGGAAGCTGGGTCCCCAAGCCAGGAAAGGGGCTTAATCCCCAGACTTGCTGTTCAAAACACACAAAAAAGTGAAAACTTCCATAATAAATTCATCCACAGAGCTATCTACACAGGAGGAGGCAGCAGAGGGCTTAGTGAACGGTTTATGGACTCTGAGCCATGTACAAGCGCTTGCGCTATCATTTTGGTAATAGGCTAGTAGTGTGTCTCAGGCAAGCTATTCATCCTATGTGAGCTTTTATTCCTTCTCTGTAAAATGGGTAAGAAATGCTTACCTTGTAGAGTAATCCGAAGGAAATGAAAGAACATCTGAAAAATGCTTAGCTTAGCATCTGTCTCCAACAAGTAGTATCATGATCCATGATAATCTTTATTCTGCTGCAGACCAGGGGCCCCCTATTGCATGCTCAGCATCTTATAAAAGGCTACAGAGAAATGTGTAGGGGGTGATGGTGGAGGGGGGATGTATGAGAAGGATGTGAAAAGCACCTCAGAAATGCACAGAGAATGCTTGTGTCTCAAGTATTTGAGCAACTAAGAGGGAGGGAAATCGAGCAGGCAGGCACAAGTGCGTCTGAGGAGTCTAGGTGACCAAGGGGTGCTAAGCTTTGAGAAGACCCTGACGGGGCTGGGGGATGTACAAGCTCAGAGGGGACAGTGAATGAAGGTCCCCAACGGTGCTATCCAAATCTAGGAGGAGAAGAGACCAAACAGAAAGGAGACTTAGGATACTGAAGAACCAGAGTCCAACAAGAGTAGCCAGGTAGCCTGGCCAGCAGCGCTGAGGTGCAGTCAACTTGCCACACTCAGCACTGGAAAGGAGACCCATTTATTATATACCTAATTATCACACGATAAGAGAAATGGTTTCTCCCATCTTGGCATGAGGTTCTGGAATGATCGAGAACAACACTGGTATGCTATCAGAAGACTTCATTTCCTGATTCTTTCACTGTTGGGTCACTGGTATGTAGGGCCATGAGACATTCTGGAAGGCGGCAAAAGCCAGTACCTTTTGACAACAATTAAACCTTTGGATCTGTATAATGTGACTTGACTTGAGGAGCATTGTTTAGCTTTTGGCAGAGCTTTGAATGCCTAGGGCAGAACACCAAAGGAAAAAAAGTCTACTTTGAAAGCTCTCTCAGAACAAATCTGAGGGAATTTGCTGGTTAATGTGAGTACATGTCTAAACAAGTACTGGTTTGCCGAGGGAGCCCATTGGGCTGGCAAGCTTCACTTGGCACGGAAAGCATGAGTAATGCTTCATTTTAACGAGGGATCTTGGGGGTCTATAATGGAGACTGTGTGGTATTTCCCATGTGTCTCTTAGGAACGTGGGCTGATTGTATACACAGTGGAAGAAAAGTCATCAGAAAGAACATGGATCCTGAAAGCTCCAGGCTCTGCAAGATCATTTAATAGCACAGGAATAAATCCTCAAAAATACACTACAGTTCCCAGAGAGAACTTCCTGTCCCTTGCATAAGCCAATACACTGCAGTGATGAGTTTGCTGGGGAAGAGAGCTGACTTTTAAGGCCAAGGGCAGTCTCAGAGGGCATCCCTGAATGATTGCGCGTGCATCTCTTACAGTTGATTTTTCTGAAGTGAACAGTCTTTAAATATCAAGTTCATATTTACAAGGCACACAAGTTCATTTCTAAGATACAGCATTATTTATTTACATTTCACCAGCAAGACAAATCTCTTGGACTTTTTTCTATCAGAGAAAGTCAATATTTAAGATTCTAAGCAGGAAATTTAAAAAAAAAAACCTAACAACCTAGAAAGTGATTAGGAAAACAAACTTCCCAAGTCCCTATGAATAGTGTTTCACTAGCTGGTGGTATGGCCGGAGCAGAAGGCGGGACTGTTATTCCCGGCTTGTTCTGAGCTCTGTACTCTGAGCACCACTTATATCCAGCCACATCCTATAACTTCTTGTTGCTCAGTGTTCTTTCATCTCAGGTCTTAGATATTATATTATTGTTCATGCAAAGCGTGTGAAGTCCTATACAGACTCTCTGTGAGCTGGAGGCTGGCTGGAGCAAAATGCTCCATGGAGACTGGATATCCCAAGGAGCTAGGGGTGGGAGCAGGATTACGAACAGTAGTGAGGTGTTTGTAAGAGTGCTTCAGGGCTCTAGGGCTAAAGGAAGGGCTGGCGACCCAGAACTCAGAACAAGAGAGTACCAAATGGAAGAAAAGCTCATGGGAGAATCCCCTCCCTGTGTTAATATATCAAAGTGGACTTGGAATTACAAAGAGAAAGTTAAAATTCTCTGTACTAAGATAAATAATTATTTCAAAGTGTTGAAACATGATAAAGACCGAAATTAACATGAAATACAGGTACTAAGCAAAATTCTTATCAGATAAGTTTGGCATTATATCCTTGGGCCTTTAGTGTGCTCATGAGACCACATGGAGATTTCTTGTGGTTTATGTACCCAGATATCCAAAAACACATCAGTTAAGTGCATTCTACTTGTAACACATCATTTTGAGATATAGGTTTTAAGTAGATCCATAAACGTGTACATTTTCACCTACAGAAGCTGGCTCATCAGCCTTCACTTGTGTTTGTTGCAAACCCCGCTCCCCCAACAAAAGCAACAACAAAAACACAAACCCCAGCAAAAGAAAAGGCCTTTAAGCTATAAAACTAGTGTCCAAGACAAACATTTAGTTTGAAAACAAGTTGAAAAACGTAGCCTTGGAAGGCGTACTGCTTACATGGGATTGTTCAACAAATTCCTGCTGTGTGAGGTTTGGCATATATTTCTAAAAATATAAGCATCTGGGGAAACAAGACAAAGCCCAGGTCTTGGACCAAATGAGGCACGCAGTGTGAATCTGTTAGTGATTATATCCATAATGCATTAGTTGCCCAAATTTAGCAGTGCAGAATCTAGTACAGTATGAATGCCCAGCAGGCTTGGTCCTTACCATAATATATAGCCCACGGAGAAGATGCATATGGCGGTGAGTCCGCTGCTCCTACTGGGATACTGATGGTGGGATGTTCTCATCTCGATTAATATAAAGGGCAAAACCGTTGTGTGCTGGAAAAGAGCAGGGAACACTAGATTCTTATCATTGCGTGTTTACAGTCATTTCTTTCCAGCGGGAGAACCAGTGGTATGACTCCCCAGGGAAGACCCACCACAGACACCTGGGCATGGCTCTCCCTCGAGAGACGGCTACAAAAGCATGCATGGCAGCAACTGTTCCGTTAGCACTTTTTTCCCCCTGTGCCTGAAATATTGAAATTTTATGTTATTTGATATTTACAAAGGTAAATTTTTATAATATAAAAGGACACAAAGAAAAACAAAGGGGATGGGGGAAACCGCAGAGACAAAAGGACAGCTGAGTGCATTTTCATGCTCAGTGCATGCTGCATGCTGTATTTTATACAGTCCAAGATCTCCTTCCTCCCTAGAGAGTGGTCCTGCTCACAGTTGAGATGGGTCACCGCCCATCAAGTAATGTATTCAAGATAACTCCCTACAGGCATGCATGGAGGGCCATCCCGGGCAGCCCATCAAGGTGACAATGAACACTAGCAATCACAGTGTATATGACATTTTTTCCATTCTATCACACTGTCTATACATAGTTAAGATCATACTGTCAAAGGAGTTTTGTTTTAGCCCCACGGTACTGTAGTTGAAGAACATTTTAAATTTAAATATAATATTTAAAACTCACATTTTAAATATTTTTAAATATTTTAAATATTTAATATTAAATATGTTTAAAGTATTAAAAACTTGTATATGTGTATCTATTATGAAAATAGCATTTCTTTTTCCCTTTTATTGAACACAGATTTTTTTTCTCATGTATACCCTGACTACATTTTCCCTCCCCCACTTCTCCCATGTTTCCTTATCTCCCCTCCCATCTGGACCCAATCCCTTTCTGTCTCTTGTTAGAAAGCAAACAGGCATTAAGGGATGATAATAAGATAGAACAAGATAAAACAGAACCAAACTACTTGGATGGGACAAAGCAAACAAACAAAGGGTAAAGAGCCCAAGAAGAGGCACCTGAAACAGATATCAATGCAGAGACTCTTTCGTTCACACACTCGGACACACTCTTTCACACTGTCGGGAATCTCATTTAAACTCAAAACTGGAAGCCATAAGATATAAGCAAAACCTGTAAGGCAATTAATTAATTAAAAATAACAAAAGCCCGGACACCACTTGTATATATTTTTGAATAAGCACAACTTGTTGCCCTAGGACCTTTCAAACATCCTGTTATTTGCCTTTCTTTCTTGTTTACCCCTCCTCCCGAACATCCAATCAAGTTCCATAAGTCCAGTCAAGTTTCCTCTGACTTTTCCACCTTTCCGCATTCAGAACACTCGTGTTCCACTATTTCCTTCCCCTGAGCTCCTTCTCCAACTCCCTCTCCCTATGTTCCCTTTATACTTTCCTGTCTTCTGTGGCCACTTCAGGCTCTATATTCAAATCTACAGATCTGGAGGTAGGATCCACAGACAGGAGAGAACACACACGGTTTGTCCTTTTGCCTCTGTACTACTGCACTCAGGTTACTATTCCCAGTTCTATCCATTTATCTGCCAGGTTGATGACTATATTTTTCTTTACATCTGAAAACAATCCTATTGTGTATTTGTACCACGTTTTCATTATTCATCTATCAGTTGGCAGAGTTCTAGGCAGCTTCTAGTTCCTGACTATTGTGAACAGAGCAACAATAACCATGGTCAGTCAAGTATCTCTGTAGTAGGACACTGAGTTCTTCAGATACATGCTGAAGAGTAGTATGATGCAGTCATGTGGTATTATGTGTTTTTAGGTTTTTTAGTATTCTCCACATATAATATCATCGGGCTGCATCAGTTTGTCCTTCCACCAACAGTGAATGAGGGTTCCTTTCCCCCACATTCTTCCACTATTTACTCCCATTGTTTTCTTGCAAAGTAGTTTTAATTGGAATTGCCTTAATTGCTAAGGATGTTGAACACTTTCAGAGATTTTTTTTAATCATTCAAAACAAATGCAATGTGTTTCATGAAAAAGGCCCTAGAGAGAATAGGACTGGAGAAAACATACTTCACCATAAAGGGTGTGTGTGTGTGTGTGTGTGTGTGTGACAAACAAGCCACATCAATCCTAAATCTCAAGCAGAAACTTAAGGGTTCTTTGGAAGGTCAGTTGGATGGGTGTTTTGTTGGGGCAAACACATGAAAGAACGTTTCTTTTAAGTGGACACGGGTGTGAAAGGATAAGGCAGACTCATGAAGGAACATTTCTCTGACATAGAAAAGATGTTCTGCTAAAGCAAGCACGTGAAAGGACGCGTGCTGTTTGGAGGGTATAAATAGGACGCTTCAGACAGTGCAGGGGGCTGAGCTTGGCTTGCTGGTACAGCTAGCTGTGTGGCGCTTGTGGGTCTCCGATCTTCGTCTTCGCTGATCTTCATTTCCTTCAGAGAGACACAGCTGAGAACTTCTCCTGGTGTTCCTCTGGGTCCCTCCTGCTGACTCGTGCTGAGGCTGAGGCCTGGCTGTCTTTGCTAGGTCATGCCACTGCTGCTGATTAGAGTTTGCTATCCTGACTCTACCGAACAGGGCTGCTGGTGTATCAGTGAAGTGTCTGCAAGTGGATCAAGCTGCTGCTGGTAACCTGTGAACTCAATTGCTGATTACCCTCACAGCTGCAGGGTAAAAAATCAACTCACAAAACCCAGCAGCATTTCTGTAAACTGAAAATAAACACACAGAGGACAAGACTATGGAATCACCATTCATCATAGCCGCAGCAACATTTAGGAATAAACCTAACAAGAATGGTGAAAAATCTCTCAAGAAAAAACTTAAATTGGACCTGGAGGGATGGCCCAGACAACACAGATGGGAGTTGCGCCAAATAATCTTTCTGAACAGGTCCACTTCCCCCATATCCTTTCTTTCCCACTACCTCTGGTGGGTGATGGGTTACAAGGGAGATTAAAGCATTTAAGAGCCATCATTAAAAAAATAAGGTTTGAAAAAATTAAGGTTACAGCAATCTCATTAAAATCAGGAACCAGACATAGCTGTCCACCCTTCCTGCTCCTACTTGAAGCCACAGCTAGAGCAGTTAGGTAAGAGAAGGAAATTAAAGGGATCCAAACAGGAAAAGGAGTCAAATCACCCCTCCTTGTAGAGACCATCCTAAAAATTCTACAAGAAAACTGTTAGAAACAACTATCACTTTCCTCACAGCTGCAGGGTAAAAAATCAACTCACAAAACCCAGCAGCAT
>NW_021604767.1:1313116-1340186 GCF_004785775.1 Grammomys surdaster
TGAAAAATCTCTCAAGAAAAAACTTAAATTGGACCTGGAGGGATGGCTCAGTGGTTAAGAGCACTGCCTGTTTTTCCAGAGGTCCCAAGTTCAAATCCCAGAAACCACGTGGTGGCTCACAGCCATCTGTAATGTGATCTGATGCTCTCTTCTGGCATGTAGGTGTACATGCAGACAGAGCACTCAAATATATACAATAAATAAGTAAATAAATAAATCTCAAAATTTCAAATCTCTTAAAAATAAACGGAAAACATATTTGAGAAAATTTTAATATGCCATTTTAGAAATTCTTTTGTAGAACATTAGTTTAGACCTACACTGCCTAAGATTTTGCTATGTAGATGTTCTCAAATTTATTTAACCAATGCCTTTTCTTGGGCAGTAAATTGGCAAAGGATTTCAAATTTCCATTTAATAGAAATATCCTGATGTACATCACTTCTTTTCAGTGTTAGATTACAGCCTCAGAGTGAGTGGCAATGAGCCTTCAAGGCTCTGGACACACACTCTTAAATCATGTCTGTAGTAGCATGGCTCAAATTCAAGCAATGTTGAATATGCACCAGTTTGAACCTGTCCTGTTTAGCTGTCATTGTGACATATAAAAGGAGAATCCCAAGGAGCTGAATGGAACATTCCTTTCTTCTTCTGGTTGAATGGCTACTGTACATACCAAGCATAGTGGGCAAGGGCAGAGACCGATCCTTTTCAGGAGACCAGAAAGATGAAAGACAGACTCCTGAATTCCTCAAGGATCAAATGCTCTTGGTATGGAAATCTAATGGAAAGACATATATACAGTCTGAGGTCTTAGTAAAAACTGCCTGCTCCCCATAGCTCCACATCATCCATGTTTGGAGATATTTTTGAGAGTACAACAATTGCAGAACCAATGACGGAGCCCTTTGTAGGTTTCAGTTCTAAGTAGCACCTCCCAAGCAGCCATCAAAAAAAATCTTTGTCCTGTTCTTACTATATTGTTTACATATTCAAGGGAAAAAGGCAGGATGCAATGTCATGATTTTCAAAGTCTAGTGTTTTAGTAAAACAGAATCAGGTGACAGTAAGTTTTGGCAGGTGAAAGATATGTTGAGGATATCAAGACAGGTATTTTTGGAAAAACAATTCTGGCTCATACTCATAGGAAAACGGAAATTGATGGTTTTGAAATATGTATTAAAGTGATGGCTATTCTTGGCTACAGGATACTCTGAGAGATATCATCTCCCTCTGAGTCTTCATTAATAAGTGTGTAGGGTGAGTGATTCCATAGACTGCTAGCTTTATATTTTACCTTTAATATTCCCTAGTCTTGTGATTGTTTTCAAACAGTTCAGTCACATCTGTGGTAAACTATGCAAGAGGTGCTGTGTGCTAGTATAAAGACGGAATGTATTTTAGAAATGTATTCTATTGACTTTTTCATTAGTTACCTCAGATGACAGTGGCTGGGAATTTCACCAACAGTTTGAGACATCAGTGGTAATACTACTGTATAAAAAAATCAAACTGCACTTCTTACCAAATGTGATATAGAAAAAGATCTGCAAATTGCACTTTTTCTCTGAAGACAAGGTTGACCCTGGAGGCCTGGATGGCTTATATGTGACAGGGCTATGATTTGGGCTGATTGTTACGTAGAAATGTCTAAACTTTCCTTTATTCATTTATCCAAAATGAGTAGAAAATGAGCCACTTTTCAAGGAACTGAATATAAACAACCAACTCGAATAGGATCAGTTGTCCAATTACTTTCTTGTCCCTCCCATGCCTGCTGCTGGTCAGATGTTGTGCTTGGCAAAGTCACGCTGTGCTTGCTGATGCCAGACAGGAAGTGGTTTGGGAAAAGGAAGATCTGATAGACCACTACATTGCTTGAATCCTCTGTATGAAAAGGGGGCAATGGGCTCCATCAGTGATATGACCAGAGGTCTTCGGGTGGCTAGCTGCACCTATGCAGATGTGGCCAGTGGCAAATTCCAAGGGAAAGATTTTTTTTTTGTAGTTGATTGTTCCTTTTTAAAATCAAGATAAGATTTCATCATTCATAATTTTCATGCACAAAAGAATTTTCAGTCCCCCATGTAAACATTTTTGGTGCAAATTAGTCTTACTTATAAAGAGTATGTATATTGATAAGACAAGCAGAGTGCCAAGTATTTATCCAAAATTTAAATGTTGCCTTATAGATAAATAAAGTTTTATGAAATAAAGAAAGGTAAGTTATGCATGCTCCTGTAATATCTGACCTCGAAGGCCAACTCTGGAGCAGCAAGAACACTTAGCTTAGAGCTAATTGTACAAGAACTTCAGTGTCAATTTACTCCTGGGTAGCACTCGACCTTAAGGACCTGAGCAGCAGGTATATTCTCAATTAGGAGCCTGGCTGCATGGGAATGAGAGGTCGCAGTTTGCTTGCTGGGATCTCTCTGTAGCACCTAGAAAAGACCCTGGGATATAGGACACTCGGTAAGTGTCTGTTCTGATAATCTTTGAAACCACGTTCTAAGAGGATATTGTTAGCTCCATTCAGCAGATAGGACAATACAAGGCTCAGGTTATCTTTCAAAGAGTATCCCAGAACCGCTAGGTCTGGAGTGGCAATTTAAACCTAGTCTGCTTTAAGCCCAGCTTTACGTCTTTTCTTCGCATTAGAATCACAAGTGTGTATGAACCCAGGGCCTAATGCATCTTAGGCAAGTGCTGAACCACTAACCTCCTTCCTTTCCACCTCCACTTACTTTTCACCTTAATGCAGGGTTGAACTAAAGCTGGCCTCAAAGAAACTGTCCAGTCTAAGCAGACCTTGAACTTTTGATCCTTCTACCTCAGCCCCAAGTAGCTGGAACTACAGGATCATGTCACCAGGCCTGTTTCAGAAATGTATTTTAGAAAGACGTCTGAGTTGAATAATATTAGACTTGGTAAGCCTACGGTAGAGATTATGGAGATTATCATCCAACAAATCAAGTTATTTTAGTTCAGGCTTATAAGAACCCACCAGATCTTTGTTGCAGAAAAAAAAAATTTCCTTTGTTGTTGTTCCTGTAGCACACTATCATCTCACTAACAGTAAACAATAAAACCAGTGAGCATGTCGCCATGATGCAGTGCTGGGATGAGTAGCTGGAAACAAAATGAAGAATGATCTATTTCCTAAGCATGAGTAATCACTGAAATTCCACAGTATTCTTAGGTAGATGCAGATGCATTGGAGAAAGAAACATGGAGATAGTTTGGTCAACAGCTCTGAATAATTGCATTGGATTGTTTTTTGCACTTGTTACTATGATTCGCATGTGGTTTGTTCCCCAAAGACTCAGATGTTGGGAGATATGGTCTTCCATGTCCTAAAGCAGAGGCAATGGGCCTTTAAGAGGTGGAGATAGCAGTAGTTCCTCATGTCATTGGAGTCATGCTTTTGGAAGGATTCATGAAACTCCAACCTTTCTGTATAGAAATGTTTCTTCCATCCACCTACACTTCAGCTTGAGGCATCACCAATCATGATGTTATCAGCAGGTTTGGATATCTAGAACTATTGGCTAAATCTACCTCTTCACTTTATAAAGCTTACCTGCTGTAGGTTATTAACTATAGCAGAGAAAAGAGACTCATACAAGTGTCAGAGAACAACTCCTGAGTGACTGAAGTTTGACTTGTTTGAGAGTCCTGTGAGGATGGTTGGCTGCCAAATGAGTTAACACTTTTATCTGGTCAATATAGAGACTCTGTCTTAGAATATACTGGTCTAAGACATAGTAGTTACTAGGTAACAAATTCTGTCATCCACTGATGCATTTGGAAGCCTGTATCCCAAATAAGAAAGCATGAGTCTTTTATGGGCTGTTGCATCTGTGTGTTTTCTTAGCATTTTGGATCAGTTCCCTGAGGTGCAGCAGAGTGACTTCTGCCATGAACTAATCAACTTCATGTGGCAAAGTTCTAACACAGAGTGGATACATGTGGTAGAGTCTCCCCACACAGAGCAGTCCTCAGACCCAACAGAGATACAGATACCCAAAAACCCACAATTTACCTGTTACATGACGAGTGAAGAGATGGAGGTGGAAAAAGAGTGTTTGCAGAAGATGCTCGAATGAGCAATGTGATATAGTTATGCAGGACAATTAGGAAGCTGGCCTGTGGGACCTAGTGTCAGCTATGCGCCTCCTCATCAAACACTCCAGGTGAGAGTCTTGTATACTTTGAAGCTTAAAATCATTCTTTGCAGAATAAGGGGATGGGATGACTTAGTGCCTGTCAAACTTCTGTCAGAAAGGCTAATGTTCTGAGTTTGGTTTGCACATATACCAGGACTGAGTGATCTAAGGTTTGATACAAAAGACACTGATACAAGATACTTTTAGGTAGCCTCAAGGTGCATCTCAAGACCATTTTATATCCTAGAAATGACAGCTAGGCAGGGCAGTCAAAACTGAAGATAAAAAGCAAGATTCAGAGACTGACTGTCCTCTGCCATTTTCCTTTGTCACATCTGAGGACTGTTCTGTGTAGGGGAGACTCTACCACATGTGTCCACTCTGTGTCAAAAGGACAAGGCAGTTATCTTTGGCTATCTGATTCAGTAACATTTACTGCCAGAGCTCTGTGCCATGCAGCTTCTCCTGCATACTCCTAGACCTACAGCTATGATTGGGATCTTCAAGTCCTCCAATGGCACATGTGTTAAAGGCCTGGCTCCTGGCTTTGAGGTGTTAGGACATGGTAGAAACTTGAAGAGGTGGGATCTGGTGGGAGGTATCACACTCACAGAGAGTGTGAACTAGTAAGACACTGGGAACCTGGTCTCCTTTTCTTTCTGTTTCATTTCTTGGCTATGAGTACATTAGTGGCTTTGCTCTGCTTCACATTCCTGCCAAGCACAGCAGGGCTAGCTAATTATGGACTGAAACTCCAAAACTAAGAGCCAACGTCAACTTTTCTCTTTTAGGTTGATTATCTCAGAAGTTTGTTAGAGTAACCATGAATCGATTGACACGAATACACAATTCATACACTGGGACACACCACGATCGGTTGTTGATAAGTCCTTGTACTTTCTCACTACCAGATTATTTGTGAATGGATGGCTTTTGCCAGAAATATGGAGAGGTGTGCAAGTAGCAAGTTAAGGTACTTCTGCAGGAAGAATGCACTGTTATTTAACAGTATTAAAGAAGCAGGTTTACACTGAGTGTGGCTGTGGATCGCAAGGACCTTTATGACTATCTGTGATAGCAACCAGCAACCTACAAATAAAGAGAAGTTTAAAAAACAACCTGTATCAGTGACTCAGACAAGGACAAAGCTACACACGATGGCACTAAATCAGGGGAAGAGAGATGGTGGACTTGAGACATCTCAAGGCCATTTTATGTCCTAGAACTGACAGCTAAGCAGAGCACTCAAAAACCGAAGATACAAAATAAGATTTGGAGAGTGTCCTTTGCCATTTTCCTAGTCGTCCCCTTCTCTGAAACACTCCAACCTCCATAGGGGAGTACTTCTCTCTTACTGTGTGGAAAGTAGGCAAAAGTTATTTCTTTGTTGGAAGCAAAACCAGTTTTGGAATGCGAAGTATGGGCAGCTTAGTTCAGTAATAAAGGAAAGGCACCCCAGTGTGTCTACCTTTGTGCCGCTGGAGGGCAGGGGCAGGTTCCAGGGAGTTCTTCCAGCCATAGGTACCTCAGTTACCAGGTAAGTGTTAGAGTATCTATGTTTCTTACATCCCTATGACAAGAGGATCACAAATTGAAGGATGTCTCTGTACACAAGTTTGTGAACATCTCTCTGTGTGGACATGTGTCAGTGTGCACCTGTGTGCCTTCGTGCACCCGGACTGAGGGCACGGGCAGATGTGTGATTGGCCCTGTCTTGGAGAATAGGGTGAAGGTGTCCCTAATGTCCATCAGGTTTACAAGTCCAGCAAAAATAAAGCAGTGGAAAACTTGTCCTAGTGCAGAAAAAAAAATTGCCCAGTCACAAAACAGCCTGAATTTATATTCTCTCTCTCTCTCTCTCTCTCTCTCTCTCTCTCTCTCTCTCTTAATCACCTTGGTTACTTACATTCAAAAAGAGGGATTAAACTGAGAAACCTTTCTTTGGTAATAAAACAAGAAGGACCTTCCAGGCTTAAAAGTAAAGCCATATAATTTGAAGTGACAGAAAGGGTAACATCATAAAAATGCACGTCATAAAAAAGCCCAAGACGCTGGCTGATTCACTGTCCAACAACTTCTGCAGCTGGAATGAAAGCCCAGGGTTGGAGGAGCACAACAGAAACTCTTGGGGTCACTGTGAATTCAGAACGAGTGGGGCACAGCCCCTCTTTCAGAAGTACAGAAACAAGACCCTAGACAGCTTGGAAACAAACCGATGCAGGTCTCTTTGTGTGAACTTAAGTTTTCAGGGTGTGGTGGCGTGGGGTAGGGATGCGGGTGGGGTTACAGAGTCAAGTGTGTGTTAAAGACTGAATAAGGCTGACTGTCTGATAAGAGCTTTATTGACTGTGGAGAGCCGAAATCCATTTATCTTAGGATTTATCTCACGCTCTCTTCATCACCCACCACTGTATTCACCCCAATATTCTTGTGATGGTCAAGTGCGATCCTTTTTGGAAAGAATAAATAAAGGGCCAATGTCTACCAACCCAAACGGTAAAAATGTTATCACAAAATACCTTGATTTATGACTTTTTGTTGGACATGGTGTTTGGGGTAGCCTGAACTGGTATTTCTGGGCCACCATCATGCATATCTGACTCCAGAATAAGCTTTTTCTTTTTCACTCTGAGGTAAGAGAGAATGTGTTTTACCACGGGCAGTAGCAAACCTGAAATCTTATGTCTAAATCTGACTAAATATTTTATTCTGAAGTTGTTATTAATTCTATTAGATGGTTAATTCAAGGTGTGCCACCCCAGCTGACACCCTTCACAATGGAAGGAAATGCCAGTTTCAACTACTATGGTCTCTGCTTCTCTAGAAGTTCAGGGACACTTCCTCTTGTCATGGGTTTTCCTTTCCTAGGGGTGGAGGAACATGATGTCGAACGTTTCTTTTTTTTGATGGTGTCTTTGTGGCAAGGTGTTTATTGTCTGTTCCTGCTGACTGTGACATCAGGTTAAACGACTTACACAAGAGCAACCTCCTGTTCACAATGATATCAGAAACCGTGACCCTGGGTCAAAAACATAGGTTCAGGTGGAACCAACACGAGTGTCAGAATGTTCCAGGCATGTGCTAACTTCTTTATAGCCAAACTACTCAGCTTTGGATACATTTAGCTCTGACACCCGTTCTAACAACTCCTAGGATATGGTTTTAGTTATTTACTAGAACTAAATAGTGTCACTCATTAAACACAGACATGCATATTTTTGCATCATGGAAACAATTACATCAGGACAGTAACAAACTAGAGGGGCTATTGTGACTTGAAGATAGTAAATTCCTTTTGCTGAATCTTCCTAATAACTATGCTGGGTTCTTCTGTGAAGTGCTGAGGAGCTATGGCGTTATATTGGAAGGTACCACTGTGCTGTGCATTTTCTCCTTATTTATAGCCCAGCATCTTGTGGACCAACAGTTATAGGGATTTTCTTTCTTTTCTTTTTCTTTCTGTGAGTGGATGCCAGTGGTAGTGCACACTGTACTATAACATGTTAGTGGAATTTTCAGTGGCCTTGCTTTCACTTCTTCTGGGCACATTCCACAGTTAGCACTGGTAGCTCTCACAGCCTAGCACCTCTAATTGCTACCCTTAGACAAAAGTGACGAGTGTCATGAGCTATAGGCATGGGAGACATGGTGGGTACGGGGTCCCCAGACCTCTGCTCTTACTTTGGTGGATCAAGGAAAGATTTCATATACCAGCAGACTTCTGAGCTGGCTTTCTCCAAGGGCTTTGGGGATGACACGTAGAAGAATGGGTAAGGGAAGGAGTTCATTAACAAGTGCAAATAAAAGTCATTGTGAGGACATAGCACAGTCACCAATGGAATGTTATCCCTGTATAAGTTCAGAGCAATGAGAGACACAACTGATTAAGGCAGCTCTAAGACCAATCACGGAGGATTCTTTTCATGCATTGTGCCAAGTTATTTTTTTATCCATAATCCAAAATTTCTGCTGTAGAATTTAAAGTGTATAAAGATAAGGGAAACCAAATGGATATCAATAATAGAAAATCCAACTTAGAGTGGAGGATGGGACAAGGAGAAGAGGAACTTAATGTGCCATGATGTGTCCCTCTCTGAGCAAAACCTGGTGGGTTTTTGCCCAAGGAAGGAACTCAGTTCTTCTTAAGGCTTTCTTCTTGGTCCCCTCCTACGCCTCTTACTTCATCTTCCCCACCACTCTACAACTCCTGTTTTTTTCTTTCTTTTCTCCTTAATCTTAAAAATATATGCAACATCAAGCAAGCAAGCAAGCAAGCAAACAAGAAACAAACAAAAGAAAATAAAAAAAACCCTGCTGATCTGTAACTTTGGCTAATATCTCTTTGAGCACATGAAAATGAGACTTTCCCCATCTCTCTATGTCTATATTTCCCTAATTTTTAATTGATATACATAAATGTGGTATATATAAAAAAGAATACCTTCCATCTACTGAGCTGATATATGCTGAGTTTAGAGTAGATAACTTCTACCCTGATCTTATTTCATTCACATGAAAAATTCCTGTTAGGGAGGTTATTTCTGCCTTCATTTTCTACCTGAGGAACAGAGGCTCAGGGATTAACTTGTTAACAAGAGTGTAGAATTCACACATTTTCCAGCCAGTGCTTACTCAGATCTTCCTAACTCCCAAGCCCAGGCTTTCAATGGACACACATATGTCACATGTTCTTCTGTTCATTCATTTGTTCATCCACTGACTTAGTAAATATTATACAGATCATGCCTTTATAATCCTATTTACTTAAAAGGGAAACTCAGAACATAGTAGGTGAAGATCCTTATTGGTCAGCTGTCACTGGGGATGCCTTTTAATTAGCCAAATACAAGCCTGAAGTCTTTCATCTTGGAAAAGATCTAATTCATTAGGGTGTCTAGTATGCCATCCTATGATAACACTGGCTTATGTAAAGTCTACAAATAATGATTGTTCTTGTGAATTCCTTTGCTGCATGCCAGGGGCTGTTCACATAGATTATAAAACCCATTTGTTTCTAACAATAAGCCTCAGATATATTCACTATTACCATGATAATCAATTCCATTTTATAGAAAATAAAGCATAGGGAATTTAGGGAAATGATGCTCAGA
This sequence comes from Grammomys surdaster, assembly GCF_004785775.1. NCBI lineage: Eukaryota > Metazoa > Chordata > Mammalia > Rodentia > Muridae > Grammomys > Grammomys surdaster. The sequence goes on from NW_021604767.1 coordinate 1,322,394, forward strand.
TTTTCCCAAGTGTAAGGTGCTGGATGTGAGCTCAGATTCATGTTGTCTGCAGTCTGGGTCCCTGTGTGAGTCTTTATGCTCTGTTGTCTGTGGGACACTGGGGAACACGATGGGGTAATAGTCAATGGCAGGTTCCGTATTAAGGAAGGGTAGTTTTCCTTGCCATGTGTGTGCCAGAGAGAAGGAACCTGCAGCCTTGCCTTAGCTATTCAGGCTGGCAAGATGCCAGGGGCTCAGTACTACTTGGCCTCTATATTTAAACATCAGAACATTCTCGATGCCCCTATGGGGAAGCAAATCCCATGGTACAACATCATTTTAGTAGAGAGGGATGGTGAGCATAACCCCAGGGCATCATCACAGAGAAGTGCTCAGCTATGGGTGAGCCTTTGTCTCTTCAAGGCGGTTCTTCTTAGAAGCATTTTGAATGGCAAGGAGAATACAGGTAATGGACAGCAAGAAGATATGGGATACGTGGAAGGGGTGGGGGAACTGAATAGTCTTTAACTGATGAGAACATTCCAATATTTCCTTCAAGGTCCTGAGGAAATACGTTGAGTAGAGACTATCAAACAAAGAAGCACATTGTTAAGAAAGGAAGGCCAACACACTTAATCACATGCCTAACGCACAACAACACACGTCTGTGCTTTCTCAGAAATTACTTTCTCAGAAGAACTGACTCATCAGATGTATCAGCATCCTCTGGAGTTGGAGTTTAGCTCTAAGAAGATGACTTTGATCACTGGATTCCATTCTCTTCCATTCATTCCATCTATCTATCTGCTTCTTAAGATGGGATCCAACCTACTTTTCAGATCAATTTATCACTCTGAACTAACAACTCTGTCACTTAAAGTCTTCAGGTTGTCATGTGCTTCTTTAACGATTTGACTGTGTATTTTGGATCTTTTCTCTGCTCTATACCTCACATGGCCACCTTCTGTCCATTGATGTAGAGCTCACATTTTCCACAATAGGATACATTTAAACACTGGACTTAAAATTAACAGAGGTTACGTGGACACTTCCAAACTGATGGCTCTCAAGCTGCTCATTTATTTTCTCTGTTCTATCATACTGTTCTGAGACTTTAGATAGTGGGACTTCAAGATAGAAGCTGCCCAAAGCTCCGAGTTATAACCTGAAAAGGAACAGCCCTGAGAGTCACGTGGACTGCTGAAGACTTTGTGTGAGTGAGGAATAAATTGTGTAGCGTTTATCTATGGAGAGTTCAGTGGCACACTGTTGTATCTTAGGATAATCTGGCCTAGCCTGACTAATGCAAGTCCATAATGCCAAACTTTCCCCAAAACTACTAGGCTCTGTTTTGATTTGTGTTGTATGCCTACATGATTTCACTTTCCATTTTATATCAGTGCATAGTTGTGATTATATAAATGGATCAGTAATGTGCTACATAGTACTCGAATCAGCCCAAGGAAAGTGTCTTTGATATACTGGGGGTAGGGCCACTAAGAATATATTAAACCAAATAGACTACAGCATACACAACTTTTGTTGGAGCAATTTCTAAGTTTCATGCCCTTAGGCAAATCTTATTTTCATTAGTTTTTATTAGAATCCCACCTGCAATTCATGAGAAATAAAAAATAAATAAATTCCTGAGTGCAACATATACTGTCAGTTTTAAAATACATTCAGTTTTAAGGAGTAAAATTTACAATTGTGTATTATAGAAAAGAGGGTAAACATTGTACTCAAAATTGTAGTCATGTGGGACTAAATCACCAAATAAAAGCTACACACGCACAAAGTGTAGAGAAAAATTAATTTTTGAAGTTAACAATAGTATGCTTCGATTGCTCTTTGCAGTGTCACAGCACTGCAGCAAGGTTTCTGAGATTCGAAAGATGCGTCTTCACCAAGTCCTCAAGTACGATGATTTCAAATGGTTTCAATTTAGCCTTGTTTACGATCAAATAAATGTTATTTTGATTGACTGGCAAACAACTACGAGCAGCAATAAGCACAATTATGTTTGACATGGAGACATTAGAAAAATCTATAGCCCAAACCTTTAAAGCCTGATTTCAAATGTCAAATCTGACTTATGAGAACCAGTTATAATCCTGCTTCATGCACAAAGCATTAGGTTAATCTGGAGGAAAGGACTGTTGCCAAGCATACCCTGGCATAATTAATCAAGGATATTTCAGAAACGGATCGTCTCCAAGAGATTATTGATTTGCTGTCATGATGAGTTTTTCTCGCGGCTGTGTTGGCGCTCTGGAGCTAGGACACACTGGCATGCATTTTCCCGTCACTAAGCCTTGATCTGTCCTCCTGGACGCCTGCCTTCCTTGTGCTGACATCTGCAAACACTCACTCTTGACAGCCTCATGCCCGAGTGTGGTGGCTTCCAAGTTGACTAGGATTAGTTCAGAAGGGTTTTGGAGTAGTCTGAATGTAATTGAAAGCAGAGAGTCATGAGTCTTGAGAGAGTAACATGCACCCTCAAATGGTATTACATTCACAGAGAATGTGCATATCCATATACAGTCATGTGCATATACACACACGTGTACACACATATACACACAAGCATATACCATTTTGAAGCTGTATAGTTTTACATACACATGCATACTTATTCACATATGTGGAAGCACTACCTATAAACATATTAGCACACAACTATGCATATACATACTTATGTCAACATGTGCAAACATACAATCATACCCATCCATGCACACATAATCACAACCAATTGTATTTATGGAAATAGATGCAAATACACATGCACACATAATCATATAACACATAACACATAAGTATATATCTATCCACATATATTCACTAAATATACACTCATGCTTATGCACATGAGCACACAACCATGCGTACCCATGCAAGCATACATATATAAGCACATAGTCACACATGCAAAGATATATACATATAAACACATACCCATACAAATGCACATATACATATTAGCATACTTAAATGTAGAAGGTTTCAGTATTAGTCTTCAAGGACATTTCTAACACAGATTAGACAAAATTAAAGCCACTATAACTTAGCTCTTTGCCACAACAGTTCTGTGGCATTTGATCAGAATGTCAGAAAGACTTCTTAAAGCACCAAGTAGTAAACTTTCCCCAAGATGACAGAAAAAAAAATAAAGGAGGAAAGCAACATTTAGCTTATAGAACAAAAATGTTTTCTCCCGCCACTTTGATTTTGCAAGGAGGTGACAGATTTCAACATAAAGTAATGGTGATGGTTATAGAAATATAGACAGGTAGATAGTAGATGGGTAAAGACATCTCAGGATGGATAACACCTCGATTACGCTGGGCACAGTAGATCAAACTCTGATGTCTTTTCCTCTTCTCTGCCCCTACACAATGCATGCCTTGCTTAGGCAACCTTTATGCTCATGTAGAGAACCCTGAGCCCACATGAATGGAGACTTTATCTCTTTGTGTGGAGGTGGGAAGAGGCTTAAAAGCAAAAAGTCATTCAGCATTCTCCAAATGTAGGCCAGCTGGAGACCTCTGGATCATAGGCTCTGCATCTGTAAGACCTTGCATCAGTGCACAGCGGAACCTGGAATTTGTGTCTATATTTTGGTTGACACACTTCTGTCTTTGAAGCCTCTATTCACTCTTTGGCCTTGTTTGTTTGTTTGTTTGTTTGTTTGTTTTATCCAGTTTAATTAGAACCCATACTAAGAAAAACAGACTATAGCAAGCTTCCAGAAGACCAGCTCACAAAGTCAACTTAAATCCATAATCAAAACATGGACCAAGAAAGAGCCAATGCCCTTAATCACCTTCACACCCCTTTATCTCACAACTAATCCTCCAAAGAAAACCAATACTCTGACTTCAAAGAGTGTGCCAATCAGTTTCGTGTGACCTTAGCATTTTTAGGAATAGAATTTCTTGTGCATCTTGCTTTTGCTCATTACAATGCCTGAGACTCAAGCACATAGTAGTGTTTCATTCTCCCTGCTGAACAGTGAAGTGAAGCTCTCAGAAGCCACATCCATGTTAAAAATTCTTTTAGGCTGATTGACTGAGTTGATGACTGTGGAGAGTTGGAATGTGAAAGATCCAGAGCCAAATTATCTCCAGCTATCTTTAGTTCCTTTAACAGCCATTCACTGCCTACCTCCATGTGTAGCCTAACATCCTTTTGTCAGGTTCAACACTTTGAAATGTACTAACTAAACCAATCACTATTTCCACCAACCAATAGGGAGAAGGTTACCAGCAAGCACCTTAAGCCTATAGCAGAGATTTCCTACTTTGCTGTAATTAATCCATGTGCCACATCTTCACCCTGTATTCGAAATGCGCCTTGATATGACTTCCTTTTGTTCCATAACTATAAATCTGCATGACGCCATTTCCACATTGGAGTGGTTTTGGGGGCCACCTGAATCCATGTTCCTGAGCCATGGCCACTCACACTTGGCTCAAGAACAAGCTGTCTCTTATTCCTGTGAGGAAAGAGCTGTGTTTTATGTCAACTATCTCCTGCCTTTGTGTGACTACAAAATAATTTACGAGTCCATTCTGTCATTAACGACATCATCCTTCTTTCCACATCCATATATTCAGGAAGAACGCATTTGCATCTGTTCTTGTGCATTTTTCCTTCGGTGACTGTGAGAGGAAAGCCACTTCCTCTGGGCCTTACATGACCATCACCTTGCTGAATCATAGGTCCCTGAAGTGGCCTACAGAATACTGGGATACTTAGTTAGGGCCACAAAATAAACAGGATAATACAGTGATAACAAGACTGTGGTAATGGTAAGTCATGTGCCCTACAGAATACTGGGATCTTTGGTTATGAGGATCAAATAAAAAGGATAAAACAGTGATCACTAGATCACAGTAATAGTAATAGAAATAGGCCTTTTTGACACTCTCTTATAGAAAGAGTTGGGGTGTTACTGGACCTACCCCTCAGATTCTAGGATTCTATGTACAACCCCAACCGCCACACTTGGATATGATCTAAGGGGATTCTGAAGGAAGTATTCAGGAGTTGCAAGATTAACAGGAGGAAGGACTTTAGTAATGTAATTCTTATGATGTCATCAGCCATGCTGGGTGAGGGCTTTCAGTGTTGTAGCTGTCTCTGAGTCATCCACCAGTCTCTAAGTAACCTATTACCCATGGCCTGTAGTTAGTTCAATAAAGCCATTGACCTGTTGCTGGCATCCTATTTGGAGCTAATCTATTTATTTAGGTTTCTCCATGAAAGGTAGAGTAACAACGAACTTGTCTACATATTTTCTTGAGCATATGCTGGGCTGAGGAATTGCTGAGTCACATGCCATGATCCAAGTAAAAGAAAAGAGCTTTGCAAAACCACATGGCCATTTCTCTCCCATCTGAGGCCTGTGAGTTGCATTTGTTCCATGCCTTTGCTAGCACTAAATTTCCCTTTTTATTTCAGTGGTTCTCATATCTATCTTTAAAATTGCAAGGTTACTTTTGTAGGTCATCCATCAGGTTTCTTGGGAAGTTAGTACTGAGATGAAAATTAGCATGCAGTAGTTTCATAGCAGGTGTTCTGGAGAACTACCACCTTTTAGATGGAAAAGAAGAAAGGGCTATGAAGCAAGGAAGGCATGGGCTTTATATAACAACAAAGGCCCAAGGCAACCTATCAGAGGCTGTGAAGTGAGGATTGCTCTCCACAGTTAACACAAGCTGGCATACATGGTCCAAGTCTTTAGACTGTCATCATGACATAGTTATAGGATATAGGTTGCTATAGGAAAGGTGGTCTGGCCTTTAGTAGAGTGCCGCTTTTTATATGGTTCGTGAAGAGAGTTTATGCAGAGGGTGAAAACCTCTATCAGTCCCAACATTGGGGAATTGAGTTATTTCATCCCCAAATAGAACCCTAAATGGTGCAACACAGCAATCTACCAAACATGGTTAATTCTATACTAAGTGATACAGCTGGTTTGAATCTCTGCTTGTAAAATCCACAGACTGAAACCTACAGTGAGCAGACTCTGAGAATTTCCAAGTGCACAGCAGGGATAGGAGTTTGTTCACATTGCCTTTATGGGCATTTTTGCTTTTAGGAGGGATGAAGCTAGTTAGCACATAGTAAAATTCCTTGTTGATACCTACTGGATGCTGTTATCAGCTACTGAATCTTCATACATGGTTCAAGATGGCAAATAAATCTTTTGACATGTAACTGGATTGCCTGTCAGCCAGGGCCTAGCTGGTAATTCATAATCTTTAAAATTCATTAGATTCCCATAGCTATTTAACACCTTACTCATCTGAATATGGTTAGACCATCTACTTTTGAGCACTATGGCATTGAGGGTCAACAGATAATGCCAGGCAAACAACGTCAGAAGCTTAACACCCCATGAAGAAGTGTTTGTGGGCCTAAAACCAGATAGAAGTAAGCTTCTAGCTCTGCAATGGGAGTCCAAACAGCCAAGCTTCATTTGCATTTCTCCACTATTCTTTATGACCTTAGCTTTTGCTAATTTATACACCTTTCCATATTTTAAGCAACTTTATTTTACAATACACACACACACAAACACACACCCCAAGTCATAATCTTCTCCAGTTTGCACAAAGCAATAGACTCTGGCCAGCTTCAGCTCATGAGAACAGAAGCATCATGTACTGTGGTCTCAGGAGCTCATGTATATCAAGAAAGCCAGGCACTCTGATTAGCTTAAGCAGCCTGATCAAGTTGGAGGTAAATTTTCTACAATTATTAATCGATAATTTATAGTTTTTTATACTTAAAGTTTAAGCACAGCTATGAATGCTTTTCCACAACTATTTTTGTTGATCTCTATCTAGAAGGTAGAGTCCCAATGAATGACTTTGAATTTACACTTACTCCTTATAGTTTTCTGAGACTCTCACAAATGAGGATACAAACTTTATTTATAGTCAAAACATATGCTTGACTTTCTTCCTACTTACACATAATAAGAATACCTGTAACCTGTCTAAGTTGGATTCTTATTTTATGAGCCTGCAATCCCGACTAGCATGCCTCAGAAACCAGGCCATGATGCCATTTGCCAAACAAACAAACAATAAATATAAATAAATAAAATAAACTACCACCATCAATGACAAAAACAAAACCAGAAAGAAAAGAAAAGGTTTCCTAGAAATCCCTTGAACACTGTAACTTCGGAAGACACCAAAGTTATGAACATGGTTGTTTTTGTGACACCAGAGTGGCTCTTTTGGGATGCCTACCCCCAAGTCTTGAATGTGCACTGTCCTTTTCCTAAGAACCACCCCCACCAAGTAACAGTCATGTTTAAATCTATGTTAAAACCGCTTCTTAATTAATTCCAGCTGTTCTTCATTCCGACTTGTACTGAAATTCTTGTCTGTGGTGAAGTCACAAATCCAGGCCTTTTATTAGAAGAGGTCTCTCAGAAGATCTCCCCCAGCCTCTTCAGGTAGCAGCACTAAGCTTCATCTCCTGTGCCTACTGTCACTGGCCTAAGAGCTGAGGTGTACATACACTTCTCTCTCAGGTCCTGCTCTCGCTCTGGCCAGTGTACTTCCCTGACCTCATCTGTTCTCACTTTGACACTTAAGAATCCAAGATACGTGGCAGTTATTTAAGAAGAGAGCAGGGTGAGCTGGGGGCTAACTTTGAGCCTTGAGAACTTCTGTAGCCTCAAGTCTCAGACAATAGGAAGCTGGGGTAGACACCAACCATGGAAAATAGACTACTCAAGATGTTTCAGATGAGGAATATTATGGGTTAGATGGATTAGGCATAACAGTTCCTAGATCATGGGTGTAATGAAAGAGAGTTTAGGAGTCTGGAAAAAACGGCACACCATCCTATATTGATAAGCACTCCAGGGTTTGTGAAAGAGACACTGACTAGAAGCATCGGTTGACTCAATAAATGTTTTGATAAAATCATGAATATGATCCAAGAGTAGAGAATGACTAGGAGAAATAAGAGTGATTAAGTATTTCTGGAATGAAGGGAAGACAAGCCAGTGGACTCAGACAAGACCTGGACTCTGAGAACCCTTTGCTACACCCTAACTCACCCAGGACAGGGATCTGACCCTCAGTCTTTGTTTGGAGAATGTGTGCAAAGATGTTGGAATCCTTCAGGCCTTGTGCATCCATGTTTTACAAATACAGATGAAGATGGGGAGGGGAGAGAGAGAAGGGGAGGGGATGGGAGAGGTAGGGAGGGGAGGGAAAGGGAAGGGAAAGAAAAGAGAAAGGGGTAAGTGAGAGGTTGGGAAGCATAATACTTTCTGGCTCATGGGTGAATGGATTGAGCTTAAGTGCTTTGCGCCCCACTTGAATTGGTTCTTGACTGTATTGTCCTTGATCAGTTGACGGTCACCTTTCCACCTTTACTGAGGTATAATTGACAGGGGGAAATTAAATACAACCTGATATTTTGATAAATGTATACATTGTAAAATGATTGTCCAAATCAGGCTAATTAACATATCCATCACTGCATGTAAGTGTTGGGGGCAGTGTGTGTGTGTGGGGGGGGGTATGTGTGTGTGTGAAATAGAGAGAGCTTATGTTGCATATACACATGTAAGTACATGATTCAATATCCTTGATTAACACAGAGCAGGCCATCTTGGAGGACTTGTGTTTAACACAAGGTGACTAGGCCATATTCTTGCTTTTATTTCCTTTTAATTCATCACCTTCAGAGCATCACAGATAAGCAGGATTCTAAATCAGAATAAAGAAAAGAAATGTCACTGAATGACACTTAGCAGCCCCTGGATGGTGACAGTTAATCCTTAGTAAAGCAAATCAAACATGCATCCTAAGGCTGAAGTTCACAGCCACTCAGGGACAGATGGGAAGAAATCAACTCAGAATTAGCAGATACAAGTGGCTCTTTAATGCCTTTTTTCCTGGAGTGAGGGCATGGGTGGGGAGCGACCATGCAGTCACAGTGGATACAGAAAGCACAACCCTGACTTTCTGTCCTTGTAAGTTCACAGGGAGGGCAGAGGGATGCCTGGTTCTTTCTGCAGGTCTCTCAGAAATTCATCTCCTCCTAGTGAAGGAGATTGTACGCAGTCCTTGCCAAACTTAAATTGCATCCATGTTACGGAGGAAAGAGGCTTTAGCACATTCCTTTGGGGAATGGGAGCAATTTATTTTGTTTGTTTCTAATGGAGAGGGTTAGTTCCAGAATCTCACTGTGAGGTCTGAGAATGAGCTGAAGACCGCCAGGCAACAAGAGGGAGAGAGAGAAACGGAGTGACGAGAGGCTCTCGGGCTTTATCAGGTGATGGAGACAGCGGGAGCGTCCAGTTTTAAAGCCAAGGCATAAAGTACTATTCCTGAATTTACAGCAGGAATACATTAAGCCTAATACTGTATGAATGGGCATGCTTTCCTGATGCTATGATTTAGAGAATAGGCGAGAGAGAGAGAGAGAGAGAGAGAGAGAGAGAGAGAGAGAGAGAGAGGGAGGGAGGGAGGGAGGGAGGGAGATTATATGATTGTGTGTATGAGTGAGAACAGGTGTGTGTGCACATGTGTATGTGTTTGCATGAAGAAGCCAGAGGTAGTCAGGGGTGTCTCCCTACATCACTCTCTGCCTTATTTTTTAAGGCAGGGTCTCCCATTGAACTTGAAACTTACTAGCTGACAGACTATCAAGATTCCAGATCTGTCCCTCTCTACCTCTCCTGGTGACTCTGAATCCTGGTTGTTTATAGGTGCTGTGGACCCAAACTCAGGTTCTCACTGCTGGTGCAGCAAGCACTTCACTAACAACACCCTCGGCCTTCACGGCCCGGATGATTGTTTTTGGTTTTCAAATTAACCCATCTCTACAACTCAGCACAATCGACTGTAGCAACTGTGGGGCGTGTGTGTGTGTGTGTGTGTGTGTGTGTGTGTGGTTTTTTTTTTTCTCTCCTTGCCACTCAGAAAGTAATTCCTCCCAGCTTGTGGCTTGCCTGCCTTTTGAGGAAAGAAAAAGAACATAAATGCAAAGGACCAGGGTGGTAATGTGTATCTGAAAAGACTGACTTCCTAGCATGAACTGGGGGTTAGGAAACATTAATACAAGCTCTTATCTACTGGTCCCCCTGGAAAGCTGGTTTTATAATATAATTTACTTTTGAAGTGTGGGCTCTGTCTTCTCTTAAAAGAGGGGTCTTGTCACAGAAAGCATAGACCATCAGCACCCTGCTTCAAAGGTTAACACGGGTGGCATAAATAAGAAAATCATCTCTGTTTCAGCTTTCCCGAGCCTATAATGAGACACTCGTGGCTTCCATGATATATGGCCTTTTTGTTAGTTTCAGCAGAAAGCAGTATGCTTTGGGTCTTTAGAATACTGTTTGATAGTTTCACAGAAACCAATCAATAACATACAGGTAACATTTTCTGCAAGGCACATAAATCCTGGCCTAGGGAGACCAGCTGTTGTGAGATTCTGGATGGGTTCCAGTTTCCAACCAGGGAGTCTCAAGGAAATGATCCTGAATGTGGGGCTTTGTTTGGATTTCAATGGAACATAATTGGGTGACATCTGGTCCCCCACCTTGTGCTGGCTTGGCCACACTTCATCCGCCATGGCTCTGGGCACCTCCTGCAGGGTTTCCTGTGAGTGCCAAGCACTAGTGCCCTGCCAGTCACCAGCTGCCAATCAGTTTTTCTCAGTAGGGGACAAAAATAAAACTTGGGGCCTTGAGGATGCCTGCTGGGAACAACTCATAAAAATGATCTTAAATGTAATTTGGATCCCACTGCCCCACAAGTTACTGGACATCGGACAAAAGAGAATTTACAAAAATAACCAACGGGAGGAAAAGGGATCAGAAGAGAACAAGGAAAGGACCAGAAATGAGCAGTGTGGCGTACGAGCTGATGGGAAGGTAGGGAATGAGAAGGAGACGTAATGAACAGGGGTGGACAGTAAACACACGGGAAAACGTGCTCTCGTACCAACAGCTATCATTTTTGCACGCAGAATCCTCTGACTTTTCTTTTCAAGCAAAAGCACATGCTGATGCAAGGAAGAGGAGAACAGCCGATGGCTGTGTCACTGGAGAACGAATAGGACACAGCCCCTGGCTCGACAGCACACTTTTCCTATTACGCAGAATCTTAAACCCCATTCCAAGGACTGTCATTCAAGTTCTGGGAATCCATGCTAAAGAAATAATCATTTATCTGCATAAAAGAAGCAAACACCAGATAAAACACAAACTTCCTCAGCTGCAGCAGCAAGGGCATTAATTTCCCCATGCCTTACACACTAGCAAAATTATAAAAAATTAATCTTAATTACCTTTAGGGAGTGAATAGTTCTTAAATTAAGATATGACTAATTATGGACTAACAAGGTATTAAGAATGTTTAGACACTGAAAAAATAGTTATTCAATTTAGTTTCACTGATTCAAAATATATGCAATTATATCAGCAACTAGCAACTAGGGGCACTGAGCTCTCCTGTTTCTGTTCATATGTGTGCACACAGGTGTGTGCCATGGCACATGTCAGCTTGTGGGACTCAACTCTCACCTTCCACCACATGACTCCAAGGGACTGAACTCAGGTCTTGGCAGCAAAAAGTTTCCCTGCTGAGCCTTCTTGTTGGCCTCAATTCCCTATCTATATATTTTTTAGATGTTTTTTACTTTGTGTGTTTAACATTATTGATAGTAGCATTATAGGTAAACTAATAAAAGTCCACAAATACATTAGACCTACATAGGAACGTGAAGAAGAGAGCATTTTTAAAGAAACAGAAATACGAAGAAACAGGGCAAGGCTTAGACTATTCACTACAAAAAATCAGTAAGTGAGAGAGCAAATGGGAAAATTCTCAAAGCAAAAATAAACTAGGATGGGAAGAAAAACCCAGCATCAGACACAGAGAACAAAGAAGAAACATTATCAGATTAAAGTCCTGAAATGTAACATAGGTCACCTTTCCTCTGAGAGGTAGCTGGTTAAAGGTTGTTCTTCTTTTGATGCTAGCACAAGCCCATATTGACCTTTCAACATATAAGGGTCCAGGACAACCTGGCTCAGGGCACTTCCCCACAGTCATTTTCCCTTACATGTACAAAATCAGAACGCAAAGAGTTATTACAAGTTCCAAGCGGGTCTCGTGGGACATCAGTGCCCTAATACATAGTCCAGTGGCTGCCAACCTGATTATTAGTCTCCTGCTTGTTTCTGATATTTGTTTTGTAAGAAAATACTTCAGGATAGCCAAGCATATTCTTTGATGAGGAACAGAAAAAGGGGAACACTAAAAAAGATTATAATAACTATTTATATTAAAACATCCTGAAAGATTGACCACAAAGCCAAGGCAGAAAAGTGCAAATTGCCTGACTTTTGTCTGTGGTTCCATCACAACCATTTTCTATCCCTAGACCAGCCCGCCGGGATACCCTAATGGAGTCATTAATTGTTGTATGTTCAAAATATCTCTTTGCTAGATTATAAACCTTAAAAAGAATAAGACGGGAAGGGAGCTGGGGATGGTACAGTTGGTAAAGTGCTTGCTATAGAAGCATAATGACCCGGATTCAAATCTCCAGGAGCTCTGTCCAAAGCTGCTTTGTCAGAGTGTGTCTGAGATTCCCAGCTTGAGGGTAAGCAGAAGCTGGTGGATCCCTAGGGCTCACTAGCAGCCAGCCTAGCTGAATCAGTGAGCTTCAGGTTCAGTGAGAGACTTCACCTTAAACTGAAAAGGATGATTGAGGAAGACACTAAAGGCTGATCTCTATGTGTACATATATTCATGCCTATACAAACACTTGCAGCCACGGACACCCCCCAACACTCAGAGATACACCCCCACAGATACACACACCCCCTCACACACATAGACACACACTCACACACACATATATATACACACAGAGACACAGACAAACACAGACACGCACACATCCTGTTACACACATACATAGAGTCACTCACACAGACATATACACACCTACATACACATACTCATACACATATACACATACAGAGACACACAGAGACATACACACATATACTCACACATGCACTCACACACCATAGACATATATTCACACACACACACAGACACACAGAGAAACACACAGTCATACACTCTTACACACACAGACACACACAGACACACATAGACACATACACACATACTCACAGACACAGGCATACTCAGACACACACATTCTTCAATTTCTGATGTTGCAGGTGACTCCCTCTTTTTAACCCATGCAAAATCTCCTGATAGAAGAATGATAAATTCTACAAGCCTGGCAGCTTCCCTCTTAAAACTTTAAAACTTGTGTGTTTTCATGTAGTAAGTTAATATGCTTTCTGGCAATGATTTCCTCCATTTATGGCTTCTCAGAATTCCTTTGTTTTGCTCTATCCCCATTTTTCCTTGCAGCTTGAAAAACATGACAAGATAAATTAGGGACCTCTTGTCTTCCAGCTCTACCATAACCTGAGGAGGTGTGAGTACCCCAGAGCCTCCCCCACTGCAAGTGATCTTTCCTGCCTCTCTCATGCAGATGGAGACTTCAATTTTCTAAAGGAAAGGGTACCTTGGAAATGATGCCACTGTGCTTTGATGGCATAAAATACCTGATATTTCCTACGCTATTTGAATTGGGCAAGCCATTTGCTTTCCCCAGGCACAACTTAAATTCACAAGTAGATTCATAAACGGATGCTTTTACTAAGCGATATTAGGAAGAACACTTTCAATTGCAAATTCTTCTATTACTTATTTCACTTAACATCTGAGCTGCAGCAGTTGCTGATGGCATCTTAGCAGCTGTCCTTGGAACACAAGGACTATTGTTATTGGATTTCTCAACAGCAGGGGATGTTAGAGGCTATCCCTCTTAACTCACACTTGGTGAAAGATAGACATTAGAAGAAATTGACCATAAGCTACCAACTGTTTGTTGATTTCAGAGTCCAAGGGTTACTGAACAACTTAAATTTACTGCACCAGAACCAAGGGGGGAAAGACCTTCTACAAGACCCTTAGCTTACTATAAGGTTAGAGTTTTGGTTTAAGGTGACTTTGACTAGATTTCTTTTCTTCTCATGAATGGGGGATTGTTGTTGAAAAGTAATTCCCTTTCTTCATGCATGGCATTTACAGATTGATGGATTGTAGTTTTGGATCTTGGACCTAGGTCCTTATTTCTCTAAACAAGAGCTCTACCGCTGAGCAACATCAACTCAATATTGAAGGACTCAGAAGGTGGGGTGGGGAGTAGAGAAACTACGATTTACAACCTGTGTATATTTTTCTAAAAGCTAACTTAGTTTGCACTAAATTCTCACACTTAACCAAAGCTGCTTTGGCCCTTTTAGGCCAAAGCCACCATTATTCACACACCTTGTACAAATCCTGCCTCACATGAGTTGGAAGGCAACAGCACTCAAGAGCTCCCCAGTTTCTTTCCTTCCAGCTTTCAGGAACATCAGTCAGGTTCCAGTGAGGTTCTCAGATTTGAGTCCAGGCTGAGTCCATGCATTTGAAACTCTGAATTGTGTGAGAATTAAAATTCTCCTTTTCCCTTCTGCTGTGAAAAAAGTTGAAATCAAGAAGAAAGATTCTTTGTTGTTGTTGTTAATGAGCAAAAATAAGAAAGAGGGACTTGGGACTTATCTAGGGAAAGACAAATAAATTCTTCAATGAGCTGAAATTTGTGGAGAGTGGAATGGCTCTGAAGTAAGTCCAGCATTGGAATTTAACATTACATTTGTTAGCTTTGTGACCTTAGGCCATAAGCCTCAGTCCACACATCTATAAAATGGGGTTAAAAGGAGTGTACTGGCTTTTTTGTTTTTGTCATCTTGAAACAAGCTAGTCATGGGAGAAGAGGGAGCCTCAAATGAGGCCATTCTTCCCTAAGATCAGGCTGTCGACAAGGCTGGAGGACATTTCCTTAATCAGTGATTGATGAAGAGAGCCCATCCCATTGTGGGCAGGCCTGTCTCTGGATAGGCTAGTTGTGTTGGGTTCTACAAGCAAGCAGCCTGAGTAAACCACAGGGAGCAAGCCAATAAGCAGCACTCCTTTGTGGATCTGCATCAGCTCCTGTCTCCAGGTTCCTGCCCTGTTTGAGTTGCTGTCTTGACTGTCTTTGATGAGGAACAGTGATATGGAAAAGTAAGGCAGATAAACCCTTTCCTCCTCAAGATATTTTTGGTCACAGTGTTTCATCTTGGCAACAGGAACCTTAACTAAGACATGGAGTAACAATCTCCTGGTTCTGTGTGGCAGGACATTAGATTGCACATACTAGACATTCTCGAGAGGGACTGGCAGGGAGTGAGCACAGAATGTTTGTCTTGCCATCATTTTATTGCTTTAGCTAGTGGTTTGTTGGATTCTTCCTTGTGATCACAGCACTCCAAAGATGGATTTTCCAGTGCTCTTGATATGGACTAAACATAAATGGCCCAGGACCATGTAAGTATAGATGAATAAATATATGAATGGGTAGATTAAGTTTACTGCTTCCCAAGAAAACAGAAGAAAATTCCAAGTATTTAAAAAAAATAATACATTTATTTGTGTATGTGATATATATGTGCATACATACATGTTCATGTACCTGTACATACATGGGTGTCTTCATTAATGGCTTGTTCCAAAAACCCAAAACACAGACAAACAAAGAAACAAAAATCCACAGAGAGTAAAGGTAGATTTGGAGTGTATCTTAGCAGTGGAGCACTTGACTAGCATGTAAAAGAATCTGGGTGCAATTCCAAGCAGTGTAAAATAAGACAATGAACAGAACTGAATGTCTAAACCTTGAGCCTTAAGAAACTGCATGCTAATGACCAGATGGCCAAAGACCAGCTCACAATACCGATTAGGTAAAGAAAGGGGCCACAGAGATGAGAAGAAAGAGAGAGTGTGGTACAAAGGGCATCCATGGAGGGAATAAAAACAATGGTCCATGGTGGTCACTCAACACTGCTAAAAAGGCAAAATGGGGATGGTTCTGTTCAAATGGAGGTCAGAGACCTTGTTCAAGTCTATTGCAGCTGATGTTGGGGACGGAAGACACAGAACAATGGCTGTTAGCCTATACCATCCCTAACTCTTAGGTCTAGACCTTGAGATCATTCAGCTAGATTCCCTACATTCTCATCTACTCGAGGTGTAAGGCCCCCGGAGTAGGGAGACCCCTACTCAAACCACAGGAGAGTTCAACCATCCAGAAACACGCGAGAGACGGAACTTGCTGCAAACCGAAAAAGGCTTTATTTCCGGATTTCGGAGTATCAGTCGACTGAGGTCATTCACAAGCGGAGTGTCAACACTGAGGCTCGGGAGCAAGGGTTATTTAAAGGAGAAAACTGCAAATCAGGAGGATGAAGGGGGAAATCAAAAAGAGGAACAGTAGTTAGTCATAAACCAAGGTGGGGATGCGAAACATCTTATACACGTCATAAACCGGGGTGGGGAGTGGGAAACATCCTGTACACATTTTTCTCAGGAATGTGACCTTAACCTAGCCCATTGTGGTCAGTCACTCCCTGGGGTGACTTGACCGACCTGGCTGACTTGCCCCCTGGCTAATTCTTCAGGTGGCCAGCTAGTTCCTGGAACCTAGGCCTATAAACCTGCCAACCTTAATTCAGATGGCGGGGGGGGGGGGGGTTCTCTATGAATTTTTATCCTTCCAGAGGGTTCTCTCATGAACGTGAGTATCTCTGCCTCAGCTCCATTCCAGATTCTCTCTCCATACTTTAAGCATGGCCCCTTTCGATTTTCTCTGCTATCTAAGACGTGAAAGACCCATGCTTAGTGATCAGGAGCTACTGGATAGGAAGCATTGAAGAGAAGACTGTTAAAAAAAAAGGTTGTGTGAATTTTCCAAAAGAGCATGGATGAAAATACAAGGCACTGAGTTCCTCAGTGCTCGCAGTGGGAGAATGGCATCTCTTGAACTCTGCCTGAGTAAGCACAGTTCTACTGATGATCTCATTCTCAACTTGCTGGTAGTTGCTTTCAAGTAATGAAAAGCCTGACTGGACTCAAGCTTTTGTAAATCCCTCTAGCTACACCCACTACTCTCCCTAAAGAGCTGTCTCATAAGCCAAGGGACCTGTCTTGTTTTTCCTGAAGGAGAAACTTAGAGCCCCCATTCTCTAACACTTATTTTGAGATTAATTAATACTTCAGTCTCATAGGGAGAATGCCTAATTTTTGTCTTTGGGAAAAATTAAATTCAAATACTGCCCACCTCCTAGGTCAAGTTAGAGAACCCTGGACATCAACATAATTTTTCTTTCTTTTTCTTTTTTTCTTTTTTTTTGTTTCTTTATCTGCCACATGGGGATAATAATAACATCCTTGTTGGGTTGTTGTGAGGATTAAATTACATAAATCTTTCTTGATTAATATCGAGTAGTCAATAATTATTAGCTTCTTCTCCCTTCTCCCCTTCGTTTTGAACTTATAAAATTCGAATTATAAAAACCAGAACCCCCAGACACAGCACTTAATGTTGCAGTGATGAATATTTAGGTATGAAGTGATGAATATTTAGGACCCCAGCCGCTCATTAAAGCACACACTTTAGAAATCAACTCCATCTGCAGACACCCCTAGGTGCAGGTGAGAATTAGAACACACGGAGGGGTTATCAAGGTTTATTCCAGTTGACAAGGCTTAGAGGCACCTCCCTCCCTCCCTCCCTCCCTCCCCCCCTTTTCGTACCCCGCCCCCCCCCCCCCCCGCCCGCCCTCCCTCGCCGCGGCCCGGCGGAGGCCCCCGG
>NW_021604767.1:1340286-1354024 GCF_004785775.1 Grammomys surdaster
CCTCCCTCCCTCCCTCCCTCCCTCTCTCTCTCTCCCTCCCTCCCTCCTTGCCAGCAGGTCCAAGTGAGAGGAGAGAGGTCGGGGTCCTGCCTGGTCTCTCTGGTGCTGAGCAGGATGGTGAGTGTCAATGGCCCAAAAGAAGCACACTGAGCCAGGAGTCTTGTCAAAGCAGGAACTCAACTTTGTTGCTTCAGCCTCTTGCTTATATAAACTCGGAACATAGCGAAGGGGATTTTTGGTGGGGTGAGATGACACAGAGGCGGGGAAGGGTATGGGGTGACTGATAGGGCCAATGGCAAAGCTTTATATTAGCAAGAGTGGGGGCAAAGGCAGGGCCAAACAGGTCTTGCTGAGTCACCCCAATATAGAAGTGACTGAAACAGATCTCAAAAGTTGAGCCAGGCTTAGGCTCTCCCACAATGCCACAGAAACCTGAGCCAGGCTAAGGTTTGTCCTCAAGGCCCAAACCAGGGCCAAAATGGGGCCCAAAAATGTGTCCTCAAGACACTATTGGACTCAGAACCTTAACAATGACTCCAGATACAAAGGTCTGTGTGTTGTAAGTTATAGCAGTATATTAAAATCCCAGTTTACAAGGTCCTCAAGAAAAAGAGCAAATAACAGGAAGCATGAAAACTTTCTGTCTTTGCTGGGCCTTCAGAGCTGGAAACATTTAGAGAAAAAAACAGTAATGTAAACTGCACCCAAAAGGGGAAGTTAAAATGCAGGTGTAGGGTTGGATAAGTGGCTCAGTGGTTAAGAGCACTGGCTGCTTTTGCAGAGGACCTAGGTTTGGTTCCCAGCACCCACATGGTTGCTTACAACCATCCTTAACTCCAGTTCCAGGGGCTCTGAATACCCTACCATCAGATACACACATGATATACACACATGCACATAGGCAAACATAAAAAATAAACACATATTTAAAAATAATCAAATAAAAAGCATTTGAAAAACACTCTATACTGAACTATGAGAGTTCTAGAATGCTGACCTCTGCAGAAAGCATGCCTGGTGGTGCCTTCCTATAACCTCAGAACTCCAAATATGGAGGGATCAGGAATTCCAGGCCTTCCTTGGCTACCTTCAAATCTGAGGTCAGCCTGGGCTACACGGGATCTTGTCATGAAAACAAAACAAATAAAAAATGACAAAGACCTCTGACATGATTCTTTGAAAAAAATAGCCAGTTATGGGCAAGTCATACATCTTAAATGTGTAGGTTTTGTCCCCTTTATTTATGTGCCTTTGGTGAAAATAAGACCAAAGGTTAAGGTGTAGCCAAAGGCAATCATAAGATTTCAAGATTCACAGTCCTACCCTCTCATTGTCCTAAAGAGAAAAAGGGAAGAATTATCTTCATGTTTCTATCAATGGTTGACACTTTTATAAGAGTTTGTGGTAAAAAGGAAAGCAGATAGGTTCCAGACACTTTTGTTTTTTAAAAGAGAACATAATTTTTCGCTTCTGATATTTTAGCATATGCAAAGTGGTAAACACACAGGGCAAGAATCTGCTACAAACTGCAGATAAAATGAGGGAGTTTATGTTGGTAGTTCATCTTAGAGGACCCCCCTCCCCTTGTTCAGCTGTAACATTTTTATTTGATTGGCATCTGCAGAAGATTTTGTTTGGATTAAGAGCTCAATAACTCAGGCAGAAATTGAAAAATCACTGTGCAAGAAAAATGGCTAAATCTATCAAAATTGAATTTATTGATGGCAAATAAAGATCCATTGTTTGGGTTTGAGATGTCAGCCAGTAGTCCCAGTGTATAATCAAACAGTGGCTTCAGAGATAAGCATACAAAAGGACCCAACTAAAATGCAGCCTTGAAAAGACAGAAGACAGCAGCGTGAGTAACTTCAGCCAAGCCAGAGCCTGCTTAGCTTCTGAGATCAAATATTATAGGGTGCATTCAGGGTGGTGAAGCTGATCAAAAGATGAGAATAATATTTAAAGTAGTATTCATATTGAATGTCTTCGTTAAAATGCCCCAGCTTTTAATGGTACCCATTTCCCAGCTACTTGCCTTCATCCATACATTAGATGGGAATAGTACATCTTATACTACAGGAAGAGCCTCCTTTCCAGTGGTCCCATAGGGCAATACAACTCTATGAATGGCTTTTCTAGAAGGCAAGCCAAGAAATTCTTTACTATAGCCATGCCATGCATGCATCCATCCATGCAACTCAAATTGAAAAACAAAACAAAATAACAGAATCAACTGGACAGCCCAGAGTCAACACTTCAGAACAGGAGGAAACAACAAAACAACAACAACAACACAAAGAATAAAAGGAGGAGGAAAAGGAGGAGAAAGAAAAGGACACCAGAGTTTGTTTGTCATGTTGTGCTTAGAGACATCTGACCAGACCCACCAGCAGGAAGTCCAGGGTTTGATTTCTTCACATGCCTGAGGAAAGTTCCAATTTAAATGGCTTGTTTTACATTTCTCATGATCCCCTTGGGAAGCCAACTTACTCCAAAAGTTGCATTTATGCATAGACAATTCTAGGTGCTACGTTCAGTGGGCCTGGGAGTGTTAAAGACCTTTGCCTCTAAGTCACATCCTGGAAATATCTTTGATTTTCTCTATTTTTCCCAGCTCTCTCCATAATGAGCAAGGATCCCTATTCTTCTCTTGTTTACCGCATCACATGCTGGAAGATCCAGGTAATGTAGGAACATGTTAACTTCAAGATATACTTTCTCCTGGAACAGAAGGGGACCAGCCTTTGAAGAGAAGCAGGCCAGTGGGAGCTGAGTTCAAAGCACACACACACACCCCAATGGTGAGGGGGCAAGAGAAGACTTCAAACCTGGAAAGGGTGTGCCTTTGATGAGTATGAAAGTTTAAAAGAGTTTCTGCTGCAGGCTTACCAGGGAAAGTCTTCTACCCTGAGCAGCAGGGAGAGCTGTTATTAGAACTCATGGGATTGAACACAAACAGAAGAGTGGGAGCTTCTGTAGACGGGAATCTGTGTTGTTGGAGAAGTCTCATGTAGTTTTAAGAACTTAAAGACAGTTAGAAATGATTCCTTGAATTATATAGTTTAACTACTTTGTTAATGACTTTGTCTATTGAAATATTTAGATTTTTTTACTCCATATACTGAGGACTCCATAGAAGTTGGTCAACATGAGCTGACGCCTACATAGTTTGTCTGAGAAGTCTGTGCATTTGCATCGTATGAAGCGACTGTGAATTACTGACAGCAGTAACAGCAGTTAACGTCACTATGTGACAATACTGAAGATCCCATTTATCAGAGAACATGGCCCAAGGTCACACTTTGCAGTTTGGAAAACATATTCTCACAGAACAATGCTAGCATAAATAAAAAGTGGGTAAGGTAGTTGGGGTAGCATCGTATTTATTATATCTGTGGCAAAATTTGTCCTACAGATGGGTGGTAAGACCTTGAACCCAATTGTACTATTCCTATAAGAAAGTAAGTCCAAGTTCTTTTTTTGCACTGAAAACAAAAGGATCATGGCTATATCTATACTTAGAGAATGCCTATGTGTGGCATTATTTTATGTTCAGACTGGTTTTCTACTAAGACTAGGAAAAGGAAGAGAATATTATTTGGGGGGAGACAGGAGAAGGTAATGGAGGATGAATATGGCAAAAATATGGTGTACACGAATAAAAACACCATCATGAAACCCATTGCTTCATAAAACAAATACAGATCGATGTCTGTGTTAGTTTTCTAGGGCTGAGCTGATTTCCTAGGGTCCAAATGCAGAATTATGATTGCCATTGTAACAATATCAAGAGCTGGGGCTTTCAGGGAGTGATTACGTCATACACTCTGCCTGCCATCCAAAATGGATCCACACTGTTATCTCTGAGGTGAGTTATTTCTGGAGTGTGTGATAAGGAATGAGTTTGAACATTGTCTTCTACAGCTGGTACATGCTCCCTTGGTTTCTCCATTCCACGATGCAGCACCTAGAGCTAGTCAAGTAGTGGCACTATGCTCTTGGATATCCACCTCAGGGTCCTGAGCCTTATATACTTGTGTGTGTGTGTGTGCGTGTGTGTGTGTGTGTGTGTATAAACCACTCAGTAGATGCAGGAAGATGAACTGATGAGCTGAGACAGACTGCTATAGAAATGATCACAGTCGAAGAGGTTAAAACAAAGAAAATGTATTCCGTTGTATTTCTAGAAGGTAGAAATCAGTCAACACAGTACTGCATGGCTGCTACAACCCCAGGTCTTGATGAGGAGAATCTAAGTTTGTTTACTCTGGACTCTGGACAATGCTGGCCATCTTGGTGTGTACTGGCAACTCTATCTCTGCCACTGTGGTCCTCGGACTCCAACTCTTCTGGATGTCTCTACCTTCTCTCTGGCTTCCCCATGAACAGACACTTATGGCCCTCTCATCTCAAGTTATCTAGGATAAACTCCATGAAGAATCTTAAACTTAATTCTATTTTTTTGCCACATACAGATCACATTCTAGACTGTAAATTAATATGGATGGGTGCTTTTTTTTTTCAAAGTTTGTTTCAACGTAAGCCACTGATAGGATGTCTTGAGATTACAATGACCTTATTGGCATTTTACTGATCTCATACCCAAACCAGAGTACTTGGTGTGAAAACACTTAAACCAGAAAAGACCACGTGATTCTGCCAAGGACTAAAGAAAGGAGTGAATGGATATGACAAGGAGTTTGGAGGAAGGCAATGGAGATCCTTGGTGCTTGGGTTCACAGAGTATTGAGCTAGGACAGAGGGCTTTCCTGGGGCTCAGACAGCATTGCCCCTCCCTCTGCACAGCCACAGTGGTGCCCACCATTCTCTGTTTCCTTCCCCTCATTTCTTCCCATTCTCTACATCTTCCTTCTCCCCACCCTCTGTCTCCTCCCCTTCCCTGTCTCCCTCTCCCTCTCAGTCTCCTCATCTTTATTTCCCCTCCCTCCCCCTCCCTCTCCCCCATGTATGCTTACACTTGCTATTCGAGATCACTCACTCACATTTGTTTCTGGTGATTAGATCTAGGGCTGTAAACATGCCAGGCAAATGCTCCACCCCTGAGCTGTATTTCCCAGCCCTTTAGAACTTCTTCTTCTTCTTCTTCTTCTTCTTATTATTATTATTATTATTATTCTGAGACAGGGTCTTACTAAATTGCACAGGCTGGTCGTGGACTTGCAAGTCTTGCCTCATATCCCTTTGGAATCATGTGGCACCAGGCCTCACTCACAGTGCTGCTTTCTGAGATGCTCCTTGGTCCTCACCAAGTACTTTGTTTGTTTGTTTGTTTGTTTGTTTCTAGATTTCTGATGCATGGCTTCACTGGAAGCATATCTTCTTGATGAGCAACAGATGGAGACAAAAGCAGTACTTGACTCAAGCCAGCCTTTGGCACTCAGGCAGTGCTCTGTGGAGAGCGGCTTATTGTTCTATACATTCACTGGAGGGCATGCTACAGATCATGCCTGCTGACCTCAATTACATTCTTGCTTTTAGAGACTTTAAATACATGGTGTGGCATATAAAGAGCATTAACAAATGGCGGAGCTGCAGCAGGAGACAGAAGAGGGCAGCAATCAGCAAACTCAGGAGTAGCTCCGGAAGCTACACCACAGAGAAGTGCTCAACAACAGCCCTGAAACCAGGAGTGCACACGAGGAGAACAGGGACAGAAGAACTGAGCTCGGAACTACGGGCAGCTCGGGCTCAGTGTTGGCCTTAACAGTTACCAACTTCACTTGTGGGTAAGCCTGGCTGTGACACTACCTAGCAGGTCATATGATGTCTCATGCTCTCCCACTTACTGTGTCTATAACATTAGGAGCCTATGCATCTTTCTTTCTCACAACCTACAAAGACGGACTGATTATGCCACTGTGACAATATATTGAGGAAACAGCTTCCAGCCATCTTTTTCATCCTCACAGAAGCTGAGATACAGTAACCAAAGTACAAGAACACTTGGAAGAAACTTTGGGGTACTTTGCAGCCACGGCCATTAACACCCAATGTGAAAACACTGTAAAAACTGTTACAGGGTCGATAAAAACTCAAATTACTTTGTGGTACACTTAATGTAATTTTTAACATGTTCACATGATTTAATTACATGTTATTTCCTTTTTAAGTAACAGAAGAGCCCTTCTTACAAACCCAAATTAAACATAAGTGGCGGTTGGCTGCACCAGTTCCCTTAAATAAGGGAACTTCCTTATGAGTTGGGAACTAGTAATGAAGAATAGTTTGGCCTCCCATCTCCTGGCAAGTTTACATTTTTAGATGGTGGCATTGTTTCAGATCTAGTATCCTCAAGATGGTCTCCCTGCTCTTGAATATCCTACGGCACTTTTTTAAAAAAATCTAGTTGCTTATGACTTTCTTTGGGAGATTCTGGTTAAAGGCTCCAACTCACTGATGCAGTGAGGAGAGAGAGGAGGGAGAAGTACACTTATTTTTTGCTTTATTTAACTCAGAGAGCTTCACTCCTGCTGAAGGGATGAGCTGGCCTCACACATGGCACATCAACCCTGTGGGTGGGAGGCGCCCGCCCCTTTGATTTTCATCAATGATCTGCTCTGTGTTTGCAGTGACTACCTAGAAAAGCTGCTCTCTGAGGGTGGTGGGGAGGGTGGATGTCCTCCTACTACACTCCAAAACACCACCGGGGCCTGACAAGGGGCTGAGAGACTGTCTTTAAAGAAACAAGCTGTAGCTTGGTTTCTATAATTACACCCTAAATCTCAGGGTATTGGAGTCAGCCTCCAAGTTATAAGTGTGCATTCAAAACCACGTGAGGGAGTGCATCTCTTATACACACAGCTGAGATATGCTCTATGGAATAAATGCCAATTCCAACCCTGAATCTTTAATCCTTAAATGGGCTGAGCACAAGACCATCAATATATTCTGGCTTCAAACTTTCACAACTTTGTTGATAAGTTCTGGTACTATCCCCCTGACCCCATAGAAATGTTGGTACCACAGATTGTATTTTTATCAAGGCTAGTACAAACTTGTTCACTCCTACTGGCTTAAAAACTCCCAGGGAACCTCACAGGTTCATCAGAGTCCATGAACAATGTTCAAAGATGCCTTCACACTTTTGCAAAAAAAGGAGCAGAGAGATACAAAAAGATCAAGTACTCCTCAATTAGATCCACCGGGGCTCAAATCCAGGACCTACTATTTACCAGGAGTTTGCTTTCATGAGAATCAATGGATTTCCATAGGCAGCAAAAGGTAATGTTTACATGGCTCTGAGAAGGACTGCCTAGGTTTAGATCTTGGCTCTAAACTACTAGCTCAGGAGTTCATGACCACTCCCTGTTTCCATTTCCTCACCTATCACATGCAAATAACATTAGCAGTGAAACCTCAGCTTTACTTAGAGAGGTAGGCCCTTGCTTGCCCTTGCATCTTGTTTTCCAGGCCCATGGAATGTCCTGCTAATAGAATTGATTTTCTTTGGTCTGTAGGTTTTCAGACATCTTCACATTATGACTTACAATGAGGACTTTGGGCCAAGGCTATTGTTTGTATTTCAAATGTCCCCCAAAGGTATGTCTGCTAAAGGCTTGGCATTACTGGGAGGGATGTGGCAGAACTCCGTAGGAGGTGGGGCTTTTGGTGAGGAAGTTAGAGCATTGGTGACATGTGTCTGAGGTAGATCTTGGAACTCTGGCCCACCCTTTCTTTTTTGCTTCCCAGCCTCCTCCATGAGGTAAGCACTTTGCCTTACCAAGTGATCCTTGCTACTATTTTTGGAAGCCTTCCTTCAGGCTCAAAAGCAACAGGACCAGCTACACCTGTGTTGAAATCTCTGCAACTCTAAATCAAGATGAAGACTTCCCTTCAAAATTTCTCAGTATTTGATTATAGTGCTTAGAAGGCTATTATCAGTTCTACCTCCATACAACACCAATCAAAACAGGGACTAATATTTTTAGGGAAAGTTTGGCATTATAGACTTGCATTAATTGCTGTATTTCTTCATAAAATAACCCTGTAGAAGGTCTGCATCAATCATGCTACTGCAGTTAAAGTGTGCATAGGATGCCTGTAAGCTCACAAACCACTGACGGAGAGATAGAGCTCTTAGCTTTTCCTTGTAGGGTATGAACTGAACCTACTGCAGAAAAATATCGATAAAGAGCTGCACATTGGGACTGCATAGCAGCTGATGGGGAAGGGGACATCCTCCTCCCAAACTTGTTTATTTCCTTGCAAAGCAATTATCATTCTGTACAAATGGAGCTTCCGGGGGGCAGTAATTTTTCTTGATTGGATTTTGTACTGACATATGAAATGAATAAACCTTTTAGTTTCTGAATTAGAGTGTATCAAATTCCATTATAGTATCAATAAAATGAAAGAAGCAGTAAATTTAGTGTAAAGCCCCAGGGGAAATAATTCAAATCACCATGAAAAGCTGCAACCTGACAATCTATTTGAGCTAAAAGCTTCCCCTACTACACTGCCCCCCCCCAACACACATACTAGTTATCTCTAGATATCTAATTCTTTTGGTTATACAACCTCTACCTGCACATGCATGGTAGGACATTTTGCTGCTCCTTGTATTAAAATGTGGCGTGAAAAGGACATGCCAATCAGTTCCTGGATTCTTCTCCTTTTGTCTGGCCCACTAACTACACTCATCCCTACTCCCTACTGCAGCCATCACCTCACCTTTCCTTCCTCCTCTTCACCCCATTCATTTCAACACCGTTCAACTTGATCCTGTTTTTTATACATTAGTTCTTTTCCCCATTCTTTCACCAATAAATATTTCCCTTATGAAAATGTACTATGTTCACCACAACATTTCAAAATGGGATAATCTCTCAAACTTAATCTTACCTGAGCATGATGGGGCACAATTCTCTACTTGGTTCATCTTGGAGGTGCGTACTCACCTTGAAGAGGTCAGAGGTGACTTTCATAACCCTGTATGACCCGTCTTTGTCATGTAAGAAGTGAGAGGAGCAGGCTTATATACTTCATTTTGATGTTTTCTGAACAATCACTGGAGATAGTCAATCTTTCCTTTCTTGTTGTTTTATAGATTTTATTTTTTATTTTAAATCTTGGCTGTGGATAATGACAAAACCAATCACTCAAATAAGGTTATCAAACCCTTTTCACTGACCCTGGGTAGTGGTGAGCATCAAATGACACATGAGAGAAAGAACTTTGCTAACAGTCCCATATACATGCCAGAGATTTTTCTGATATTGACTTGAGTCAATATCCGACTTGATGTATGACTTGAGTTATGATCAATGTTTTGATTACCAGCTCTCAGATTTAAGTTGCCTTAGGAGGTAGGATTGACAAATCACACAAGTGAGATGGGGAAAAGCTGGTGTCCTGGAAGAGGCTAAGTTAGTTAATAGCAAATGTTACCATTTCTCCATAGTACGTTCATTTAACAAGAATGATTTTGCCTTGGGGAGTGAATACTAAGTTCAAGTGCCCTAGGCCACGGAAAAAGACTCTAGCGATTAACAATTTATGAATTTATGAATCTCAAGCTGAATTTCTGTAATTTTCCAAAAAATCTCCTTGCCTATTGACCATACCATAAAACATGCACATAGATGTCAAGATCCTAGGGTTGTTCTGAAGTCCCCACTGTTTCCCAGCCCACCTAGAAACCTCTGAGCTCATCTCCACTCTGCACCCTGCTGACCACAGTATTTTGTTCATGGTATGTTAAATCAGAAGCCTTCTCTCCCAAGTATCTTCTACTGTTATTAGCACAAGCTGTGCAAATTCGCAGAGATGACAACACTGAAGTATGCAGCCGTCTAATGCAAGTCCTCCAGTATCAAAGGCCACTCGTCAATATGCTGCAAATGAAGACCCCTTGAGAATATCACTTGGCCGCCAAGGGAGTCACATGCTTCTGACTTAATTTTTCCACAAGAAAATCTCATAACATCTTACTTAGCAATCAAACAGGTTGCGCTCTTGAGCTGAAACCTAATTCCTAGCTTTAGCGTCCTGCTTAAATCCCGGCTGAGAAAGGCCTTCCTGTGCCATGCAACTTAGATGCCCCATGCTTCCCGCAACCTTGACTAAAAATGGAAGAAAGTCCCTTGTTCTTCCAATCTCGTCCGCTCTCATTTCTGCTCAGAAACACTCTCCCTGTCCTTCAGGAATAATGTGTTATTCCTTTATCTGTATATCAATGTCATCCAACATAGAAATTTCATCATTTTCCTCCTACTATTATAGTAACTGTTGCAGGTCTGTTTCAGAAACATTTTTTTATTCATTTTTTGCATTACCAATGCTAAATAGAAAAAGTAAACTTATTTCAACTTATGGGCCACCTGTTATGGTTGGAGAGGACCTTCCTGGAGCACTGAGGTGGAAGGAGTTTTTTAAACCTAAATCCAAGCTTGGCAGAGAAGAGTGCTGTGATTGATTAGTTATGTCTGTGTTGGGAGCAGGAGGGAAGACTTGAGGTGTGAGTGCCATATGTGCATCCTTCTTAGAGTGGTTGCATTGAGTAATGCCTGTTGTATGAAAGGAGTTTGCTTTCTGCTTTAAAGTAAACAAGTATCTAGAATTAGCAGACGAGACTGGGAACAGATGACAAATATTTATGCTGGTTTTTCCCCTTCCACCATGTCCTGAAAAAAATCTTCAGTCATTAAACCTTGTTCGCCAATATTCCTTATAACAAAGGGAATTTCTTTTCTTAGTCTACCTTCAGTGATCATAAAACAATACTTTAGAACTATACATTCAAGTATCAAGTAGGAATTCTTTCTCTTTTAAGGAAGTCACTAAGTCATTTTTTTCCTCCACTGTACTTTATCAATCAATATATTGACAATATCTATGGTACCACTATCTGTCACCAAATAAAATATACAAGCTAGATGGAGGTAACTTATGATCAGATATCTTGCAATAAGAGAGATCACCTGGCATTTCTCAGGGATCCTTTACCTGGTTGTAAGGCTAGAGCTCCATGCAGCTATATAACTATGGGGGAGCACCTAGTCAATTCCAAGAACGCAAGGGCTTTCTTTTGGGGGAATGTCTTAATGTTATGTTTGTAATATGTTTGACTTTGTAACAATATCACTCCAGACGACCCATTCTGAAATCACTTGGCTGTTATTAACTTCTCATTGAATTGCTTTAGACAAACTGTGAATATCCTAGAGACAATATTAACCCTGTTTTCCATGAGGTTAGCATTTGCAAATGTTCCCACCTAACCAATTTCTTACTTAATAAGGACTGAAAAGAAGCATGATTCTGAAAGAGAGGGGATAAAACATACAAGCTCTGCGGGGCAATGTAAACACTCCCTAGCCTGGCTTCATGTACCAGCTCCTGTATTCCCTAACTTCATGTGGATCTAGGATGGAAATGACACTCGCAGCACCCAATAACTCTAGTGGGTCATCCATCTAGGGCATCAGATAGGCATTAGGCTCAGTAACAGCCTACTGCTTTCCACAGACCACTTTGTGACCTGATGGTAATAAGATAAAGACAGGACTAACAAGAGACTCAACAGGGACACATGCCCAATACATTACTTCCAAAGGCACACAGACATTACCATTTGTATGAAATAAAGTGTCCTGTAGCTAGTTAGTAGGTGCTAGGTTTAGCTTTCTTATATTCTTGCTATTGAAATAGAAATCTAGTTTAATTTTGTCTGTGGGTAACCCATAACATGGCTTAGGGTCCTAAGGCACCCCTATTACAGCACCTGGGCCTGAAGTCTCAAAGTGTAGGTTGGTAAACAATGATCCATGATTTGGAGGTAGACAAAGCTGGATATAAAACCTGGCTCTGCTAATCACTGGCTATGAGAATATGCAGAAGTTCTTATATATCATTGAAGTCTACTAACTTTTTCATTATGAAAAAATGAGGCTAAGACTGCCTCCTCTACACAGTTATGGGGAATAGACTCTGTCTACATAAATGGTAATTCAAATTCAAATTCAAAAAGCATAGCTACTTTATTATTGTTCTTACCACTATAGATGTATTTTCCATGTTCTGGAATATAATATATAATTTTGGTTCCATCTGTTTCTGTTTTTTGTTTGCTTATTTGTTTAGTATTATGCCCCACTAATTGCTGTTTGTTTTTCCTTACCAGAAACTGGAATTTCTTGTGCTTCTTTCTCATCCAAACACTCTTGTTTTTCTTGAACTGTTAGGGTTTGGATAGAAAGCTCTTCCTGTAGGTGATGACCCGAAGGCTTGGTACTTTAGGGAGTGGATCCTGCCTGAAAGATGTAGGTGCCTGGAGACTTGGAAAGATGCAACTGGTCTCTGTCCACCTGCCTGACCAACCTGATGTAAGCAGCTGCCTCCAATACGCCATGAGGTTTGGTCTCATCTCCACGTAATGTAACTAGGTGATGAAAAACACAAATCTCTGAAATGATAAGCCAAATAGAATCTTTCACCTCAATCCTGTTTTTCAGATATATATTGGCGAGGCAGGGGAGGGGAGACTAGCACAGGAACTGAAATGAAGTGATCCCCACTCTGCTGGTACTAGTGCTCACTCTTCTAAGCTCTACTTCTGAGTTTCTTCTTTATGTTGAATGGATAAAACCCTACCCATGGAGATGTATGCTTATATGGATATATGAATAGACAGACAGATATCCAAGTATGGATATATTAGTTTCTATCTTAACCCATATAAAATAAGGAGCTTGCTAGGCATTTCCTAGGGTTATACTGGGGATTAAGTGAATTGGTATTTTCAGGTTTCCTAGCCAGGTGGCTGACACACAACAACTACTCAATAAACAGAGAGAATGAAATGAAAGAGTAAAGTTATAATCAGGATATGCAATAGCAAGGCTAGACGGAAATGAGCTCTCCCAATCTGTTCTCTCTGTTTGCTTCACTGTGCTGCAGTCAAATGAAAATGGCCAAACTTGGGCATGTATGTGGAGCAAAAGCTGCCAACCATCAAGTCTGGTTTCATTAGAGGACACAGGCTGAGGCATGAAAGGGATGAACAAGATTCTAAGGTGCTTCAGTTTTGCACACGACACTTCAATACAGGGACCTAGGAAGGTTCTGTGTTGAAATGGTGTTTCTAAAATATGCCCAGAGCCTTTCTCCTTCAAGTAATTTTCTGAAAGGCTCACCTTTCAAGTTAATGTTTATCTTGTGCCTAGCACAAGATCAGGTACAGAGGGTGTGATTTTTTTTTTATTGTTGTTGTCGTTGAGTATTTTCAGGTTTGGTTTTAACTGTTTTCTGATGGCAGAGCATTTTGAAGCATCAGGCCAACATTCATAAAGAAATATCTACAGAAATCTGAGTAATATTTCCATAAGCTGAGAGCCAGCGTGAACGTGTACTGTCTCCATTTGAGCAGTTGACTCTCTGAGGGAGTCCTCACATTAGATACTGACAGGATGGGCTGTAGGCAAGGTACCAGACATAGTTACAGAGCCTCAAAGAGAAGTGTAGGAATGAAGACTAGCACTTAAAAATTTCTTTAGATAACTTGTTCAAAGAATTTAATTATATAAAATGTGGAGCTTGAATGTAATTTGGCTGTTTTTCATTTTTAAAATTCTTTTAAATATATTTTTAAATATTTATGTTAGATTTTAGATTTTCTTTTGTTTTTGAGACAGGATCGTACTATGTAGCTCAGGCTGGCCTAAAACTTGCTCTGTGTGTGTGTGTGTGTGTGTGTGTGTGTGTGTGTGTGTGTGTGTGT
>NW_021604767.1:1354034-1398794 GCF_004785775.1 Grammomys surdaster
TGTGTGTGTGTGTGTGTGTGTGTGTGTGTGTGTGTGTGTGTGTGTGTGTGGTGTGTGTGTGGTGTGTGTGTGGTGTGTGTATGTGTGTGTGTGTGTGTGTGTGTATCAATATCAGTTTGGCCTCAATATTAACCTCCTGCCTTGGCCTACTGAGAATGAGTGCTGAGATTACAGAGGCATGGATTGAAATTTAACCAAACCTAGCTGGATTAAGGATTAACAAAATAAAACACTATAGATAATAAAAACTGCCCTATAAATCAAAAATCAAAACAAACACTCCTTTACCATCAATAGCAAAGTAAGACAATTCAGTCACCATTGGTTCAAGCGAAGGAACAAGTTCAGGATTTGTGCTCAAATCTGTGATTTTATGATTTCATTACCCAAGAAGAAAAGGGTGCCTGTCACTGTGGTAATTGTTAGAAACATCAAGTGTGTTAAGGAAATGCCCTTATGAAGCCCCAGCTATTTCTTAGTCATGTTATGATCATATTTGTTATTAAGGGCCCTTTGATGGATAATAGAGAAGCTCCTGACAATATATACATATAATATGTAATACTGTATGTAAACTATAATATAAAATATTATATATATGTGTGTGTGTATATATATGTGCATATATATATATGTATATGTGTACACACACACAGATATATAAAGCTTCCAGTATCAGGATTGAGTTATATCTAATTGAGTTGTTGGCTAAAGGAATCCCATGAAAACCTCAAACAAACCAGGCTGTCATCAAGAGTATAGGTCGCTCTCCACAAACTATTGGCAAGGCTCCATTGTTGAACTCAACACCAACACAACTCATTGAATATGGAGAAGTTGAGCTGGTGCCTACACAGTGCTTTCACCCTTCGTTTCTAGCTTCTTTGGTATAGGAAGGTCCTCTGCTCACTACCGAAGGAAAGCCATAAACACCAACCCAGCCTCAAACCCTTCAATCAAGAATGGTGTCCTGCCTACAAGATATACTAGGACAATGATGACAAAAGTTTGTGAGAGTAACCAACTATCTGATTTGGCTGAAGGCCCACTCCACAAGATGGAACCCATACCCAACACTGCTTGGGTGACCAAGAACCTGAGACTCGATAGCCCAGAGACCTAGGGTGAAATCAAATACTACTGGTCTATAAACGAAAACAAAACATAGCAATCAAATGACTCCTAAGAACACTCTGCTGTACTCCTGTATCAGTGCCTTGACAATCATCATCAGAGAAGCTTCCTCGTGCAACAGATGGGAACAAATACAGAGTCTCACAGTCAGATAGTATGTACAGAGTGAGCCCTAAACAGGATGTCTCCATCAAATCCCTTCCCTCAGTGCTCAGGGAACCCTCCTGAAAGGTGTGTCCTCTGCATGTATATTATGGTTTCCAATTAGTTTTTTTTTTTTTTATGGGATTCCGGGGTGTGGGAAAAAGTGGGTCTCTGTCTTATGCCTTTTCTTGGAATCTTTTCTTCTGGTTTCCTTTTTTTCCCTCCAATTTTGATGTGTTAGTTTAAAAAGAATCTTATTATATCATATTTTATCCCTTAAAAGCCTCTTTGCTTTATAATGAAAAACAGAAAGGGAATGTGTCTGGATGGAAGGAGAGATGGGGGAGGAACTGGGAGAAGGGGGAGGAACTGGGAGAAGGGGGAGGGACTAGGAGAAGGGGGAGGGACTGGGAGAAGGGGGAGGAACTGGGAGAAAGGGGAGGGAAGCAGAATCACGATATATCATGTGAGAAGAAAAATCTATTTTCAATGAAAGGAAAAAATAAAATTAGTTTTATGTCCAGTAAATTAGAAAGCACAAGACTTGTTGCTCAGCATAATCATTCATGGCTATATAAAACTCTTACACCAGAGGACTCGGTGTCATACCTAAATGTTTTTAAACAATAAACTATAATAAGAAAAACAAAAACTATCATATTGGAGTTGGACAAGAGAAACAAACAGAAGGAAAAGAGCCCAAGAGAAGGTACATGAACCAGAGACTCATTCATTTGCACACAATGGAATCCCATAAAAACACTGAACTGAAAGCCATATATACAGGGCAACTGATGTGGACCAGTCAGGCCCTGTGCATGCTGCATCAGTGTGAGTTCATATGAGCTTTGATCATATTGATTTAGGGCAACTTGCTCTCCTGATGTCCACCATCCTCTCTGGCTCTTACATTTTTCTGCCTCCTCTTCTGCAACGTTCCC
The DNA here is from genome assembly GCF_004785775.1 of Grammomys surdaster. NCBI lineage: Eukaryota > Metazoa > Chordata > Mammalia > Rodentia > Muridae > Grammomys > Grammomys surdaster. Next base: position 1,356,254 of record NW_021604767.1, read on the forward strand.
TGAGCTCTGAGGGGAGGGATTTCATGGAGATATCCCATTTTGGGCTTCCAAGGTCTCTCATTCTATGGCCATGGGTCTCTGTATTCTTTCCCATCTGCTAGAAGAGGAAGCTTCTCGGAGGATGGCCAAGCAAAGCATACAGAAGAATGGTCAGACCTAAATTTTAAGCTCAACACTATCACTACCTAACTCGCCTAAGCCAGATCCTCATTTAAATTAACTCAAAGAAATCAGTAGCCCTACTTTATACAAATGATAAAAAGGCTGAGAAAGAAGATAGGGAGACAATACTCTTCACAATAGCCACATACGGAAAAACAAAATACCCAGGATAGCTAAAAGGATCCTGAATAAAAGAACTTCTAAAGGTATCACTATCCCTTCTAAAGGTATCCTATCCTAAAGGTATAGGAATATAATATATCCTATATTCTAAAGGTATCACTATCCCTGACTTCAAGTGGTACTACAGAGCAATACTATTAAAAACTGCGAAAGAGTGAAAACATTATTATTATTAGGGGTCATGGGGCGACACTTGTAGGCTATTCACTGTCTGGAGTATGTATAATTGTTTTAGGTACTGTATATATTTGTTTATCTTTATAATGAATAAGTATAGGCAGTTACTGTTCTCATTTCTGTCTTTCAGATAGGAAACATGAGGCACAAAGGACTTAAGTGACTTCCGGTATGGCCAGGAACAATGGAGCTGGGATTCAAGCCCAGAACATCTGGGCTTGAATTATAAATCCTTATGCCACACTCTTTTCATGAGTATGTTCCTAAAATGTTGGCTCACTGTTCATTCAATCTCTTTGTCCAAGGCAGGTGAGCTTAGGTACAGACTCAATTCTACCTACATTCTTCTGTCTTAGATGCACCCAATAATAGGGAAACCTGCTCCCAAATCCCACATTTTGAGACATTTCAGAGGTTCTAGAAAGGTGAAGCATCAATTAAGCTAGGACAGTGCTAAATAAGTTTTAATCACTTATGAAATCAATTAGCCAACATGCCGCTTTGTGTATTTAATCATATACATAATCAGCACTCATATTGAAGCACGGGCCATGTGCCAGGTCTTATGGGAGGGCAGGAGAATGTCAAACGTGAAGTGGCACACACCTCTGTGTTGAGCGGAAATGCTGGACCTATACACATGACTGTGGCGATAGGAAATGAGAAGGAAAGAGGGACATGTGGTAATTCGTGGGGATTTGCACACACAGTCCTGTCTGCCTTGTTGAGGAGCTGCCCACCCACCACTATGGAAACCCATCGGCTCAGCAGCAAGCAGCCTTCCTGGCCGTTCAGTTCTCTTGTCACAGTTGCTTTCTGCCCTAATGTAGCGGGAGAGCATGGACTGCCCTGGGCAGTGTTGTAAGGACAGCTCTCTGTGTCCTACGGGTTTTTAAGATTAAGACTGCCTGGAAAAAACTAATGCCTTTCATTCTGTTCTGAGGTCCCTCTGGATTAGACTGTCCTTCTGTTTCATCTATAAATGCCTCCTTTCTTTGAAAAGGGTCATTCTCGAATCTTACTGCAACTTCATCTCTTCCTGTGGCCTCATCTACCTCTCTATGAGAAGGATTAGCCAGTCCTTCTCAGGTGTTTTAATGTTCACCTTCAGCAGAGTGTGTATTGTTGGAAATATACAGTTGTGGAGATAGGAAAAACACCTTAATATTTGCCCGTGAGCTGGCATGTCTCCATCACCTTTGTACCAGATTGTACATCCAAGTCATAAAGACACGGATGACTGATGTTCTTTTCCTTTGCCCTGGTGAGGGTTTGAACTTTCTCATTATACTTTAAAATGGTCTGAACTGAAGATAAAATATAAGCTGCTTGTGGGTGTTCACTGGCCCTCTGTCTCCCTTTTCTTCCACGGGTAATTTTCCCTGGTAACCAAGACTTTGTAGACAGTGACAGTTTCACTCCAGGGTCTGTCTGCCTCAGCGTTCATGTGTGGAGTGTTCTTACTCATCACCGTTCCTCCCATAGGTGATTCCAAGACCAAACAGCCACAACTAGCCAGAGTCACTCGCTTTTTCTTCCTTTTCTCTTTGGACACCATTGGTCCTTTGGATATATTCTAGCTTCCAGTTTAGCCTTCCTTTGAGATTCCCAAGTGTTCAGACAAATGAGTCTCTGGATGTTTATGTGTCTTATCCTTCCATCACTCATGCTACCCAAACCCAGCTAGGACATACACCATTAAGTAGCTACTCGCTCTCTTCCATCCTGAACATGAAGGAGGGATGATCATTGACTTAGAGCTTGGTGTCTGACTGGCTTCTAACCAGAGAGCTAAATGGGAAGGCTGGTAGGGGATGGCTCCTTTTCCTAAAGCAAAAACCAAGAGCAAGTGTCACAGCAGGAGGTAGCCTCCTCTCCTTCGATCTTTCTGCTTAGTGGGATATGAAAGATCAAGTCTGGGAAGACCAGGGGCCATCCTATGGGCACACCAAGGATCAATGAAGGAAGAAGGCAAGTCAAAACTAGACAGAAATAACAACTTGACAGCACAGCTGAGCAACTGAAGTAAGACTGGAAAATACTATCTGACTTCTTCCTGTGTAAGAAAATACGTTTAAAGTTGTTGGCCATCATTCTGCTATCTGCAAGCAAGCTTTTCTGGTAGATGCCGGTTTCCCCAAACCTAGCCCTGTGTGTTTTCTCTTCCTCTACACTTCTAAATTCTGGCCTTCGTTCAAAGTTGAAGTACAGTAGAAAGTGGCTAACGAGCTGTAGGTGACTCACAAGTTTTATTCAATAACAGGAGAAACCAAGAGAAATAGAGGGTCAATGATTTGGACAGGATGTCCATACCAGACACCGGCTCCACTATCCAGCTCATTGGATTCTTCGTTTCCAGCCAGACCTCCAAAGTAGAACTGTGACCTTATTCGAGAGCACCTCAGGCTTGGATGCTACATGCCCCGTAGGAAGAGTGATTGGATGAGTAGATGTATCCACAAGTTAAAGCTTTCTGAGACAAGACTCTTCATTGTTGTGTCCTCAGGGCTCCGCACAGTGCACTACACACAGCAGAGCTCCCAAATATCTGCTGGGTGGATGGGTGAGTAGGCTTCATTCACTAATAAATGATGCTCTATTTAAGGCTTGAAGGGTGAATTCATTAGAGAGACTGAAACATGGTATCATTAATGCTACGCATTATACCGAACATTCACATTTGCTTTTAGGAGCCAGGCAGAGAGGTGGAGTTTTAGCAGCATCACTTGTTGGTTACATGGTTACAGCAAGTTACTCCACTGGTTGGAGCCCCGACTTCCTTAGATAGAAAGCAAAGATAGTAACTGTCTGTCCTTCAAAGGGGTATGATGATTGTCCCAGTGAAAACATGAGAATGAAATATGGTTCAGTACAGGGACAGAAACCATTGGGGTTGCTCGGAAGCTAATGTGGTTTAGCGAGTGTTAGGCAGGAGGTAGGGTTGGTTGCTTATTTTGCTTACTGTTTGAAGAGGGGACAAGTTAAGCAGATGGCCAAATGATACAAGGACTCCAGCCTACTGTTGTAGAGGTTGTAAAAGTGAAAGTGGAGCCTCGCGGCTGCCAGCTTGGCTGTTCTTCAAACAAGTCCTACAAAGACTGTAAGTGGCTTCCAAGGGGGCAGGTACTCAGTGGGATGCTTTCTAAAGCGCAGAGGACAACATCATTACGTTCAGGGCAGCTGGACACAGCACTAGCAGTGGGCCCTGACCACCGGCCGATGAGAAGACAAGTCAGAGACCTGCTGTTAGGGCACCTCACTTAGGGGTGCCAGAGAATGAGTCTTCTGAAAATCCTGACTCCAGAAAAACGACAAATTACCAACAGATGGCATGAGTCACAGACATGGAGTCCAAATGAGGCATCAGCACACAGCAGGCCCTGCCCTGCTGGGCTGAGCCGGACAGCTGCAGCTCCAGGCCCAGATGGCAGAGAAGGTCACCAGGAGGGACACCGGCCGTATGTGCTCTACTCCTGAGAACTGGCAAGCCTTCGAACCCACGGAAGCTTACAGGATCAAAGAACCAACGTGTCCAAGATAGGGAAAACAAATTTCTTTTGAGCTAATTGCTTACAAGGTGACAAGGACACGCAGCTTCAATGGTACAGAAGAAAATGGAAGGATCGGGAAGCTCCCTCAGCTCATAGCCAGTCTCTGCTCTAAGGCTAGTCATAAACCTTGGAAGAATTTTCTGGCCTTCCCTTGGAGAACGTAAGATCTCCACCAGAGAATAGCACCCTGTCCTGCTTCCTAGAAGAAAGAACCCGAGCAAACATGCATCACTACACTTCCTATACTTATTTATTTTAAATGCTGTTATATAATTCTGTGGTATTTGCCATCCACAGGATTAAAAACAATGAAAAGGTTCATTTGTTTGTTGGGCCCTAGTTTTCTTTATGAGACTCCAGTATCATAGAAAACTAATATACACTTGTAATACAGCTTTTCTTTTATTAATGTATCTTTACAATATGAGCCATAGTTGGAAGTCTAGAGTTTGATTTTTCCTACTGTAGAAACTAGTGAGATGAGGGGTGGGAACGTGGCATGCCGGGAAGGCATTTAGCAGGAAAGGGCACTGTTTTCCCTTGTAGCTTATTGAAGGGAGCGTCCTTTCTCATGCCAGGGTTCTAACTCCACAGACATGCACATTTCCCACAAATTTTCTTCGCCGCTACTCTCTCTATTAAATAAAGCACACAGTGAAAAAAATTTATCTACACAAACTTCAGACTTGTTTCCTTCTTCCATCATGATAGAAACATATCTCTAACACACAACCTCCCAAAGACTCATAGTGAAGAAATGTTAAATTTTATTTAGGGTGAAAGTTGCCTGGAAGTTCTCATAGCATTCTATGAGGGAAAGGCCTGACTTCTGGGTTTCTACAGTACCACAATGGTTCCTTGCAGGAAGATGCTCTGGAACCCAGTTTTGGCACCAGTGCTTCAGCTGCTTACATACTGTCATCTTTGAATTATGGGTCCCGAGCACATGTTCTTTTTAGTGGGCCCTCAATAACAGATAGATGGGAGAGAGAATAAAGGCACACATGCACACATGTACACAGCAAACCTATGTACACAAGGGAAGTACATTATGCTAAGATTATCAAACTACAATTCATTTTATCATCTTGCAACCCAAATTTTTAGGGCAAAAGCTGAGGGTCTGGCAAGCCCAAACATATTATACTTGGCCATCCCTCCCAACACACTGAATAGACCAGTGAAGTCAAAAGCAGAGAAGAGAGATGAATAGACAGAGTCAGCCCGATTCTGTTTTCTGGGTGCTGAGTTGGGTTTCAGGTTCAAAGAGACCTGGGAAATGTGCAGTCCTGGCCTAGGTCCTGGCTTCTTGACCATCCTCTCAGCTCCAGCACTATGAGGTGCTCTAAAGAAGCCCCTGTGCAGTTCTTGGGAGATGACTGATTACTCCTGTTTCTGAGTAAAGCTCTTCCCTCAAGGATAACTGCCACAAGCTGGGGGTACTCCTTCCTGCTGCTCTGCTATCCGTAAAATCCAAGGGGACAAGGACCTCTATCTCTGTGCCTTCACCTTTGAAAGGGGATAAGATTGGTTAGACACACTGCAGAACACTCACATTAGTTGACAGACTAACATACCATCTGTAGAAGTAAGCAGGGGTCTTGGAACTGGATATGGACAGACAAACACAAAATAGATGTAGAGAAGCTGGGGTTTTACCCTCAACACATCCTGTTCGCAGAAGATTGACTGATTGATCGATTATTTATTTTAAAGCAAAGGCAGCTTCCTTTTACCTCCTGTTTAAGCGAGTATGCCCATTTCCATCTCCTAACTAGCTTCTGTTCATATTATGTTACAGAATATTCACTTCCACACTCAAAAAGCCACTCTCCAAATTAAATGTTTATTTCTTTTCCACTCATCAATGGTGTTGAGATTGAGATTCTAGAGGGGAGAGGAGGGGAAGGGAGGAGACAAGGATGGAAAGGAAAAGAGGGGAGGGGAAAGGATTGGAAGAGAGGGGAGTGGAAAAGAAGAAAGGGAAGGGGAGAGGAAGAGAGGAGAAAGGATCACAGGAAAGGATTGGGGGGAGAGGACTGGAGAAGGGAGAGGATTGGAGGGGAGAGGAGGGGAGAAGGAAGAAGAAGGACCAAGGAAGCCCAGCTGGATGCCCGTTATTTCTGTTACTATTTATTTATCTAGCATTTTCCTCCTAAAGACAGCAGGCCTCTGTCAGAGCTCCAGCACTAGCTCCTTCTCCTTTGAAACAGCTCCTGAAAGCCTTTGATGCTCGCAGCCAGGTGGAGGAAAGTCTGCGGGAGTCTCTCTTTTCTTTCAGAGACACCTTTAGGGGTACCCATGAGCATATCACCATTCACCCTAATTAATATCTCTTTGAAAGAAGGCAACCCACAGAACCGACAGGCTCACCTTCGCAGTTTTCCAGCACAAACATACTTTTGTTTTCTTTTGAGTGCCTGCGATGAAGAGAAGGAAATCTGGCCCTTGGAAAAGGCTCATCGCACCTTTTATTTAACAATGTGAAAAATGAAGCTGAAGCCTTCCCACTCTATATCGATAATGTTTTTCCCATCAAGATGGGCAGATTTTTATCCTTGAGGGTCTTCAGCTTGGTGCTCCTCAAGCACCATGGACAGAAGTCAAAAAGCCTGGAGCTGGCTTCCCAAAGTAACTGAAACTACTGACTGTGTTTTAAAAAGACAAAAACCCAAAGACCCCCTTAACACCGCACTCACTCCCTCAGTAGCAGTAGAGACTGATAACAGGTCTCCCCCTGGGGCATCACAGAGTGATGCCGCTCACCTTCCCTTTGCTATTCTTTGATTTGAACAACACAGAGCAATCGCCCAAGAGTTTTTCATCTCAGGATTTGGCTTTGAATAGTATAAAAATAAAAAGGAGGAGGGGGGGATGAGGTAGAAGTTTTCTAGGGAGGGGAAATGAGGAAAGGGGATGGCATCTGAAATGTAAACAAATAAAATATCAAATAAAAAAAGAAAAAAGAAATTATTTAAGATTTAAAACTTTTAGGTTTAAATTATAAGCTTATAGTGATAAGAAATGACTAGGCGGGCAGGCAGATGGATGTGAGAGCTATCTCCTACTTCAGCCGCTTTCTGAGCTATCAGGACAGAGGTGAGGTGCCAGGAGTGCTCAGACCCCAGGCATCCATAAATGGTCTGCAGAGCACTTTCTTACTAAAGAAGAAAGTACCTTACTCCGCCCCTAGCCTCTGAGCATGCAGGCTGCTTAGGTAGGTAGCTAGCATGTTTGAAGGTTACTGAGGATGTACCCCCCTCATCATAATTAGCATCTATACAGTCAGGAACCAGAACAGAAGCCTCTGACTAATGGTTAAAAGAAGGTGTCCTATTCATAGATTGGCACCTGTGTGAAGATGGCATGCCAAACTTCTAAGAAGATCCTAGATTATTATACAAGAAGAGGTATTCTGGCAAATAGTAAAACCATTCATTTGCTCTTTCCCAATGGGCTTAAGCTCACCCTCAGAAATAATGACCAGTCAAAAGCTGTTGTCAAAATGTTAGGAAGTAGTATTAAAGCCTACTTTGAAATGTAGCCTGGACAAATGGTTTCCCTGTCGGTTGCTCGATCTCAGCCTGTGAGTGTTTTCCTCTGGAATGCCTCCTTTGGCCATGCCCAGCCTCACATTTGTGAGAGTCTCACACTGTTCCATCATAAACTCTGCCTACCATCTACAGTGTGCTCAGTGTGACTTGTCTAAATCCCAAGAGATCACAAGGATGGGCCACAGAATGGAGGCCAACAGTGACCCTGTTGCTCCCACCCTGACGTTTAGGGAGAGTAGCAGAGGCAGCACACACTACCGAGGAAAGAAAACGAGCAACATGACATTCTGCAAGAATACCACTTGTCAATTCATCTCTACACTCTACCCACAAATGTGCATTGCTGTGGAGCATTTTGGATGAGAAAGTGTGGAACACAAGAGGTATTAAGAGGGAAAACAACAGAAAGGTAGACTTGAAAACATAAGGAAAAGACCCTGCAAAGTAGGCAATCCTGAGAAGAAAACCCAGGAAGCTTATCTTTGGGATTAGGAGAACAGGGACAGATAACTCAAATTAACAGGTTGTGCTCAACAAGAGCATGTCTTACTGAAGACAGCTGCCATTTTGGAAAACGATGCTAAGGCAATTTTATCACAAAGGAATGACATTATTATCTAGCATATCGGCAAACGAGGATGTTCCTGCAGTTCCCATTTATAGGACAGCCAGCCTGATGCATGGGCTGGTAGGCATGGGTTTGGTGATGCTACCCTGCCTGTGCTAAGAAACTTCACAGAGCACAGAGGGTTTATGAAAGGACCTATGAATAAGGTTTATAAGAACAGTCCTATTAAACAGAAACACAACACATTGAGAGGCGTCATTTCACACCATGTCTCCTCAATTCATTTTATTGCCAGAAAAATTTCTCAGATCCTCAAATTATACCTATATGAAGTGTTTCAATAGCATCAAAGGCTCTGCAGTGTCTTCATGGGTACACTGAAACTTTGCTGTCTTGACATCTATGGTCTCACAGCCTGAATTCTGAGTATCTCTCTCTCTCCTTTGAATCTCCTACTACTGTCCACATACAACCTGTGCCACAGGGATATCAAAGACCCATGGTTTATTCAACATTCAGTCATCGATATCTGTGTTGCCAAATTCATCAGGGACCAGACACAAGTAAGCCACTGAGCATTAGGGAAATGGTTAGACAAACAGGACAAAAAAATCAGTGCAAAATACAGATCAGATTTGGAAGCTCCAACAAAATAAGGACTATGAAGTATCTCTGCTAAAAGTTACCCATAGGAGAAAGGTTTTCTTTCTTTCTTTCACATGGTGGGAAGGCTATGGTGGCAGAGTGTGATGCTAGTTTGCATCATTGCATCAGTATTCAGAAAGCAGAGAGAAAACAGAGTGTGGGTCCAGGATATAAAACCTCAAAGGCAGTAGCCAGTGATACCCTTCCAGCGGAGCTCCACTTCCTGAAGGCTCCGTGGTTTGCCCAATCACAGCACCAGTTCAGGACCAAGTGTTCAAACACACGAGCTCATCATTTTACTTTCAAATCACAACACGTACCAAGTAAATGAGAATATTTACAAGTTGCCGAAAAATATATATATTTAATTTTAACCATTCCTCTGTACTTTTGGATAGTGTATCTTACATTATATTTCTGTTGGGCAATGTTGGCCTACAGTGTTGTCCATGGTCTTAGATGAGGGATCTTCCTGTCTTTGAACAGGAGAGCTCAGTCAGAGGCATGATGTTTGTCCAGCATGTATCACGCTTAGATGTGATTCCTCTATTACCACATAAGCTAGACATGGTGGTGCAAACCTGTGACCTTGGAATTTTGGGTAGCAGGAAGATCAGAAGTTCAAAGTCATCTGTGACTATACACTGAGTCTCAGGATAGCTTGGGATACATGGGACCCTGCCTTAAAAACAAACAAACAAAATACATGCATACATACATGCATACATGCATGCATGCATACATACATACATACCAACTTTGCATGAGCATGAACGCTCTGGAAATGTTTCCTAGTTGTGCTAATGTTCCTCATTCTTAAATCTATTAAAAAACTGTAACACTATATTGTAATCATCTTATAACTTTCTGCTGGCACTGGGGGAAATTAATTATTTACAATCCTATTTGTTTTTTGCTTTGTGGATAAACCTACTGAGTTTAAGTGACTTTCTTGAGCTTGTGCGTATGTGAGACAATGAAGCCTTTACTTTAATTCAACAGTGGGAAGTATGAAAGTTAACTACATAATTAAAGAGGAACACATAGTCTCAGGTGGCTGAAGGGAAGGGAGGCAAGAGAGGAAGCTGCAGACAAGCTAAGGAGTCAAAGCTCTCCTGTCGATAATGCTTCAAGGTTTAGTTATTCCCTTAACGCTATGCCCTAACAGGTTTATGGGTTTCTGAAAAGTCTATTTTATATCGATTCACATAACTTTCTTAGAATCCTAAGCAATAATATTGCATGACAGGATATTATCTTCTTACTCCTTCCTAATATGTTATCATATAATAATTCATATATTTGTCATATAGATAACATTCTCTTACATATTATAGTTAAACTTTAATAAGCACTTCTAATTTTCCTAATATATATTAAATAAACATGCAATAGTCCAAACATCTGTCCTGTGCTGCTGACCTCATTTTATGTATGACTAGAAATAGCCATCCCATCCACTGGGCAACTATAGACACTGGGATCTATGGGAGGACTTTAAACACAAAGATGACATCATCTGAAATTGAAAAGAGTTGTAGGCACTGATTGCTAGTCTCGTGGCAAAAATGAAAGAACGATGGGTAGAGAAGCTGTAATTAATGACTTACATTAAGGAAACATTTCTGAACTTAGAATGTTATTTTTAATGAACTTTAAATAAGAACTGAGATCAAGAAATATCCTTTAGCATCTGATGTACTATTACATATTATCTTTAATCAATCAATGAAGACTTAGGAAATCTGAAGGCTGTACGTAAGTGCTATTCTATAAATATGCCAGGAAAATTCTTCTAGAATATAGCCATGGAGGATAAAGTCTAATACCAGAATCATCTAAATGAAAACATTATTATAAAAAGATTAAGAAAAAACTAATGACACTGACCTTGTCATTTTATGTGGAAAGTACACTGGGAAGATGGCATTATCTGCTAAATGTGATTGATGGGTCCACACTGCCAGGGTAGCCAGCCCAGTTGACGTATACAGTCAAAAGTGGCATCACTGGGCTGTAGAGATGGCTCAGCAGCTAAGAACACCAGTTGCTGTTCCAGAGGACTCCGGCTAGGTTCCTGATACACATATCAGGTAGATCAAACCACCTCTACCTATAGCTGGAGTGGCTCCTACTTCCTCTCCTGGCATTTGAGGATACCTGCATACATGTCATGAGTGTACAAATAAGGAAGAACAAACACACACACACACACACACACACACACACACCTATGTATATTCTTAACATTTTTAAGTGACTTGTAGCATTGACATTCATTTCTATGGTCCAGTGAGACTTAAAACATTAAGTTTGAAATACAAAGATAAAAATTATATAATACAGTATATTTTCCTACGTCTTCCAACAAGTTATACTTCTCTTTGTAAAAAAAAAAAAAATGCCAAAGAAACCAGGGGAGAATGGCTACTGGAGGTGTTGTGAAGGGATTCATAGGAATTCCCAACCTGTAACTCAGTGGCTGTGGAAACTCAAAGGCTAGGCATAGGAACACACTACAGAAAAAGTCTCACAGCCAGTTAAAATACAAGTCTCTTCAGGCTAATTCCTTATTTGGAAGCAAGGAAACAAACAGGAATTGTGAGGTAAAACACTTTTAGCTATGTGTAGGACACATTGCTGTCTCTATGTTCTCTAGAGGGCCTTAAAGGCATATTTGGAAGTCATCCTCAGGTCAGACCTTGTCCCTACTGAAGACACGGGACATCATTAGGGCCACATTCTGCTTGCTCATGCTGAAGGAATCCTACTTTCTCCCTCTGGCCCCAAATCTGTATTTCTGTCATGGTACCAGTAACTTTGCCTGGTATGCCTCTAAGACATGTTCCATGTGGCTACTGAAGCAATGTGAGCCTTTTACAGGGACTACACATTGAACTCTGAAGTAGGAAAAGAGTTGGTCTTTCATACTGATGCTTTGAGAAGAGAAAGAACACATTTTAAATATCTCCACATATCCCTAAGGAGGCAACTGAGGGTCACTCTTCTGTTCCCCCCAGAATAGACCAACCTTGGGACACACTAATCACGTAAATGACAACTGCTTTTTGCATTTGGTGTGGAGATTCCAGTGGTCCCCTAATCCAAGTTCCTCCATTTGTATAAATAAAGCTGGCTCAGCTCTCACTAATGGCCGCTTAGCCTCTTCTTCCTGAATCTCAGCTGTGCTCTCTTTCCTAGTGGACTTTCATGGCTGGATGATGCTTCCACCTGTCCACAATTGCCAGAGTACTCACTCCATTGTCATCGTGTCTAGACTTGGCAGTCACATAGCCTACTCACAGCCACTGCCTTAGCTAGCCAAAATTTCTCCTCTAACTAGAATAAGAGTTGGCTACCCTAATCAAGAATAGTCCCACTTGTGAACAACTTAGTATGGTAGAGATAAGCAGAGACAAAGAGACACAGAAGAAGACAAAGACAGAGACACAGAGATAGATGTATATAAAGATGCTGCTACCTCAGTCTCCCACGGTGCTTTAAGTAGTCATAGGAGATCACCAGGAAACAAAACAAAACAAACAAAAAAACTAGGAGAAAACCAAAGTTAAGGGATAGAACAGAGGTTTCCCAAACACATCCTAAGGAGTCTTTTGGGTTTTGTGGAGGTACTAATACCTGAGAGGGGGAGGGCCAAGAGTAATGCTGCTTTATTCTACAAGTAGCTTATATCCACTTTAAAATACAATATTGCTTCAAGAAAGACTTTCACTTCTGAAAGTGTCTAAAGTTGTGTACAGTGGTACATGTCACGTACCTAAAAGCCGAGACAGGAAAATCACTGTGAGTTCAAGGCCAGCCTGAGCAACACGGTGAGATTTCCAGTATAACAGAGAAGGCCTGAAAAGCCTTATGTTAGAGAGCATGGCTCTGAGATGCATCTCTGACAGGGACAAAGATAGCTAACCAAGAACTTCTGGAAAGCTTTGAGTCAGCTTGAGTCAGAGTGGGTGATATCAGATATCCAGGAAACTCAAAAGCAAATAGTAATATAATCTGTTCTACAAATATTCTACAAAAAAGCTACTTTGAGTGGTTATGTGTACACACACACACCACCAAGGAGTCAGAGGCCTTAACCTTCAGATTGCGTCTGAGCCTTCACTGGCCTGCCTGTGTCTATTGGCCTGTGTGCCTACACCCATATGGCCTGTGTGCCCATTTGTGTGTGTGTGTCTGTGCTTGTTGCGTACATGCCAATATCTGTCAATCAAGCAATCTACATGGTACTGGTCTTCACTGGAGTGAACAGAGCATGTCTCATCTGCCTACGGATCCTTGTAATTTCTTCCACCTCCTGGGTCTATCATGACCCTCCTCCTTTCCTGACATCAGAACTCAGAATCCACACCCAGATTTAAATGAAAATATAAGCCAAATTAAAAACAGAAAGGTAACTGGGGGTATGGGGTTGACTGCCAGGGTTCGTGAAGCTTGGGGTTTGGTTCCAGAACATACATTTAATCTCAATTCCAGGTAGAGGTAGGAGGATCTGAAGTTCAAAGTTGATTCTATGTTACAAACATTTCAAGCCCAACAGGGGATACATGAGACCCAGTGTTAAACTAACAAATAGGAGGAAGGAGAAACAATTGTGTATGAAGTGTTTTTCTCACCAAGCAAGAAGAAAACAGAAACAGAGAGTTAGAAACTGAATAACTGATGTCCAAAAGATAAAGGAAGGTGAAGTTGGTCTCTGAGAACAGCCAAGTTATACTATGGACTATACAGGGTGCCTATACTTCTGTCTGACCTACAACCTAACTGCTCTGTGGTCCCAAGTTCTTCCAGCCAGTCTGGGGCCCCAGGACTATAAGAACTTACAAACTGTTGTCACCCCAAGGCAGCCAAGTAAGCCTGTGTTTGCTGAAAGAATCCTGAAGCATTTATGTGGCTTCTCTATGGGCAAAGACTTTAACCCTAAGACATAAATACTCATCCTGGACATGACCTCCGCCTGCTGTTACTGTGATCTTTTAGGTTTTGAAAGAGCCTGTTTGGTATTGGTATTTTGTTTATTTACTCCTTCTGCTTTTGTTTCTCTCAATTTTATTGTCCCTTAGATCAAAGTTCACATTCACCTAGGTCCCAGACTACAGAATGCATAGTATATTTTTTCACAACTTCCTCCTGATATTTTCTGGGCAACATAAGGGTGAAGAAGGAGCTTGGGATGGGGCATTGGTGCAGCCATGGTGGCTCCTGTACACTAAGTGTTACATTGCATGGCCCATGTCACATTTACCAGCTTCCTTCTGTATCTTCAACTCTTCACCTGGTAGCCCGTGAGCACCCAGCACTGACTGAGCACTCGCTGATAGGCTGATGGACTGTGTGGAGGTAAAAATTCTTGCCCCCTGAGTACAACTTGCTGTGTTTTATCTTTTTTTCAGTGTTTATTTTTTTATTGGATATTTTATTTACATTTCAGATGTTACCCCCTTACCCCATTCCCCACCCCCCCGCCCAGGAACCCTCTATCCCATCCCCCCTCCTCCTGCTTCTCTGTGGATGTGCCCCTATCTACCGCCCCCACTCCCACCTCCCCACCCTCAAATTCCTCCACACACAGCGTCCAGCCTTCATGGGACCAAGGATTTCCTCTCCCACCTATGCCCAACAGGGCCATCCTCCCTTACGTATACAGCTGGAGCCATGGGTCCCTCCCTAAGTGCTCCCAGGCTGGTGGTTTAGATTCTGAGAGCTCTGGTTGGTTGGTATTGTTGCTCTCCCCATGGGGCTACAAACCCTTTCAGCTCCTTCAGTCTTCTCTCTAACTCCTCCATTGGGAACCCCTTGATCAGTTCAATGGTTAGCTATGAGGATCTGCCTCTGAATATGTCAAGCTCTGGCAGACCTCTAAGGACACAGCTGTACCAGGCTCCTGTCAGCATGTACTTCCTGACATCCACATCAGTGTCTAACTTTGGTGACTGCATGGGATGGATACCCAGGTGGAATGGTCTCCAGACGACCCCTCCTTCAGTTTCTGTCCCACACTCTGTCTCCATATTTGCTCTATGCTTTATCTTTATTAAGAATACTAACTCAATGATTCACGTTAGACAGTGAATTATTGTTCTCCAGAAACGGAGGTTCAGTATGGAGATAAGATACTTGTCAGTGGGGTGTGTGGAAAGGGTGGGTGTGGGAGGGTAGGGAGGCCACGAGGCGGAGAAAGAGAGAGTAGAAGCTGGAGAGAGGAGAGACACCATGGGCTAGGTAACTGAATCATGAAAACAGGGCCATAAGGACTGGCCAATTGGAGTTAAGAGCAGCCCAGCTGGAACTGGGCAAGTTATAACTCAAAGTTATTGATAGGAGATAGACATACTAGCTTAGAGGGTAGATGTCTGCCCAGCTCTACTGCATTAAAGGCTTATTATAAACGCAAAAGCTGTGTGTCTTTTATCTGGGAAATGAATAAGCCAAGGTGGAGTAGAAACCACCAAACGAGATCAAATATTTAATACAATATGTGTTAATTCAGAGGATCAAGCATTGAAAAGTGAATAAAAGTAAACTACTTATACTTGTTAATTCCAGAAACCCACACAGAGATAAAAGCGATTTAAACATATTCACAACAGTGAAAAAAATATTTGAACAATTATTTAGTACAAAGAAAGGACAAATATAAATGAAATAGCTAGGGGGATCTAGAACTATCCTTTTGAAGCAAGACTCAACAGGCCAGACTACCAGAGCTTGCGCCTAAGTCAAACACGTAGGTAAATGTTGAAACATGAAAACTCAGAAAATAATAATGGGATTCCTCTCAGCGGAGTTACTTGGATTTACCAGCAATTCCAACCTATCTCTTTTCAGCTGGTGTTTGCTATAAGAGATGTGTAGGAAATGTCTTCTTTTCAATGTACAGAATTAAAAGTTTTTGGGGGGGATTGGAGAGATGGCTCAGCAGTTTAGAGTGCTTGCTGATGTACTTGAGGACCAGAGGTTGGTTCCCGTGATCCACACTGGGTAGCTAACTCTAGCTATAGAGGGTCTGATGTCCTCTTCTGGCCTCTATGAGCATACATATGCATGTGGCATATATTCACACATATATACATAAATAAAAATAAATCTTTAAAAGTATAGTTTCTTAACCACAGATGTTCTCTTAGAAAGCAAAAGCCCAATGTTGTTTTACTGATTATAATACAGTTATCAAATCTAATAGGCTAAAAAAGAAACAGGATGATCTTCATGCATACATGTGTATGCACGTGTGTCCACGCGTAATTATTTTCATGTGCATATGTACTCTTAGACGTGACTACGTGCTTGTGTACTGTGTGTGTTCCTGTGGAATTTCAGAGGAAAACTGCAGGGTCTCATCATTAAGGTTCCATCTACCCTGATTTTTCAGACAATGTCTCTCACAGGTCTGGAATGATTAACAAGTCAGTTAGGCTGACTGATAAGGAAGCTCCAAGGAGTCTTTCTTGTTTCTATCTCCTGAGAGCTGAGATTAGAAATATGAGCCTCTCTGCCTTGTATTTTCCCATGTGTTTTGAGGATTCGATACTTGCAAGGCAAGTACTTTCCCAGCTGGACTCTCCCACAGCCCTTGGGCCATGTTAACTGGCATCGTATATCATGGAGATCAACTCTCAAAAATTGTATTGATTATTATTATAATTGTCTGTGTGCATGTGTGTGCATGATATGGGAGGGAACATGTCCCATGGAGTATGTATAGACATCACAGGATAACACTGTGGCGTCCGTTCTCCACTTCTACCTTTACATGGGTTCCTGCAAACTAACTCAGGTCATCAGGGTTGAGCCCCAAGAACCTTTACCTTCTCAGCCATCTTTCCAGTTCAAGATCAATTTTAAGGATACTCCAAATACTGATCTATAAGAAAAGCCAGATTTTCTTTTTTAAAAAGATTTTTAAAAATTAACTTGTTTATTTTATGTATGAGTTCAATGCTGCTATCTTCAGACACACCAGAAGAAGACATCTGATCTTGTTACAGATGGTTGTGAGCCACCACATGGTTGCTGGGAACTGAACTCAGGACCTTTGGAAGTGCAGCCAGTGCTCTTAACCAGTAAGCTATCTCTCCAGCAGCCCAAAAAAGCCTGATTTTCACTACATGCATCTGCAAAATCTGCCAGGTTGACTAGCCAAACCATTCTATTAGCAAATATTTTTTACTTTGAAGAAAATAAGTCTAATAACAATGTAGAAAAGTAAGAGTCACACATAGTCTTAGAACCTTTACTCTCACTGAACTAATAATTTTAAATATTGGCTAACAGAAGTTTTTTTAAAGACTTTTTTAGATTACTTTTTTAACCCTGTATGTGTGTGAGCATTAGTGCCAACAGAGGTTGAAGGCTTCGGATCCTCTCAGATCTACTTACAGGAGGTTTTCAGCATCCTAATGTGATGCTTGAAACCAAGCTAGGTTCTGCTGCCCTCTTTACTCCTGAGCCATCTCTGCAGCCCCAGTGATTAATAGTTTTAGACTTTTATTTTACTTATTTTTAATGTATCTTAAAAGCAGCAGAATAAATAAAAGTTCTTGTCATATTCTTTAGGAAGCTCTTTACTTGGGAAGGCAATGACAGTTTTCTATACCTGGTAAGAACAAAAGTAGCATTCATTCATTCATTCATTCATTCAGTTTGTTTGTTTGTTTCATCAACAAACCTTGCTACTACACCAGAATTATCTCAGTCCAAGAGACACAAGACCCTTACAATGGCTCCCTCATACCCCTTTTCTTATGATATGGAAGCCATACACCTGGTTACCTATAAAGGAGAGAGCATGAGTGCTTAGCAAGGAGGGAAATATTACTAGAAAAACATGAAGATAAAGGGAGTCTGGAAAAACCACACTTCTGCATAAAGAAAGATGGTATTCAACAGGAGGAGGCAGGAGGAAGGCTCCACCCACCAGGGACGACATCTAGGCAAAAACACAGAGAAGACAAGGGGGGGAAGGAAATGGTTGCACTTGACAAGAACATGGTAGAAAGGACAGTCCTTGGAATTGCCCTAAATACATTTCAAAATCTCAAGGAAGGTACTGAAGTGGCTTCTTGGGAAGTTTTAACTGTTCAGAGTGGGCCATAAGAATTATTACAGGGTCTCGAGGCAGAGGACACATTAAGAGATGTAACTTTGGAAGATTAATCTGGCAACAATGCATAAAAATACTAAGGGGGGGGATGGAAAAAGCGAGGAGCCAGATGGGAACACACAACTGCCATCTAAGGAATGGGCACTGAGGAAACAAGACAGGGTCAGGAAGAGTGACTCAGAAGAATCAGAAAACACTGAACAAACATCATTAGAGCAGGGAGGAAGGAAAAGGAAGGAATATTTACCAAGGACTTGCACGTACCATAGCAAAACACGTAGAATGAAAACCTCTGTTTGACTTTTGAACAGTTCAAATTTATGTCTTGTTTTGGCCATGGGATAATTACCAATAATTGTCACTTTGAACCTCAACGTGTTCTGGTTTTGATAATATATTAAAAGACCCAATTAATTAATTACAGTATTGTGAATTGAAACTGGCATGCTAGGCAAGTGCTCTGCCACTAGGCTATACCTCAGTCTCACACACTCATATTCTTTAATACACATTCCCTCTTTTTCCTACAAAATGACACACAAGCTGACACATCAAGAAACCGAAGCTCTGATAGGTGAGTTATATAATGGTGTGTGACTGGTAAGTGGTTGATGTGTAGATTTGAACCCAAAATTATGTTCTTCCTAAACCTAGGGACTTTCTATCAGCGTCTACCTAGGTGACTGGTTGTGACCTGTAGCAAGTACACACATCAGGAGGAGCACAGGTGGGGAGAAGGTTGTATGTGTGGTCTCTAAGGCTCTGGAAGGCCACTGCAGCAGTTGGAGACACTGGATGCTGCTCAGGAGTGAAGTTATACACTTGGGATAGTTGTGTGAGCTTTCTATATGAACACATGCAGGATCTGAAACCCTGGGGATCAAATGCTGTCACCACACATGAGCCTGATTCCTGCAGCAGCCAGGCACATGTAACACAGTAAAGGACAAGCAGGAGACACTGGGGAGGGGCAGGAAGATATGTCTATGAGAATGAGCATATATTTCTCTTGAAAATTATCTGTACTTTGAGACAAAAATAACACATGTACTAAAATGACGGCCTATCTCCTTTAGTTATTTATTTTTTGGACAAATTTTCACTATGTCTCCAGCTCTAACTCCCTATGATCCTCCTGCCTCAGCCTCTGACATTCTAAAATTACAGGTATGCATTACAGTGCACAGCAGTAGCCCACTTTGAAAATAATTTTTACATTTATTTATTTAGTGAATGTATGTTTGTATTGATGTCAGCATGCATGCCACAGACAGAGCATGTGACCAAAGGACAACTTGAAGGAGCTGGCTCTCTCCTTTCATATGGGTTCTGGGCACTGAACTAAACTCAGTAAGCTTGGTGGCCAATGCCTTTATCTGTTGCACCATCTTGTATACCCAGTAGCTCATTTCTTCAAAAAAAATCACAATTGGAATATTTTCTGATAATTTAATTTTAAGATAGTTATTTTGTTAGAGAGAAACCGTATAAATTGCCTAGAATAGTCTAAGCCACATTCACTCAATTCTTGTTCTCTTTTTCATCATAGGAGACACAGAATCAAAGACATTTAAAAAATGCAATGAGTGTTTATCAACGTCACTAGCATCTTCCAGGTGTGATAAGACAAAGGGTGGTGCTTTCATTGTTCAAGCTTAGACAATGTTTCTCAGATGATGTTGCCATAAACTCTGAAGCGGGAGGGAAAGGAACCTGGAAACAGAGGAACAAAGTAGGGGAAGCATTTAAAAAGCAATACCCAGGCTGGATATGGTGCTTCACGGCTGCCATCCAGCACTCAGGAGGCAAAGGAAGATGGCTGTGAGTTCAAGGCTAGCCTGGGTCTTGTAGTTTAGTTTCAGAGAAACCAATAGATAAATAAATAACAAGACTCTCAGATTTAAAACTGGTTTACTTTAGAAAAAGGAGCCTTCTTTACAAGGACTAGAATTCTAAATCTTGTCATTGCTTCATACTTTAAGCTGAAAGACATTAAGCACCTGTCAGTCAAAGGTTCTCAAACCCAGACCTAATTACCAGATGCTCATGACAACATCCTAAATGCCTGGGTCACATCTTAGCGCCTTCTGATGCAATTGGTCAGGGATGGACCTTAAGAACATCTGTCTCTAACCAGGGACCAGGAAATGCCAATGCTCTTGTCCCAGGCACCTCACTCTCAGAGCCAGTAGCTTACACTGTAGGCTGTGTGTTACAGGGCAGGCTGGCTGCTGCCGTCTGCAGAACGACAATGGAGCAGAAGGCTGGGTTTCTCATGGCACTCTGGAAAATGATTCAACGGCGTGACTTGTGAGAGAGGTCCAACTTTTTGCCTCATTGTCTGTGTTCTGAATCCAACCTAGTTTAATATTTTGGAAAATGTTACCCCTTTCGGTCCTGAGCAAAGTAAATATTTGGTCAGTTGTTAAGGATGAGCTGCAGAGCAAGACCTAAAGATGTATCCAGATTCAGCAGGAAGGCTGGGCGCTGCTCTGCACCTTCCTCCAGACTGTGATTTGTAATGGCCTTCAGGAGCCAGCAGAAATACCAACCACTTGATCTATTAAGAAAAGGCTGAATGGACCTTTTCACAGCAGAATATATTTTTTCCACACCGACTCTTCATTATGCTTTGGCAGTGAAAGGAGAAAGGAGAGAC
This sequence comes from Grammomys surdaster, assembly GCF_004785775.1. NCBI lineage: Eukaryota > Metazoa > Chordata > Mammalia > Rodentia > Muridae > Grammomys > Grammomys surdaster. The sequence goes on from NW_021604767.1 coordinate 1,376,877, forward strand.
GAAATACTTTTCTGTCAGAAGGATTCTATGTGGGCATTGTTCTCAGATGAATAACCCAGGAGCAGCAAGTTTCAAATTGGAAGAAAATTTTAACAACCCATGTGGTTTGACAATCGACACAACTAGGTCCCAGGAGAGGTCAACACCATTTACCAGAACACCAGATGGTTACAGAATTGGAACCGCAAGAAAACGAAGATGCTCTTGACCCTAGAGCAACAGTTTTCTTACCATAGCTCATCAGTTCTCCGAGATAAGAATAATGGTGAATTGGGTCCTTGAGGTGTCTCAGTAGGTAACGGTGCCTGCAACTAACCCTGGCAGCCTGAGTTTTATCCCTGGGGTATGGGATACATGGCAGAAGGAAAGAACACAATCCCATAAGTTGTCCTCTGCCCTTCACATGCATGAACATAGACACAAACACATATGATGTACACAAGCACCTCCACACATACACATGCATCCGTGCTCACATTCATGTACGACACACACACACACACACACACACACACACACACTAAATACATTTTAACAGAGTAATGAATTGGTTTTAAAAATGAAACCCAAATTCTACCAATTGTATAGTTTACCCAGCACACTTCCTGCTAATTACTAACCCACGTGGTTGTAAATGCTGAGGGAGTTCACAGAGGGGAGTTCTTGGGAGCCCTTTTTCCTGTGTAAGCACTTCCTAATGTATCTTCTACTGAGATGATTCAGACCTTCTCGTACTATGTGGCTGAGAAGTATAGAAATAGAGTCCTAATTATAATGAAATTTACATTTTTGTCAAGAAATTACCTTAGGGAAATGGTATGGGTTTTATGTCTCTACAGCACTGAAGTCATTGAAGGAAAACAGAGTAGATCAGGTCCATTGAGTTGGAGCCCTGTAAATGACAAGAGTTTTTGGATTACCTGTGATGGGTAATCTTGTCTGTCAACTTTAACCCTTTCGGGAAGGGGGAACTTCAATTGAGGAACTGCCTTTATCAGATTGGCCTGTGGGTATGTCTGAGGCCTCTTGATTGCTAATTGATGGAGGAGAACCCAGCCTATAATGGGTAGTACCATCTGGAGGAAGGTGGGCCTGGACGGTATAAGAAAAGTAGGTAAAAATGAAGCAAGGAACAAACCAGTAAACACTCTTTCTCCAGGGTGTCTACTTTGGCCTCTGCTTGAGTTCTTGCCCTAACCCCTGTCAGTGACCCAGTTGTATTCTGAAATGACCCCCTTCCTTCTCTAGTTGCTTTTGGTCTGTTTGATCATAGCAACAAAAAACTAACAAGAGCAGACCTTCAGACAGTTTTAGTGATGAGAAGAACAGAGACCAAGCCCATTATTCTTGCTCTGTCTCGCCATGTGATGCTCTCCGACAAGCTACTGCCATGAGTTTGGACCTTGTCAGCTTCCACAGGCATGAGCTTAATAAACTTCTCTTCTTTATAAATTATTTGCTCTATGAGATTCAGTTATAGCACCAGAAAATTGGCTAGGACACGAAACATATATAGGGAGTAACAGGAAACATACATAGGGGTATTACTACAAGGGGTACTAGACCCATTTGGCCCTCCTATCACGCTTCTCATCTCCAACTTGGTAGCTAGAAAGAATCCACTGCCTTGCTACAGAGGGATAAGATGGGATGAGAGCCACAAAGCAATTGCCTAGGGATTGAAACACTCCCTCCAGGGGGAGGGTGCAGGGAGGCTCAGGAAACTCTGGATGTAAACAAACTCAGCATGTCTAGGAAGGCTGAAGCTTACAGGCCTCACCAGGGTCAGTGGGACTGTTATAAAAGCGGTTTATGAGTGTTGGGGAGGAGAATGACCAGAAGATGTGGGAGAGTGGCTTTGTCAATCTGTCAGGTTATCTGGCCAGTCATCCAGAGAGCTCTAGGCATACAGCTTTTATGAATGCTCAGCCATGTTGGGGTGGGCTTTTCAATAAGGCATTTCTATAAGGCCCTGGCATTTGAGCCATCCCTGTCTCTGTCAGTAGTCCCTCACCCATACACCTCTATTAGTGAACCAATAGAAACTAATTGGTTCACTAAATTGGATGCTAGTAGAATTTTGAGTTTGGTCTGTCATGGGTTCCCCATGTGGGTGAGTTGACATTGTGTATCGCAATCACCCAGAGAAGGTCTCCCACGACAAGGACTGAATTAGAGATGCATCATTCGGAACATTGGCTCAAGACACAAAAGAACACTGGAAAGATGAGAAGTGTTCAACAGTGTGTGCAGTTGGGGGACATGCTTGACAGCTGACCAAAGAGATGGCCCATAAGACCAACAGTGACCAGGGGATAGCATGGAAAACCTGCTAGCACTTTCTTCGTGTCCCATCAGGTGGATATGGGCATCAATGAGAGTTGAGAATGGTCGCATGGGTGGCTAATGGCAGCCAAGATGTGTTCTTAGGTCAAACATGACGTTCAATCCAGATTCTTACATTTGCTGCTGATGTGCTTTTGGGTTGCCAGGTAACCTCTATATGTCTCACATTCTTTATCTGCACTGTAGCGATGATAATAACTAACTCTTCAGTTTGCCCATTCATTCTCCAGGTACTTATAAAGCAGCCATCATGGGTTTGACATTTTTCAAGACGCCAGATGACGGTAGAGACAGCTAAGATCTCTGCTTTTCATGGATCCACACTTCAGAGTGTGCAGAGGGGTCCAGAAAATATGTAAATATGATGAATGAATTAAATTCATCTACAGCAATTAATGCTGAGAAGCAGATTGAAACAATATCTCTCAGAAGATTTATATAAATGAAAACCTGTAAGATAAGGGCCAGCTTTGAGACACTCTGGTGCCGAGCCATAGATTTCTGGCAACCATAATTCACTGCCCCTGCTGCCCTGGCATATCCTGAGTGGAAAGAAGTATTTCAAGACACAGCTGGTGGCAACGGTTAAAGGAAAGGGGGCAAGAGAGAATGATTGACAGCATAGTTTACGGTACAAAGGAAGTCCTCTGTAAGAGGAACCATTGAGTCATTATTCATTATTCATATTTTTCAAAGCTTTCATGATTTATTAATGTCCCCTGTAAAGTAAACCCAGACACAAGCCATTGCTCTTCCAACCTGTGACTCCCACACCCAGACACTGCTACATGGGAAGAGCTTTGTGTCACTTGGTTTATCCCACCTGTTCAACATGACCCCGGCACAACTGGACATTAGCAAGCAGAGCATGCGTATTGTAGACCTGGAAATAAAGTTGGTTTGGGGGGAATTTCAATTTTCATGTCATGACTAGAGGTTTGAAGGTTTCTTGGAGGAGCCTTAGAAGTCCTGAAGAACAGAAGGTTAGGGGAGATGAGAAAGGCAGGACTCCAGGCCTTGGGCACATATTTCAAGCAAGTGAGTTCCAAAGATATCTAGTTTATGTTTTATTTTTCATTGGAACACTGAGCTGTGCTGAAAATACACACACACACACACACACACACACACACACACACACACGCCTAATAACTTGGAGTCACTGCTTGACCCTCAAGCTTACCCAAGATCCTTAAGTAACCAGAAGTGAACTGAAACTAGCATGCCTCCTGACTCGGTTGTAGGACTTTCTCCACATGCTTTGTGACATGTCTATTCCGATGCTGATGGATAGGGAACTTCCGCTGGACTCTGGGTTGGTCAGTGTGCATTGCCTTTCACAGAAGTATGTATCTGAAGTCTGATGCGCTCAGAAGCCCATTTCTATTCTGCGAGTTTTCACAACAAATGGAAGACTTGCTTCCAGGGGCTTGCAGTTCTCAGAGGCTTCCTGTTCTTGGAATCAGGCAATGTTTCAATTAGAGTCTCTGTGACATTTGAAGGAATAAGAGTAATTTACAAGTAGATTACAAAAATGTTGACTTGCTTTTCTTCCCACATGAGGAGCAAGTAAAGCTGAAAATGTTGAGGGGGATATCTACCAAATCTGAGGTAAGAAGGCAGCAGTTGTTTACAAATGCAAAAACAGACATGATTTTCAAAGGTAGGGATGAAGCAGGGTCCTCCCAACAGGAGCCACTAACATTAGAGTACACAAATAATGGATGCTCTGTTTAAACTCAAGCTTACCTGATTCTGTCATTTAATAATTCATATTTACAACTTAATAATCATACTCTTTGGAATATCATACAACCATAGGAAAGAAATCCATGGAAACACTTAAGAGACGTCGAAACTGCATATGATAAGGTAAACTTAAAAAGCCAATTACCAGTAATAAATTTAACACAATACTTCTTAAAACATTAGAAGCAGGTTTAGAGAGATAATGAATTCTGCAAAGATTTGAAAAGGCATATGTTACAAACTTGCATTAGGGAAATAAGGCAGGAGGTTTGGGTCACAGGGTAACAACTCTCCTATCTGAAAAGAATGGTAGGAACAGAGGAGATACATCTCGCTGTGCTTTGTATCACAGAAATGAATACTGACATCTTAAAATGTACTCTACTCTGTGTCCAAAGGTAGCTGCCTATACTTATTGATTTATCCTCATTTTGATGACTTGATCCTAGCAGCTAAAGCAGGTGTATTTTCACATTCAAGTCACTCTCAGAAAGGCTAACATGTTCTTTTCAAGGGAGAATAAAGATGTTCCCAAGTATCCTACCACTACACTGAAAAGCAAACTCCCACAAAACAGCCACATTACTACGCTCTTGCTCTATGCCATTCATTTAAGCTTCTAAAGAGCAGTGAATTCACAAACAGGGATATGCAACTAGCACCATGCACATTAGAAAAGGTGGAGGCTGAAGCAAGCTGTGCTTCCTCCATCCTAGGGTAGGTGTGTGGAAAGCACAGCTTCGTGCAGGGAAGAAGGGGTTATGGATCAGCATAGCCCTGCCGAAACATAGTTTGCATGTTAGGTTATAACATTTAACTATAGATATGATCAGACCATGCAGACAGCAATTCCACTTTGGGGAACATACCTCAAATAGTCAAATGTATGTAAACACTTCCATACATAAAGATCTTTAAAATATTAATTTTAGAATGGGTAAATTATAATTTTCTAAAATTCTATTCAATGAAAGATGATTGGATATCAGGAGCTCAATATAGTGAGAATTCTATAATTTAATAACCGATATCTATAATTTAGTGCTTGTATCTTTGGAATATCATTCAACAAGAGGAAAGGAATCTGTGGAAACATGGAGAGTAAAATGCATGTGATGAGCTACATTTAAAAAGCCAATCAGTCGCAGTAAATTTAACACAATGCTTGGCAGCAAAAGCAAGTGGAAGAATCCAGAAGGAATCAGAGCAAAATGGCCACAATGATGGAATAGTAGGCAATATTTCCTTTTTCTTTGTTTTCTTATAATGTGGTTCTATTGCCTCTTAAATAGTAATAATAAAAAACGAGAAGAAAGATACTGAAAATACACAGCAGCTGAATGAGGAAGAAGAAATTAGAGATAAAGAAAGCTCAAATACACTTGGGAACGTTTTATGGAAAATTGCTTTTGTTATATTTCTTTAGCATCTGGTTAATAGTAATAATTTGTTAATTCAATAAACTGGTTTATTTTAGATGGGGATTTAGAAAGGTTCCAAATCAGAGATTTACTGTCCCCCGCTCATGGAGGTCTTCCGAGTCTCACATAAACAAAGGTTCCTCTGAAAATGTACTAAAGCAACACCGAAAAATGATTCATACTGAAAGCAAATAACAAAACAGACCTACAAAGGGTCCAGACCAACTGTCTGCAGAGGGCTCAAGCATCCACTAAAACAGCAAAAGTACTTTGTAATAGGCTAAATTCACTCTGTTGGCAACTGAAAAACAAGCTGATACTCTGGCATCTACCTCTACCAAGATGGGGTAACTGCTTTCTTTTGCAGTTGATGAGAAAAAGAGGGAAAGCGGACCCAAGGTGGGAGAGGTTGTCAAGTCTGAGAGCAAGTGGGGGTATTCACTGTCCAGGAAGGGCACACTCTGGGCATTTCCAGTATCCTGAGTGCCCCCCTCCAAGTACCTAGACCAGCTGACCTGTTCTGTTAATCCAGGTCAAATGAGACTAGGACTCAGACACCCACTTGAGAAAACATCCTGAGATTGTTTGAGGTTGGATAGTTTGGTTGTTTATGCTTTGTTTCAAGGTCACATTTTTAAAAAGTCTTCCATAAACAGCACTGGTTCTCTTTTGTCTTGAACCAAGCACAGATGAAATTGCGTTTGGTCTTCCTCATAGTGCTCTGTGTTTTCAGTAATAGTTGTCATCCAACTTCTTGCCACGTATGGCCAGTTGATACCAGGTGACGCTGGCCAGAATGACATCTCTGCATTCAACCTAATCTACACCACCAATTCCAGATTCTCTGATTCCTGGGAGTCTGTTTTCCTATATCCCCTTCCCTGGGAACTTCTTTATCAACCATTGTTCTTAATTGCAGGCAGTAGACACTGACTCTGACTCTGGGTATCAGTGAAATAACAACCAGAAAGCTGGGAATATAGAATGTAATGAAGTCTGAAGGCTTAAACTCCCTAAGAACTGTCAACACAATAGCTAGAAGTTCTACACTGTGAGCAAGCAAGTATCCCACTAACAAATCATTTCAAGCATTGTGTTAGAAAAAACATATATAATTAATAACAAGTATAAAAGCATTTCAATCCAATGTGTGTAGCACTGCCTAGTGACAAGGCACTGGTGGCTGCTATAGTGGCTTTATCACTAATGAGTCGTCTGACCCTGCATGAGCTACTTTCATTACTGAGAAAGCCATCTGTAAAATGATGAACCTCATTAGAGGCTCTCTCCACTGTGGTTCTTTCTGGCTCACATGTTGCTTGACTCCATGTTAGTAGTGGCCACTTCCTCTCACCTGTTCCCTTATGCCTGGAGATGACATAGGAAGGGAAGCCCTGATCACTGTTAGCAAACCTCAGTTGAGTCCTTCTGCAGCCCAGGGTGGAGTCCTCTCCACCTGTCAGCCGGCATTTACCATTCCTGCTCTGTTCTCCTGTTCTGATTTCGCAGACGAGCCAAACCAGAGTACCAAAGGCATCCTGACAACATCAGATAAAGTATTTGCTGAAAAGAATCTCCAAGAGCAGATCTTGCCCTGCTGCTAAACATCAATTCAGCTTGTACAGTCTCCCTGGTAACAGAGAAGAGAGCATCTTGTCCACTGAAAGTTTTGTCACATCATTCAGACAGGTTTTAGAGCCTCTCAGCATGGTGCTTGCCATTGAGTCCCCACAGGACTTTCTTTGTCCTCCATTCCCCCTCTGCACACATCTGATGACTTCTCCATTTATATCCTGCAGGAATCCTCCAGGAACACAATGCAACTCAGAGAAACCCAGAAAAGCCCTGGGCCTGATTCCACTAGTGTTCATAATCAAAGAGCTTGAAAACAGACATATCAGAACTCCGGATAGAATGGGCAAAAGGAGGAGTCTACTGAAGTGGGAGGAGCAACAAGAAAACTGATACTCTTCTTATTTTAAACCAAGCTTCAGCTCAACAAATGAGACTTACATCAGAGTTGGAGAAGGCTACATGTCCATCAGAAAGACTCAAGGCCACAGGGCCTTAGACACGAGATCACCAAATGATAACTGCTTTTTAATTAAAATTTGATTTCTGTGATCATGCCTTTATTTCTGCATCATCTGTGGCTATTCTTTCTCTATAATTGGAGTGGAGAGTCAGGACAGAGACTCTGTAGCCTGAGAATCCTGAAGCACTTAGCATTTTTTTTACAGTGGAAAAAACAAAAGGCTAACATTGTCTTTATGCTTCATATAAGGAAGTATGCAGGTCAGGAACACAAGACAAATAAGGCCACTGAAGGCAAAAATATTTGCTCTTATCATGGTTCTTATGTCTCAGTCACTTTATAGTCCACATTAACTGCACAGACTCTAGTTATCAAACCTAAAATTCAGGTCAAAAGCAAGAGGCTAAAAAAAAAAAGGTGGTTTGGGGGTCCTTTCCTTCTCCCCATCCATTCATCCATCCATCCATCCATCCATCCATTGATCTATCTATCTATCTATCTATCTATCTATCTATCTATCTATCTATCGATCTGTTTGCCAGATCCTAGTGTCTACAGACTCAGCAAAAAAAAAAAAAAAGGAATCCACTGTTCCAGAAAAAGGAGAGAGAAGATGTTGAGTTAGACCTGCACCAAACTTTATTACAAATTCTATTCAGAGACATCACAAGTAGCAAGATTTTTGTGCAACCCACACCCTTCCCATTTGAGGGAAGAATTCTTTTTAAAAGAAGAATTTGCGGTAAAAACTATAGCTGCTCCTGTTTGCTGTGTATCAGTGATGAGTATGAGTAACAGCCATCTTTCAACAGGGCAAACTGAGCAGTCACCATGACACTGGTAGAGGGCGAGGGACATAAACTAGAGTTACCCCTAACTTCTGTCCTCTAGGACCTGAGTCAGTGTGGAAGCAAGAGGTGTAAACATGTAAATGGTTGTGTGTGTAGGGACAGGGGAGTAATGTTCCTTCATCCAATAGAGAAAACAAGTAAGGAAAGCGTAAGGCTAATTAAATGCTGAGGAAACAGTCGGGTGGGTATTATAGGGAAAGAAAGAAAGGAATCCCATTTTAATATTAGGAGGCATCACATGTAACAGTCGAAAGAGAATGGAAGCATGAATATATGGATCCCAGACACCACGGTATGGAATGGAGGGAGGGGTCAGTCTGAGACAAGCAGACAGCACCCCCAGGACAGAAGCAAATGCAGCACAAAGACCTTGCATTTAATCTGGGTATTACTGAATATGGCTATCATGGCAAGACATGATTAATTAGTGTTACAGAATGGTCATTCTAGTCAGTGAAGAGGGTTGAGGTGGAAGAGCAGGTAGAGACGGGAAGATGGTTTCTGTTAACCTCCATCACATGTTCAGCCTTCATACTTAACGTAGGATTGTATGTTGCTGTGGGGGATTTATTCACCTAGTAGCTAAGTAAAGAGATATAACTGATAGTAAGCCCCAGTACTTATCTAACTGTCAGTCATCCTAAGAAGCCCCACCCCACAGACAGAGTAAACTGGGCATCAGAACCCTGGAATGGCTTGTTTCTGCTCTCATAGGCAGTGGGTGGTAGAACAGAACTTGCATTGAGTTCTCCTGAGTCCAAGTTCAGGGCTCTTTCTGAGGCATGTCAGGAGCAACAAACATTCCAGACTTGACCTGTCACCCATAAATCCAACGCAGCCAGCCCCATTTGCATGCCTTGGCAGTCACATAGCCTAGTGGCATTAGTTAGTATAGGAAAACACTGAAGCATTTCCCTTCTGTTGCTTTCTGAGGCACGATATCAAGAGTATTTTATTAGGCTTTGGCAAAGTCTCTTCGTAGGAAAAAAATCATGCATATATTTTATTCTTCTTTTGTTTGGTGCTGTGGCACCTATTCAAACACGCATAAAAGATCTATTTCTCTATCATTCCAGCTCTCTATTTGATTATAGTCCCTCTCCCGTCATTTTCACAAGAAACCATATGGATCCTCAATGCCCTTGGTTAAAGTCTCTAGTCAAAAATATTTTACAGTATTTTAATTTGGGGTTATTTTTATAATTTTCACTTCAGACCAAAAAAAAAAATCTTTCCAAATACCCTTTGATCCTTAAGCTCAGTTTCAGTTAAAACTCATGTATTATGTTATACCATACATAGTCACAGCATTTAAAACGCTGCCCATTATTGGCCCATTATTTCTGTCTTTTTCCAGATTAGACAGTAAAATCCTTACCCTGGGTTTCTGCACTAGTTCAATATATCAAAGATTAAATATATGGCCGGGCAGTGTGGCGCACGCCTTTAATCCCAGCACTTGGGAGGCAGAGGAAGGCGGATTTCTGAGTTCCAGGACAGCCTGGTCTACAGAGTGAGTTCCAGGACAACCTGGGCTATACAGAGAAACCCTGTCTCGAAAAACCAAAAAAAAAAAAAAAAAACCACAACTATGGGGAGGCTGGGAGAATAATTCAGCAGTAGAGAACATGCCTTTCCACACCAATATTGTAATTTTTACAGGAAAAAACTCTGTTAGGATTAGATATACACAAATGCCTTCTTTTTGCCATTGATCTTCACACAGCAGAGAAGAACTATTTGGAGAGCAGCTACTTGGTATCTAGTAGCACATGTCGGGATGCTGAAGTGTACATTATGTTATCAAAATGAGTGCTATAGGTCATAATAATGTAGCGCTGCGTGTCTAAACAAAAATACTAGAGACAGAACATTTCAGCTTTACCATCATGGGCCATTCACTGCCCACCACTGAGCTACACTGTTGTGTAGGACAAGATTGGACAACTAAAGCATCTAAAAACAAGGACAGGGTTAAAGCACTGATCTGCCACACAGGGGCACATCTGTAATTACAAATACATGTCTCTCACATTCAGAAGGCTGAGGGAAGACCATCTTGAGTCTGAGGCCAAAAGAGGTAAAGGAGAGGGAATCTATTTACGGACTACCAGATTAGGAAGGAAAGATAACATTAAATAATACCATAGCTTTCACCAATCAGAAATTTACTTATGTATGTATTTTTTCTTTGATATCTAAGTAAAACTATTTTTTAATATTTAAAAGAAACAAAATCACTGAAAATTGTTAACAGTGGGCATACTTTTTCCACATGAATTTTACTCCACAATAAACATTCCAGGGAGCTTCTCAATTTCGTTCAGCTTCCTATGTTTATCGTTACAGGTTAATTTCATCTTTACTATTTCCTGATACAATTGATTTAAGGCACTATAGTAAATCACCCTAAAAGGGAATTGACAGGCTTTCTGTGGTTGAGTACCACGAGTCTTCTTCCTGTGTAAAAACCACTTCAGTCCAGTGTTCTACATTCCTCGCCATCACAAGGTTCCTTCAAGCACCTCGGAAGTTTGCCTTTTTAATTGTTTTATAATTGATATTCTCTGAAACTTTCATCTCCTCCTTCTTCTGGTCCCAGGCCTTCACTAATTTTCTTTTCACTTCTTTATTTCCTGTATATGAATATGCGGAAGCCTCAGGGAGGGGCATTCATGTGCATAATTATTCAAAGGACACCACACAAAGAAGCAGAGGTTGAGCACTCAGATACTCAGAGCTCTGTTCCCAGTGTCTGTGATACAGAGGTGAGCAGAGCAAGGCACTGCATCCCTTGATCTGAAGGGGAAGGACTGGAAAAAACTAGTGAACAGGCTGGAGAGAGAGCCAGTCAGTGAAGTGTTGGAGTGGCCTAGGAGGCAGGAGGCAGAAAGGAGGCTCTTGGAGCTCATTGGCAAGCCATCTTCCCAACTTAATGACACCAAGGACAGTGAGACCCTGTCTCAAAAAGAAAGAAAGAAAAAGACTGGGCAGTCTCTGTTAAGGGAACTAGAGGTTGTCCTCTGGACTGCGCACGTACATACATGCATGTTCCTGCTCACGCACTCACCCGTGCATATGCATATCTGGTGGAGGAGTGACTAGTGAACAGAGAATCTTTCCTAGTGCTCTGAAGGAATCTACAGTTCCTGTGATTGCTTTAACAAGTTATAATCACATAAGGGTATTGATAATGGATAACCTTATAGATCTGGAGGCTGAAACCAGATAGGTCTCAATAAGATGAAGTGTTGGTAGTCCTCTGTTTCTTTGGAAAGTTCTCTGGCAGTCTTTTTCTCACCATTGACACATCTGTAGGCATCCTAGTCATGGCCCTCCAATTTAAAACCATCCCAGGCCCATAGCTTACTCTTCTCATCTGCACTTTCCTTCCTCCCTCTTCCCATAGTAGACTCTGATCACACAGGGCCAACTGGACAATCCAGAGATGGTTAGCGATGGACATTTCATCAACAATTTCTGTGTGTGAGTGACACATATATACACCGTAAATACATACACACACATACACACATATATGTATATATACATATATACACACATATACACACACACACGAACACACACACACACATATATACATATACGTACATATATATATATATATGTGTCTGTGTGATATTGCTATGAAACCCAAGTTGGCCTCAAACTCATGATTTTCCTTCCAAGTGTCACAGATATGTAATACCTTCAATTTTTATTAATAATATTTTTTGCATTTTGTTTTCAATGCATCCTGGCCCCAGTTTCCCCTCACTCCACTTCCCCCTGATCCTCCCACCCCCCGCCCACATACACACACATTCAACTCTTATTCTCCCTCCGTATACTAGACTCAAAGGTTGGGGCTTCAGGCAACCAGGTCTTGGAGAGTCATTCATTGTCTCCTACAATGATACAATGAGATTATGGCTTTAGTATCTTGCCCTATCTATTCAGAGAATAGATACTTCATACAGCTAGTACTATCTATTTGCTTCTCAGTGGAGCTACTGCAGAGATGATGCAGTCTCCATCAACTTTCCAGATTAATTAAATGTTTCTGATGCAGAGAGACATTCAGGGCCCACAACAGCTGGCTTGAGGAGAGCATTCCCTCTGATGCCTACTTTCCTGCTTCCTCTTTGAAGCCAGCTGGGACCTGGTAGCTCCTGCTGAACTATGGTGGTGCTCTTCTCCTCTTCTCTTCTCTTCTCTTCTCTTCTCTTCTCTTCTCTTCTCTTCTCCTTCCCCTTCCCTCCCTCTCTCTTCCTCTCCAGCTGTTTTTTTTTTAATTTATTTTATTTTTATTTTTTGGCTGCTTCTTCCCCTGAGAGCTTCCCCACCCTGATTTCTGTTCACCTCAGCAATCTGCCTGAATTATAAATGGGGATGGTTGGTGTCGGTTAGTTCTTTCTGTTGTTGTTGTTGATCTGAGGAGATCATTTTCCAGAAAAGAAGACTGAGTTTGAAAATAACTGGGGAAGCAAAAATAGTTCAGAAAGGCACCTGAGAGGTGAATGATAAACTCTGACTGTTTTCGTAGGGCTCCTCTGATGAACATAAAGGAGGCGAGTTTAATTTTTAATTTCTGTGGTAGAGACTTGATTTTATGATGCTGCTATTTTGCCAGATGAAGCTGAAGCATCTTATTGTTCTCACTAAATTACAGCCTAAAAGGGTCCTAAAAGGGTCCTAAAAGGGTCTCCTAAGGATTCAGCCTTGACAGGCTAACAGAATCTAGAGGCACTGACCCTTCCTGCCCTTGATTATACAACACAGTTGTGAGCGTATGTGTCACCCTGTTTCAGGTATCTGCAGCCATCCATTCCACGGTGGATTCCTGGCTGTGTTTCCCATGCAACTGTAAGCACTCAGTAGGAAGAAGGAAGCTGCCTATCCCTTCTGCTGCCAGTGCTTCTCACAGTGGTGGCTGAGTGCTGTGGCTAGAAGTTGCTACATCTGATCATCTGATGATTTCATAATGAGTGTTGCTTGAAAATACTATAGAAAGAATAAATTTACTTCCTTGTTTGCTTTCCCCTGTGTGATGGGCTATGGACTGTGTCCAGCGGAAGATGTTGGGATTCATTTCTCAGAGGAAATGAGTGATGCCAAGTCACAGGGAAACATCCATGAATGACAGCAGTCGCAGCCGCCATCTTAGCATGCTTTCTTAGTATACTGTTCTCCTTTTCTTTTCTCCTGAGTTTTGCCAAATTAGACATACAGACACTTTCCCTTTGCCATAGGATGAAGAAGATAGGGAATTAAACCAACGAGTCCATGTACTCAAAATCTGAGAGACTAAGTCTTCCAAGCTGAATGAATGAACATGCACATCATTGTTATATCTACGTTCAGTCAAATGAGTTATGACAAACTGGGAAAGTAGTTCTCTAACCCGCCACTAACTTGTCCTTCCAGTTCACCCTCGGGATTAAATGAGAATCGCATTTATTTCGCATTCCATGGCCAAGAACATAGCCTGTTTTAATTTGTTTATTCGTTTGATTGTTTTTGTTTTTCTGCTATGAGAACCCAGAGACCTGATGTCATTCTTTAGATATGAGGATCTAGCCAATTATATCAAATGTATAACTACAATTAAAAAGCACACACATTTGTGTATGTGTGTGTGTGTGTGTGCTGTGTTGTAATGGTTACAAGAGATCTGAACTGAAACCTTTCTACATGTAGCTATAACGTTCACTTAGATGGTTGCTTTCTATAACCATGCTTTCCTACAAAGCTGTAGCTCACTGCCATGGAAGCAATGCCATTAACAGAAATAACAGTGGTGCCACAAATCTTCAGGGATTTTTTTTAATGGAAAGGAAAATGCTAAAACTAAAAATATACTTTTTATTTGCAACTGTGGGAATACAGACAGCAGAAAAACACAAGATGAGTGTATAATTAGGATGTGGAAGGTATTCAATGGTGGTTTTAAAGAAAGGAAAGTTCATACAATGAAATCTCTGGAGCAAAGAAGGCAAAAGAAAAAAATCACAAAAGAAAAGGCTGGGAGGGAGTGGCATCTCCCACAAGTTTCTTCAGCGCGCACTCAATGCAGAATCCTTACAGATCTGGGTAGTGCAGTGATGGGTAGTCACCCTAATACCTTTTGAGCTTGAGTTATGGATGACACTATAATCCCTGCACCCACAAAGAGAAATAACTACCAACTCAGAGACCTACTCAGAATACCCTAATTGTTAACTGTCCATCTTGATTGACATGGAATTTATAGAATCCACTAAAATGTATCAAGGTATGCAAGTGCTGAAATATAAGGGAAACAATCCTTTCCTTTTATAAACAAAAATTAGTTCATTTTTATAATGGGACGGCACATCTTTCAAGTATGGAAATTAAAGGAATAGTTTTAGTAGTCAGATTTCCATCTACCATATTGTTCCTAGAGATGAAATTCAGATTGCTAGACTTGGAGCCAGGCACCTTTACCCTCTAAACATCTATCAGCTCAACACTCTATTGTTGTGGATGCAATTTAATGATTTTGTACATGTATACATTGGGTTTTGATCACTTCGACCCTGTTCCCTCCTCTCCAACTCCTCCCCTAGACTCTCACTACTTTTCCCTTCCTGTGCATCCTTTAAAACCTACTCAGTCCACTTAGTGCTGCTTGAATGGGATGGTTGTGGGACCATGGGATGAATGTGGGACCATCTGCAGAGTATGTGCTGCTTATCAGGGTCCGCATCCCTAATGAAAACTGAATCTCCCCCAGCAGTCAGTGGCAATAGCTCCTCATTTAATTCTGGGACTCCTCGAACACCTCTCTATGCTGACACTGTGGTTGTTTTGATTGTGTGCAGGTCTTGGGAAGAGAGATGCAGATGATGTGAGGTCATTACAGCACCCTTATCTTTATCTCAGCTCTACACATCAGCCCCACTTAGACTTCTGAAGTCATACTATCAACATCAGTGGCCTAAATCTTTTAAATAATGCCTCTATTAGCATTATTAGCAATGCCTGCAAAATTATGTTCTGCATGCTTAAACTTAATGATCTCATTATGCTAGCTGTAAATTATTAATACAAATGTTCATCCATAAACTTTCGTAGCTGAAAATTTTAATTAAGCAGTTCTTTTCCTTTCTTTTCTTTCTCTTTTTGGATCTTTTGCTTTCTTTGCAATTTAAAATCTTCAGATAGTTAAAAGTAGCAATTCTGTTTTCTCTAACTCATTTACTAAGAGTTTATGGTAGAGTTGTGGTAGAAAAGCAAAGGATTCCTTATATCTTTCTTATCAAATAGATGTTTGAAAACTCCTAAGAATTCAAAGGAGTAGATCTGGCCCTATGCCTTTCTGTGAGCTGTCTGGTGGGTACATTTCCATTTATGAAGCTGACTGTGTTCTACCTAGGATGTTTTTATTCACTTAAAAATTTCAACAGTGAATGGATTTAAAATATTATTGAAGATTTGGTAATGGGGAAATATTACAGTTAATGATTAAAAAATACCCGTAGGGGTAAAAAAAAAGGTGTTGGTGATGGTTTAAATTAGATGCAGGAAGACTCCCTGCCAGCGTGACATCAGGGTCACATGGCAGAGAGCTCCTCGCCAGCCATGTACAATGGAAAGTGAAGAATTCAATTTTAATTTTAGCAGCTAACACAAAGTCACACACATGGCTATGTCAGCCTTCACTAATCTCTTGGATCTCATAGTACCACCAGGCAAACAAGTGAAGCACGTGTAGACTGCAAAAGAAGAAGAAAGACTATGGTGAACACTGTCATGGTATCTTGCTCCTCTACAGACAGATAAAATAAACAATATAGGCAGATGATATCAAGTGATTTGGAGACTAAACCTACATAGTAATTTCACTGTATTTCCATTGGCATGCCCATTAAAATTGATCCCTCAGCTACTGTGCTATCCATACATCTTTACAGTTGGTGCTTATCATCATCACCATTATCAGCAGCAGCACCATCAGTACAATCACTTTTACCTTACAATCTGTATTTTAGCAGAAACTTCAGTTTAAAGAATTCTTTGCTGTTGGCTGAAAGTCCTCATGAAGGCCCTCGAGTCTTATAACAGTACATTAATGCAATATTACATTAATCAACAACACCACAGACACACACTCTTCTAAACAAAAACAACTGTAAGAATTCACATCTGTGTTGTATGGGAAAGTGTGATCCTGATTTGGCAGAAATGTCACATTCTAGATTCAGCTGTTATGAAACAAATCCAATATGTGTACTTTGAATCAACTACAGAAACATGGATTGAGCAAAGGTAATGTATTTATGCATCATCCCTCATCGGCCGCTGGAACATATAACATGAAAATAACCAGCTGCAGAGCCTTAGACAGACATTCCTTTCACATTAATTGGCAAGCTTCTAAAAGATCTTTATCAAAAGGTTGCAAACAAGGCTGCAAGTCCCCTCCATTGAGCAGCAATATGACAGTTCGACATCAGGGCAGCTTTGAATACCTGCTAGGCTGTCACCTGCATGTGGCTGATTTTTGGTTTCAGGGGAGGATGGCAAAAGGTTATCTGGATAATTTTTAGAAAGCGGATTTCTCGTTACTACCGAAGCCTCTCAGCTCATGGCTGGTCAGACCTGGGAAGCAAGCCACAGCTCAACTTATTTTCTAGGGCTGTAAAAATACCACCATTTACCTGCCCCATCACACTGGACTACCCAAGAATCTGGTATACCACACGAGGCACGCCAAGAACATAGTGTAAGCCAGACTGTTAGGCTACTGTGCCTTTACATGGAAGCCTTTGGACCATACCAGTTGATCAGTCACATGGGTCCTACGAGAAAGAAGAAACAACCTAGAGGTGACATCTGTGGACATCAAGAAAGCAAGCATGAAGCCTTCACTGTGTGACAGGCTCCTCCTGGATAGTCCCCGATGGCTTGAACTCTCTGGAAATAAGTTCTTCCAGCTTGTACTTTCTATTGACATCTCCACCTGAACTATTTCCATCTTTAAGGCAGACACATGCTTCTGTTATTCTAGACGTAACTGCTATACATTTGCTCTGGGTTTGCTATGTCATTCACTGAGAAGAAGCATCTAGCTCCTTTTCCATTGAATCTGAACTAGTCTTGATGGGCCAAGAGTTGTACTGAAAGTGATGTTCTAGAATTCTGAGGCAGGTCTACAGAAGCACTGTAGTTTTAACCAATCTCTTGCAATATAGTTCTTGGAATTATAAACTGCCAGTAAGCATGTAAGCTACCCAGAGGAGGGGCACAGCAACGTTTAGGAAATCTGCACATAGTTATAGCTGTGCATAGGCTTCTATCCATTCCAATGAAAGGACAAGACCATGCTAGCTAATTTACCCAACGTTGGTAATGTGTGTAACAAGGGTCACCCCACACAATTACATACCTAGGTAGTCCTGAGCTAACAGAAAACTGTTATTCAAAGCTCCTGATATTGGGGGCACAATTGTTGCATCTTATCCACCCCTCATATTCCATGGTTTTAGTGTCTCTAGTCAATCGTGGCCTGTAGCTTTAAAAATTCCAGAAAAAAAGAACCTCACAGGTTTCAAACAGCATGTCGCTCTGAGCATGTCATTTAGCCAAAATCAGTCTTCTGATGTAAAAATGGCATACGCTTTTCATATCATTATAAAAAGGCCAAGTATGGCTTACACTCTTCATATGGTTAAAAG
Source organism: Grammomys surdaster (assembly GCF_004785775.1). Classification (NCBI taxonomy): domain Eukaryota; kingdom Metazoa; phylum Chordata; class Mammalia; order Rodentia; family Muridae; genus Grammomys; species Grammomys surdaster. The sequence continues at coordinate 1,394,980 of NW_021604767.1, forward strand.
AAGGCAGAGGAGAGTAAAGAAGGTATTCTGAGAGAGGCCACATTCATGTGAATTTCATTACAGAATATAACAGCTGTTTTAGTTTTAGCTGCTATTAATTTCTTACATTGCCTGATCTATAAAATAAAGCTGCATGGTGGTATAAGTACATAGGGGAGATACAATACACTAACGACTAATTACTCTCTATGGTTTCAAGCATCTATTAGGTGGTACTGTAAACACATCCCCTTTCCATGGGAAAGACTATGGTAATTTGTTATACAATGATAAACAGAGTACTTCTAGCTTTTATTTTCCTGCTGGTTCCTAGCTCAGCTACAAATCTGTTCAATCTTCCCCTGTATTAAATCTTCCCTCCATCCTGGCAAAATATATCCAAAAATCTGCCTTTCTCCATGGTAGCCTTCGTCATACACAGGGTGTATGATGTTACATTACAGCCTCTATTTTCTCACTTCCCACTCTACAATCTGGCTTTCATAGCCTCCATTCTGAAATGATAGAATTTCAAAGTCAGGAAGGACCTCAAAGGCCATGCCATCTAGCCATATGTACTTGACTGAATTCCCTTCCATAAGGTTCCTTCTCAGTAATACCTGTCTCAAAGCTACTACAGCATGTCAAAGAACATGGCACTTGATGTCAATTAAAGATGGTCATTCTATCTTTGAGTATATGAGATGACAAAGTATACTCAGGATAGGTAGATAGCTCTGTGATTAAATGCTTGGTGAACAAGTATGAGTACAGATCCTTAGTACCAGGTCACAGCCAGGTACAGAAGTATCCAACTACAATTCCAGCACTGGTAGAGGGAAGAGGCAGATCTCCAGGACTCATTGGCTAGCTAGTCTAGCCAAAACAGCAAGCTGCAGATTCAGAGAGAGAACAGGCCTGAAAAACAGTACGGAGGAACAGCCAGAGAAACCATCCCAACATTTGCCTCTGGTTTCCCATAGGCTGCACAGTGGAGCTCACCACCACCCCTTCCATATACATGCATGTGTATATCACATACAGTCACAGGATAGACATCGCTGTCACTTTCCTTTCGACTATATAATTTAACTTAGGTCGTTAGCCATTCCACCTGGTTGTGGAAAACATGAGTGAAACAGAGCTGAGTTGAGAATGGTATAGCACAGCTCGGCCATGTAGGGTATGCATATAAAAGCCAGACTGTCTGGCTGTGTCATTTAAATGCTTGTGTAATTGTGATCTTCGGCCACTTCACCTATAAAACTACAGCCAGGAAAGGAAATCCAATCGGTTAGTTAATTCCAACTTAAACACTGTGAACTTGATGTTCTAGTTCTTCCCCCCACCTCCCAATCTCCACTTTCTGCTTTCTTTCCCCTCCCCCCTTGTGGAATCTTGGGATATAAATCCTAAAAAGGGCCCCATGCACCATGGCATCCTGGGAGCAGTGCTGACTGGTCCATCATTGCCCTTGGCTCTCTTGCTATTGCTTATCCTTGTCCAACTTCTACTCACGCTGCTCTCCCTGATGACATTCCTTGGCACAGGGAGCCTCATTAAATCTGTTGATGGTGTTTTCTCACCAGGACATGTAGGCCCTCTGTTCCCCTCCCAGGGCAGTCTCTGGGGACACAGTGAATCCAGATCTTTTTATGCTGCCCAGACTCCTCAACCCATCATGAACACTCCGCTGTTGTGATGTTTGCCTCCTTCCTGAGGAGAATGTTCCAGAATTCAAGATCCAGGTACCCTGCACTCTGGGATTTTCTTGTCACTTCTGATGTGTTCAAAGGCAGAGGCAGGTGTAGTAGCAGAACTGTGTCAATGAGGCTCTGTATAGACTGCTGGGGAAATGAGTTAGCAATGCTTTGGGTCTTCTGATAGAATTTGGGAAGCCTGTGGCCATGTTATTGTATTTTGCATTTGAGAGCCCAGGAGGCAAAATACCACCCACCTCGGTCATCCTGGTACTCCACCCGCCAAACTTCAGAGACCCAGAAGTGGGAGTAAAGGAGAAGAGGACCCAAAGCCTCTAAACTACAGATTCTCTGCCAAGATCTAACTGATCATCCCTGGCATAGGAAAGATGTCCAACGTCATGGTTTCTTCTCCGCCAGTCTCTTTCTGATGAGACTGTCAGGCTGTCCTTCTCAGAGAAAGAGTGTCTGTCTTTTGAAAATTTGCTTTATTATTAAAGGGCACACAAGACAGAACCCCAACTCTTCAATCTTTTATGAGTTGCAAGACGTGATTTCAGAAGTCAATAACCAAGAATTTACCTATTTTCTGCAAGTAGCATGTCCCTGAAGGTAAAAGCCTTCTGGACATAAGGTAAAGGGGAACAGAAGAAAGAGGAGGAAGAAGAGATGGAGGAAGAAGAGGAGAAGGAAAGGGAGAAGGAAGAGGAGGAGGAGAATAAGAAGGAAAGAGGAAGAAGGAAGGAGGAGGAAGAGGAGGAGGAGGAAGAGGAGGAAGAAGAAGAGGAGGAGGAAGGAAGGAAGAAGAAAGAAGAGGAGGAAGAGGAAGAAGCAGCAGCAGCAATGACTAGAGATTTAGAAGAGAAAACCAGTCTAACTACACTGATTTGGGAGTGTTTACTTTATTTCTGAAAACTACTATTAAATTATATTGGTGGAATATCTTACATCAACAGCACAGCATCATTGAGGGAATAAAGACACTCAGAGGCTGTTTCTCTGCAACACAGTATTACAGAGTGCAATAGGCTGAATTTGGAGCTTGGCTTTGCATTAGTCTCTTATGTGGGCCATTCACTAGCTTTTCAGGCCTCAGTTGTCTCTTAAGGCAACATAATTAACTCAGGGGTTCTTAGGGCTTAAATGAGCTCACTCAGGCAGTATCCTGGTGCATGGTAACATCCAGGCAACAGCAGTTATATTTGATGGGGAAGAAGATGTAGGAAACGGGTAAGGACATCATTAATTACATTCATAATGCCTTACTAGTTCTCAACATAGAGCTAGAACTTTCTATTTCTCCAAATCATTGTCTTTCCAAATAAAACAGCCACATATGATGCATGGTGGTGGTGGCAATGGTAGTGGGGCTGCTTTAACTGCATTCCACTTCTGTCCCAATGGAATAGGGGAAAAAAGACCACCCTCACCAGAGAGCCACAGGAGATTTCTAATTTCTAGACAAGAAGAACATCCACATTTCACAGATGGATTTCTGTGGTCCCTTCTACTTCTGTGGCCCATTGGAATTGGTGCTATTCCCACATGTGGTTGTCTATTCCCCATAAGTAGCCCACAACTTTCTTTTACAGCCTATAGTACATAGCCAACCTCAAATTTGAAGTAATAGGACATCAGTGCCTTTATCAAACTGCTGGGCTACAGTGAAGTTACATCAGAACTGCCTACTTTTCCAGTCTGTGCAACTCAGTTATATAAGGAATATTCTGGGTATACAACATTGCCTAAATTAGTAGCATTTGCTCAGGGCTTCCCAGTGGAGTTGTAGAATGGAGTTTTAGTCTTTGTAAACTAATGATTTTCTGATGGCTTGAGCAGCAAGCGAGATGGTGATGGTATTTACTGAGAATAGAAAGCAGGTTTGGCAAGGACGCAGGGTCCATATCTCTACTTTGGATGTTACATATAAAATGTTCTTGAGTAATCCAATGGATTGTGGTGGTTCACACTTATATTCCCAGCTCAGAGGTGAGGAGGTGGTGGCTCCAGCAGGTGACTGCCGTATGAGATCATTCTGAGTTATATGGTGAGTTCCAACCTGAGGGAGGTTGTGCTTCAACTATTTTTAAAAGAGTAGAAGTGTGGTGTGTGTGTGTGTGTGTGTGTGTGTGTGTG
>NW_021604767.1:1398804-1425711 GCF_004785775.1 Grammomys surdaster
AGCAGCAGCAGCAGCAGCAAGGGACCATCCAGGAAACTGAGGGAAAAGAAGAAGAGCCCGGCCTTGGTCCTGTGAGTACTCTATACAGGACGGTCCTATGAGGAAATCAGAGTAGCCTCTACAAGAAAACTAGAGAGACTCCTGAGGAAGAGTGGACAATTAAGTTTTTAAAAATTGCACAGTCAAGGGATGTAGGAAACACTGAGGTGTCCAGCAGCACTTAGCATGGAAGTCACTGATAGCTCTGCCAGTCAGTCCTGGTAAAGACAGGTGTTGGCTGGTTGCCAGGCAAGTCCTCTTGCCCCACCCCCACACCATACCCCCCAAAAGAGTGATACATTCAGAAGAAATCCTGCCTCAAAGGAATAAGGTAGAAAGAGATGGATGAGGTCATGTGACACACCTCTCTGGCTTCCTTGAGTACAGGTGTGCACACCTGCATACCTACATACACAAAATTAGTACTGAGAACTAACTCAGTGTGTGTGTGTGTGTGTGTGTGTGTGTGTGTGTGTGTGTGTGTCTGCTTTGTGGGGGCAGGGGGTTAGAGGAGAATACAGACATTCTCATACCCATGGCTCACATCATTGTTAATGTCAACTGAAATCATTACATCATTTCCATTGTGATGCAGTTATCAGGACTCCCATTTGCTAACCAAACTGGCTTTCAAAACAGTCTTTCCCCCAATCTCTTTAACAGTAAACTCCTCATCTGCCTCCAGCTTCAGCCATCCACCACTCACATCAATCTGTGTATCCCAACACTGTTAGAGATGGGTGTTTCCTCACCAGACCCTCACAGCTACATGCCCATATACAGCATCATTCTTGCAAAGCCTCTTCTTTATTTACTGCCTTGTTTTTAAATGGGACATCCAGGTACTCATAATAAAATCCCCATGCCTCTGTTAGCTGTCAGCAAGAGGCCTGCTCATGTTCTTTGGCCAAGAGCCTCTCTCTTGGTGGTCCCTACCCAAACCTTTCTCCACACCACCTGTATCGATTAAAGCTTACTTTTCCTTCACAGTTTAAAACATCCTATCCAAGAAACTTTTGTTGATATTTTCAGCTTGATATGATCTCCTAACACAGGACTTCTAGTCTATTTTTCTTCAGTGAGATTTGAGGGAATGTCTTATCTTCTGCACTAGATGTTATTCACTGAAAGGGGCCTCATCAAACTCATTCTGCATCCCCTTTATTACTACATAAAGCAACCATGAAGGATTTATTAATTAACTCAAAATCAAACTGCTAACAAGTTCTACATATAAAAATAAAATTTATGAGTACAAATATTCATGCAGAAGAAATGATAGCCTGGAAAATTTAGGAAGAACTTAACTGGAGTTCCTATGAACTCACTGAGCTCATATGAACACCAAAGTACAGACAAAGATTGTTTTTATTTCTTAGATCCAAAATTTATTTAACTGTTATTGTGGAATGTTTCAAATACACATAAAATAAGAAAGAATAGCTTTCCTCCCAACACCCAGCTTAAATTAATAACATGTTCCCCATTTAATCTATTTTGTCTCTGTAACTTTTTTCTTCCTTTTTTCTGCTTCATGTGTTCTGGATCTTTCTTATTAGCATCTTCATTGAGGAGTAGGAAGGAGGGATGTGCCAAAGACTGTCACAGCCCCACATCGGCTCTATTCCCTTCCTCTATAAGGTAAAACTATTGGCACTTAAGAAGGCTACTTCCGCTGGGCATTGGTGGCGCACGCCTTTAATCCCAGCACTTGGGATGCAGAGGCAGGCAGATTTCTGAGTTTGAGGCCAGCCTGGTCTACAGAGAGAGTTCTAGGACAGCCAGGACTACACAGAGAAACCTTGTCTCAAAGAAAAGAAAAGGCTACTTCCTAGACTGTACTGTGTTATATCTGTGGAACCGAGCAACCCTGCTGAGCAACGATGAGGTGCACGTTGGGATGCTTTCTTCTTCCATGTACTTCCTACAAATGGCTTGTACACAGATGAAGGTAAAACTCAGAGGATTCAACAGCAGCCAAATGAGAGAGTCTGGCCCTAGAGCCTCCTGAAAAAACACAGGCGACCAGTCTCCAGACCATCCATTTTAAACCCCTGTTATTCTAAGTCTGTTGTAACTGTTGATCTGAAATCAGAACTAAGAAAGAAAGTAATAGCAATATTGGGAGAATCATGTTCCAACAGTTGCATAAGAGTTTCTATTCCCATCATCATAGATAATCAAACTTGCCATATGTGTCCAGTTCCTACTGAGCAGCTGATTTTGAGTGTATACTAGAAAAAGCAGTGACAATGGAAGGCTGGCTATGTTTTGGTTCAGGTACAATTTGTTTGAAATGTCTTGGAGATTTCTGCAAATATACGTACATACACATATATACATACATACATGCATGTATACATACATACATACATAATACATCCTTATATCCTATAAGACATTTCACAAGTCTATAATATAGTAGACTTCCATAAAATGTTAATTATGGAGAATAATAAAGGCTATTTGTATTATAAAAGTGAGCACAGTACTTGGTGATATCAACATAAGAGTATCTAGAAAAGGTAAATTTCCATCCTTTTGGTTTCCAATTAGACCTAAGTTACAGAGGCAGATATTTTACAATATCTGCCATTGAGGGACTCTTCTGAAACAGAAGATTTATCACTGAACACTGATTAGGGTACTCTGAAACTTACAAAGCTGGTTTCTTTCTTTAAAAAAACAAAAACAAAAACAAAACAAAACAAAACAAAAAAACAGTGAAAGTAGCAATGGGAAGCAGTTACAGACAAAAACCTTGGGACTTCTCCTAAGAAATAGGACCCATTTAAAATTGATGCCTATCAACAGTGCCTTCATTTAGGTCACAGTAACTGATATAATATGCAACCCTAATGATTTGGAAATGAGGCTGGTGGCATCTAAATGGGAAATTCTTACTGTTTAGACCAGCAAGGATTATAGTTATTACTTGGGAGCTGGTTCCAAGACCCTGTAAAAATAAAATCTAGGATGCTATAGTCTCTTATATGAAATAGCATAGCACTTGCATAGAACCTATGCATATGTTCCTTTATACTTGAAATCCCCTTTGGGTAATTACATTCAAACACAACGGGAGAAACTCTGAACATGATCGGTGTAGATGCATGTTATTCAAATGTTCTCAATGAGCAGTTTACTGAACTAGGGATGAACAATCCACGGATCCCGGTTACATAAAGTAACATCCAATCCCATCCCAGTGTCCTATGAGTCACATGGTTACACCTAACAGCTCAAAAAATGTAGCTGGCCTGGTTGCCAGGAAAAACAGAAGAGAGCAGAGCGATCCATTAGCATCCTCTGCGGCAGTAACAGTCAGCGTGAAGAACAATTCAATGAACTGCATTGTTCAGCTTCAACTGGAGTAGGAGGAAAACAGACTTAGAAATTTACTCAAAAATGCCACTAATGGTATCTTTTTTAAAATCCCTCTTATGGGGTTGGACAAATGGTCCAGCAATTAAGAGCACATTTTGTTCTTGCAAAGGATCTAAGGTTTGGTTCCTAGTAACTATGTGGTTTATAATCATCCTTAACTTTAGCTCCACGTGATCTGATCCCTCTTTCTGACCTCCATAGGTACCAGATATGGGTATCATAAGTACATATGATATGTGTGTGTGTGTGCACATGCTTTTATGCTAATATTTTACTGCTTTTTACAATGCAAGAAATAAATTCATTAAATGTAATTTGTGTAAAGAACTGGTCAGGAAAAACAAACAAACAAACAAAAAATCTTGAACTCAAAGTAACTTTTCAAGTAGTATGTTATTGCTTTAAAATGGTTCTCATGTAAGAAAAACTAACATATATAAGTTACAAATTCTTAGACAGTTTTCCTATAGTGAAAAAGGAAGTGCTTTGTTTGGAGAACATTTGAACTTTTAAGAGTTATTAACTTCAAATTGTCTTTTGCTAAACCATGATGTCCTAGTTACTGGGCCTGCAGCACACAGGTGGCCCAGAAACCACACACATTCATCACAACTGTTGTCAGAGTCTCTGAGCCTTGCTGGAGAGACTTGCTAAGAGTCTGTGGATTATTATGTTTCACGATGATGATGTTTCCAGAAATGAAGGGAATTACACATTAATACAGCAATGAAGCTATGCAGGTAACCATAACAACTGGTACAAACTCAATAACATTCTAAGATCCTGGAGAGTTTTTTCCTTTTCTTTTCATTTTAATTGTCAGTAGGATCAGAGAAATAGGGAGAAACAGGCAAGAAGCATGTATGGCCCAACTAAATGCTTAGCCCACTGTGACATGCCTGCTGGGACCTCCACACTGGCCCTCAGGTTCCTACATATACCCTGAACAACAACAAAACCCGGACCTTTGCACAGTGTCAGTCCAGAACTTCTGGCCAGAGCCGTGTTTCTCCAAACCGAGTTCTGCTTTGTGTATTTCCCACTCTCTGAATCTGCACATAAACAAGTGGTCTATCTCTAACAGCACATCATTAGAAATATCTGAAGTTCCTAAGGATCAACGACACAGACTGGAAAAATTCAAAGGAGGGCAAGAAGCCTTCTCATTTACCAAATTATGTGTGCAGTTTTGGTCTTTGTTTTATTTTTAATTACTTTTGATTGCCGACAAACAATACAAGGATTATTGAAAGTGTCTACTCACACTCTGCCCACAAAGAAATTGCTGTTATTGCTTTGAGTTTTTGCATATATATCTATACATATGCATATATATATATCTCCCAAATTGTCTTTGATTTCTGATCTCCCTGCCTCAGTTTCCAGACAGGTGTACACCACCACATCCAACTTCAACTTCAATAACTTCAACTTCAATAACTAAAAAGTGTTTTCTGCAATCTCATCTGTAGTTTCTCCTTTTACTTATAAATTAACATTTAGAACAATATAGATGAAAACTATATAGGATGACAGTAGATTAAGAAATACAAGGACCGAGAGGAGTTGGTTCAGATAGTAAAGCTTGCAAGCATGGGGACCTGAGTTCCATTTCCAGAACTTAGGTTAAAATACTGTGTGTGGTGGATTGTGGGTCATGCTTATAATGCTAGCACTAAGGGGACAGAGACAGGCAAAGCCCTAGGCTAACTGGTGAGCCCCAATTCAATAAGAAATCCTGTCTCAAAGGAGGTGGATGGCATTCCAGAGAATGTCACCTGAGGTTGTCCTTTGGTCTAAACACACACACACAATCAGAGAAAGAGAGAGAGAGAGAGAGAGAGAGAGAGAGAGAGAGAGAGAGAGAGAGAGAGACTATTCTAGCTGGTCTTATACCAACTTGACCCAAGCTAGACACATCACAGAGGAAGTAGCCTCAACTGTGAAACGCCCCATATGATTGTGCCACCAGAAAACCTATAAGGAAGTTGTTAACGTAGTGATTGATGGGGAAGAGCTCAGGCAATTGTGAGTGGTGCCACCCGGGGCCTGTGAGTGGTGCCACCCGGGGCCTGTGGTCGTGGGGTCAATAAGAAAGCAGGCTAGGATTCTGCAACAGCTCTTGCCTACAGGGTTCTACCTGAGTTCCTGCCCTGACTTCCTTTAGGATGAACAGGGATGAGGAGGTGTAAGCGAAATAACACCCGTCTTCCTCGACTTGGTTTTGGTAAGTGTTTCATCACAGCAACAGAATCCCTAATTAAGACAGGTACACATGTTCATTTTTTAAAAAAATGAAGTCAAAAGAGCAGCAAAGACCATTTTAATTCTAGGTGGACGAAATCTGAGCCTGCTAAATAAAGCCGTACGTAGCACCTTTTTGCATGGAAAAGAACGGCTATCCACCAGGAGGCTACAATATTCATCTCTCAAAGACTGTTACCTTGTGTGCCCTTCTTTCTGAGTTAAGGATCCCTAATTCACACGTGCGCGCGCGCGCGCACACACACACACACACACACACACACACGTGTGCGCACGCGCTTGCATGCACTCATATTTGCACATGTGTGTTTGTGTGCTCATGTACCATATCGATGAGGTTTTTTGTTTGTTCATTGGTTTTGGTCTGGGTAGGCTCTGCTGTGCTGTGCTTTGTCGTCACTGGACTCTGCTGAGCAGCTGTACAAGCTGCTATACCTTTGTAGCCTACGAAGCTAGTGCCTCACGTTCTAGAAAAGCTTCCCTTCTTGGCTTTGCAGGGACCTTCTCCCCAAGACAGCCCTCAGTCCCTACAAAGGTTCCTTCCGAGTTTCTCTTCACCACCTCCTCTTCCACCCACCCCTAGTGCAGGAGCCAGCCAAGGCTCCATTTTTAGCCCTTTCTCCATCCTCAAATCTTGCTTGCCTTCTTCAGGTCTTCTCCTTCAATCCTGGAGAAAGATGTCTTGTGAAAAGATGGTCTGAACCATCTTTCACTTACTCAAAAACCTCCCTGCACCGCCTTCAGCTGGGAGGATGAACTTGCATCTTTCTAGCTGGGACACGGGTGTAATTGTCTGCCCTGGGTGATCCCAATGCCTCCTTCTCTGCAGGTCAGCTTCAGGAGGATCATACCTCAGTGCTGCTTCTAAGGCCACACATGCAGTTCGTCACGTACAGTCATCTTCCCTTCGTATTCTCTCTCTCTGGCAGGCATACATCCAAATATCTTCCTCATGTAAGACCTTCACTAGCCTCTCATTCCTTGAGAGAGACACCCTCAATCACTTTTTGGTGCACAGGGCTCTTGCAGATAAGAGCCGCTGCTTATTTTTCTAACTATACTTCTATGTCCCCCCACCTTTCTCTCTTTTCTCAGTTATACCCGCATGCATGGAAATTGCTCTTCAAATCATCTTACCACTCAAGATTCCCAACATCATGCCTCCCTTTTTGGAATACTCCTCTTTCATTCTCCTTAAAAGGAACCAAATCAGCACCAAGAAGAGTGTCAGGCATAAGGGTACTACCTATTGAGGAGACACACATAATGGGCTGGCCTCTTACTATGACTCCTCCTTATTCTCTGAGTGGCACCCTGTGGTGGTTTGACTAGATATGAGTCCCATAGACTTAGGTGTTTGAATGTTTGGCCTACATAGTGAGTGGCAATATAAGGTGGTGTGGGCCTGTTGGAGAAAGTATGTCACTATGGAGGAGGGCTTTGAGGTCATATATGCTCAAGCTCTGTCCAGTGTGGTGCACAGTATCCTTCTGCTGCCTTTAGATCAAGATGCAGAACTCTCAGTTCCTTCTCCAGCACCATGTCTGCCTGGATGCTGCCCCGGCATGCATGATAATGGACTAAGCCTATGAAACTGTAAGCCAGTACTAATTAAATGTTTGCCTTTATAAGAGTTGCTGTGGTTATAGTGTCTCTTCACAGAAATAAAATCCAAACTAAGAAATACCCACTTCCTACTGATCCTGTAATGGTGCAGCTCACAGAAAAGCTTCTCCCTTTCAGCATGACTAGGAGAAACAAATTTGTTTCTGTGTCGCTCTGCTCTGTGGTATCCTGGATGTGTCATGGAAGCTTTAGGGTGCTGCTCATAGGAAACACATGAGACTGACCATGTAGAGTCAGAGTAGTTGATTCATAGCAGGTCCTCGCTCATCAAATGTATCTGATATGTGTTGTTGTAACTCCTTGTAAGTCGGTATGAACTTGAGTATTCTTCCAGTAAGTTTCCCCAAAGATGGACGAATCACAATCAACATCATGTGATTGCATTTCCCTCCCCACATCAAGCATAAACTTCACAGGGAGAATGATTCTGCTTTGTCCACTTGCATGAATGCCAAGTACCATCTAGCAGATGACATTTGTCCCATCAAGATTTACAGTGGGAAGAAACGAGACACAGTTTTTGAGGACTCACTAGAGCGGCCACTTTTAGTGGTCACGCGCAGCTGCTCCCTAGATTGACACTTGCAAATAACCACACGAAGGATCTGAACAACCTCCCACTCCTCAGATCACATCTGTTTCCCTTCCACTGCCAGCGTTCACGTTGAAACTTCTAGGGATTCCAGCGACAGATTTATTGCTTGGATATTCTTCATGTCTATCACACTTCAACGGTTCAGTCTAGTGTCTAGCGTTGCCAATGCCCAAACAATTCACCTTCAGATGGAATAGAAGGAATGTATAAGCTACCCTGAAAATTAATTACCACTTACGTAACAAAAGTTTTGAGGGGAAGCTATTTCGAGTTACAAGTACTAGCTCATAAAAAAAAAAAAAACCTGAGGCTTGCCTAACACTTATTAAGAGAACAAGAAACTACACCTTTCTATTGTCGCTAAGTTTAAAAACATATGTGATCTAAAGCAAACTGTTTTCCTTCCTTCCCCCTCCTTTCTTCTCCCTTTCCCCTTTTCTCCCTTCTTCCCTGTCCTCACTCTCACCTCTCTTTCCTTCATTCCTCCTCCCACCCATGCTTTCTCAAGCACACTTTTCTCAAAAATCTCCTCCAGTCTAAGCTACATTGGCAGGAGAACCTCCAAAAACAGTGTTAAGGCTATGACTCACTTCATTGTAATTCTGCTTATAGGATTTATGGAAAAGCAGTGGAATCCAAGAAAATAAAATAAAACTTTAAAAATCCCTCTGACAAGTTAAAAAAAAACCTTTCTAAGGGAAATAGAGTTATATAAAAGATTTATATTTTGTTTCATGTAATGCTAAGGAAACCCATATCCCCTGTTAACTGCAGTCTTTAATTACTTACAGACCATTGAACTCCATAAATATTTTCAAGGATTAATAGCAATTGACACATAGAGTATACTTTTATCTTTAATAAGTGGCAAAATTAATTCATTTTTCCTACAATCTAGAGAGGGTGCCAGTATATTCGTCCCATAGAAACCAAGGCAAAGAAGCCAGAGCTTGTTGACCAGCCACCTAGAGCTGAGTGTCGCTGGGTGTCTCTGGGTGTTCCAACACCACCACTGGTCTCTTTGCCACCAGTTCCATTCAGTTTAACCCCAGATGTCACTAAGATGGCTTACTTCCTTATTTCCTTCAACAAGTCCCTTTCCTTGAACCTCAAGGATGCTACAGAAGCAAATAAATTCAAAGATCCTCAAATGTGACTCAAAAGCCATGTACAGGAGAAAGTATTTTAAAAGTACAGGTGGTGTGCTGCTCTCCCCTTTTCTGAATCTTATGAGGGCGATGCATAAGTCAACCAGGGTTGACCACCGTGAATGCAGTAGTGATCAGTTCTAAAGGAGAAAGTGGTATGGAGATTGCTTAAGATGTACCTGGCTTTTAAAAGGGAATGGATTTTCTATAAGGATTGTGTTTTCTGTAACCATCTACATTAGTATAAAGGCAAATGAAAATAACAGAAAATGTCTGACAGATATACAGTAGTTTCCCACATGTGGTTAACTCTCCAGCACTTCTGGCAGAGGCAAGAAACCTGAGTCTTAAAAGCAGAGGACAAAAGTCATTGTGTGCCAGGCAGTGGTGGCACACGCCTTTAATCCAAGTACTTGGAAGGCAGAGGCAACCGGATTTCTGAGTTCAAGGCCAGCCTTGTCTACAGAGAGTTCCAAGATAACCAGGGCTACACAGAGAAACTCTGTCTCGAAAAACCAAAAAAAGCCAAACAAACAAACAAACAAAAAACCAAAAACAACAACAACAACAAAACAAAAACAACAACAAAAAAAGGTCATTGTGTTAGTATAGGGTTCATAAAATCTTTACCTGGGGCTTTGGTAAGGAGGCCCATCTTTAACTAGGACCAGTGCAAAGATGTGGAAAGAAGTCTTTCAGTAAGATAATGGCCTACAGGGACTCAGAAAATAGCTCCATTGGTAAAGTGCTGCTGTTACAGGCAGGCAGATCTCCATCTCCTCTTTTCAACTCATGAGAAGGAGGATGGGGAAGAGGAGGAAGGGAAGAGGAGGGGGGAGGAGGAGGAAGAAGAAGAAGAGGAGGAGGACAAGAAAAAGGAGGAGGAAGAGGAGGAAGAAGAGGAGGAGAAAGGCAGATCATTGTGGAGGTGCATGTTTGTAATCCTAGCGCTGGATAAGAAGAGATAGGTGCATCCCTGGGGCTTGTCACCCAAACAGCCTAGCTTTCTTTGTGATCTGCAAGGCAGGTATGAGACCCTGTCTCAAAAAACAAAGTGAACAGCTCCTAAGGAGTGCCGGGCAAGTCCTCTACATACACATATTTACATATGAACTTCCCACAAAACAGACAGACAGACAGACAGACAGACAGACACACACACACACAAATGTTCACATCAACAATGCTTTAAAGTTCTGCATATAAAAACATCTCATGATTCTAAACTGTCTAGAACAGTGAATATGGTTTAAAGGTGAAGCACTATTAGATTCTGTTGAATAACAATTAGCTCCCTTCTTTCATAATACCTAAAATATTTACTACAGAGACAATAAAAATACACCACCGTAGCGAGAAGGGAAAGATTGCTGAGGTCATAAGCCGGCCAAGCATAGACACTGTCACATTAAATCTCACTCCTGGAGCCTTCCTCTTTTGGTTTGTCTCTTGGCTTTTGTGATCTAATAATGAACTGTCCCACCATCTTGAGTATCACCAGTTCTAGTGGTCTCTGCCTCCCTTTCTTTGTGCTTGCCAGAAGAAGCAGAAACGTTGTGTTCTCTCGAACATTTTAGGTTGAGAGCCAAACTGGTGACATGACAGTACAGCAGGTGAAGCCTTTGGAGGTGGCCAGGTCCGTTCAGGAAGGGGATTGCCAGTCTTATAAAAGGGTTATAGGAACCTTTTTACCCTTTCAGGCATATGAGAGCACAGTGTAACAACTGCCTGTAAACCAAGATCCTTGACCTCCAGCATCCAAACTGTGGGGATCAATCTAGCAAGATTTCATGGAAAAATCACCTAGCTTGACCTCAAGATGATGACTGCAGTTTTATAAATGCATTTTTGCCTGCTTGTTGCTTGGTGCTTCTTTTGGTTAAATGGATTGCTGTTTGCTTGCTTGCATGATTTGGTTAAATGCACTGCTATTTGTTTCTTGACTGATTGCTTTGGTTAAAGGCATGTTCTTGCCTCCTTGTCTGCTTGCTTGCTTGTTTGCACGCTTTGGATTTTTCAGACACAGTTTTGCTATAAAGCTAAGGGCAACCTTAAGTTTCATATCATCTGGCTTCTACCTTCCAAGAGCTTGGGGTTCAGGTTTGTGCTGCCACACTCAGCAGTATTGCCGATTTTAACCTGTCACTGCATTAAGTGAACAGTTGTGTAAACAACCACAATACATCATTTTGATGTTGAGCTCAGCTGCATGCTTGACTTACAGAACTCTAAAAATGATGCAAGAGAAAGCTTGAGCTCATCAGGAAAGATGCCTTTGTTTTACTGGTTCCAATTAAACTTACAGAAAAGCCCAATTACTTACTGGAAAGGAAAGTCCCAGATGAAGTATCAAAGAATGTCCAGGAGAGCTTGTTTGAAGTATGCTCCCTTTGTTACACTGAGGTACACTTACCAGGACAGTGACATGAAAGACTTTCATAATTGCAAAAGTACAAGTGACCTTAGTCTTTTCAGTTCTAAAAGAGTTGAATGGTCTTTTTTTTTAAATAAAAGAAACACATAATCTTATTTCGTATAAAAGTGAGAGCTGCCACATGAGGAGATTTACTTCTTCCCAGGGTACCCCTACCCTTCCGTCATGACCAAGCCAGAGTTCAGACAATCTTGGCCTCACCACAGGTGTACAAACAAGATCCCAGGAAGACAGAATGGGGGCAGAAGAGGAATCTGCAGTCTGATGCTCTGGAACTTCTAAACAAAATTCAAGCTGGATTGCTTTTAATCCAGACCTTGGGTGTCAGCCTACTGGCCAAGATGAGGAGTGCAGTCAAGTATCTCCATGTTCTACACAGACAGCACTTGGTAATGTTGAAAACAATGGACTTGTAACTGCTGTCACCATCAACTAACATGTTTCAATAGCAACACAGCTTACTCAGCAGGTAAACACACTGACAGAGAAAAGACTCCCTTCCTGGAGCCCAAATCTGATGGATCAAAATGCCACCCACAAGCCGCTTACAACGGAAGGGAGAGATATCTCTTCCCACTTGCCGCACCTGACTAATTGCATCTTCATCTCTTTTTTAGCTTCACATCCGTTCTAAGTTCCCATCTCCCCATTTAAAAAAAAATATTTTTAGAGTCCCTGTTTCCTCTGGCAAATGGCTGGGAGATGGGAGAAACCTGCCTAAAGAAAATGATAGTGAGATATCAGTTTTCTTCATTACCTAATTTTTCCAACATTTTACAGTGTGCTTCTTCAAAAGCCAAGAGGGAACATCACTCCATAAAGCTGTTAAGGTCTGGTAATCCAATGCCCAGTTCAGAGCTCTACTTCTGACACTACCATACAAACTCCCTAAATCCCTGGAGAAATGGTACTTCTTGAAGTCCCATATTTCATTGACTTGGCAAAACTCTGTTTCAGGGTCACTGCAGAGCCATGTGGCTGGCACAGCAATGGCATTGCTCCAGGGTCACACTTTAGCCTCACAGGGGTGAGCTTCGGGCGAGAGGCAAGCAGCCTGCTTCAAAGTCAGGTGGGGGCTTGAAAAGTACAGCAAGAAAAAGTCCAAGATTTGAGACCTTACAGTAAAGAAGGTTGCAGCATTGGTAATCGCCCACTCGACTTGCAGAAAGTCGCTTTTGGTATTTTAGACAAACAGCACAGGTCTAACCCAGTGTAAAAAACATTTTTTAAAATGTGGTAAGTGATTCTGTGCATATGTCTTCAATTGAATCTGGTACTGAGTGCCAAGCGTCCACCAAACTGATCGCAGTGTGGGGCTGTGTAAAAGCCAACCATGGTGGAATCTAGTTGCTATAGCTGCAAATCAAACAAATAAATGAGACACCATGGAATGTAGCAAAATAGCTGTGGTCTGAGTAGTCCACATTTGCCATATGTGTGAAGATTAGCAGTCAAATTTGAATTTAAGCAGCACTCTTTCCAATAGGTGCAACTGAGGAGAAAAGCTTAAATGTGCTCAAGCTAGATGAGAATTCATTGTTCAAAAACATATGCCTTATATCGTAGACACACATTGGTTTCCTAGAAATTTTGTTATCTGGTCATGTAAAAAGTTTGTACAAATGCAGCATTTCTGCAAGTATAAAATTTCTATCAGCAATTTTCTTGGAATTTCAGACTTTGACATTAACTCACTTGATTATATGATAAGTAAGAATCATTTACTACAGAGGCTTTATATTTTATTTTATTTTATTTTATAGCACTATATTTAGTAGACCTACTATGTATCGGGCCCTGTGTTTGCATGTTCACAGTATACCTCATGAGTTCCCACAATAAGTTGTAAGTTCTTCATAATGGAACTAAGTTGAGACACTCAAGACTTTGATAGTGAACCCTATTATGATCAATTTCACAACTCATTCATACCTATTTATATCATTTATACTTTTCTCAAATACTAAAACCAGGGAAAATCTAGGGGTCACTTGGCCCAGTCCCCCCTTGCAGATGGCTCATACATGTAGCTATAAGACGTGTATCCTGGAGAACTGTAAGCATCTTTGGGGTTCAGTTTGTGATGAGTTAAAGCAAGAATATAAGTCCCATTGTTGAGTGTGAAGTGTGGGCAACAGAGTCGTAGCACATAGAGAAAGAGGCCTCGTGAATACCAGTACCTGGATACGTACGACAATCACATTATAATAAGGCCAATGGATGTTTATCAATGTCCTAAAATCATATACTAAATGATTAACCATGTTCTAGAGAAAGATGTTTGATGAAATAGAATACAAATTTATGCTTAGAGGTAGCTCCTTACTAGATTCTTGGAACAAGATTCTTGGAACGAGTTCCCAAGAAGCAAAGGTACCAAGAGAGCAGGGAGCTGCATGTGTCACTCCCAATCTGAACCCCTGATAGATGCACCAGCTCCGGCACATTGTCACACTGGTCACTTGGAGGCTGGTACATGTAATTCTGATGTTTGAAGAGAAAATATTGGCAAAAGTCAATGGGTCCAACAAAGATGCTCAAGTGTTTCGAGTGGGATACTAAGAGGCTGAGGTATGAAACATGAACATGAAATGGTACTGGTAATGTTCCAGCTTGGGTGCACAGGAAGAAAATAATCCAGGTTCAGCCCAGGGAGTATAAACAGAGTGAGGACACTTACTCATTCACTCAACCATTCATTTATTCATTCATAGAGTACATTTTCTGAGTGTTACTATATCCCAGGTACTGAGTTAGATATGTGAATACTCAGAGAAAGCTGAAACCGATAATTCTTACCATTTATTCTTTGCCCTGTCAATAAATGCTGATCACCCAATGGCTGGACAGTATAGAGAATATGGCAAGACTTCTGCCAGTCAGGGAAATGGGGGTGGAGTCAGATAAGGAGGAGATGGAGGTGGAGGAGGAAGAGGTGGAGGAGGAGAAGGTGGAAGAGGAGGAGAAGGAGGAAGAGGAAGAAGAGAAGGAGGAAGAAGAAGAAGAGGAGGAGGAGGAAGGAGTTCATAGAGTTCAGGTGGATCATGGAAGGTCTAACTGGGAGTATTATTGGATGTTGGCTGGAAGGTAGCCAGATTAGCTTAAAGCATTAAGATAGATCATTCGACTGCCCACATACTGGAAAGTGAAGTTTGGAAATAAAGTTTGTTCTTTCTGTCATTATCGAGAAGTGGCTAGAATAAAGGAAACACAGCTGCCATATTAGTTTACTAAATACAATAACATGTACACATCTCTATCAAAGGTGCATTTCTTTCAGGCAAGATGACCATGAAATCAATATTTTTTCTGCTCAAAATGTTAATCACTTTCTTGCTCTTGCTGATTTTATGCAGTCTTCTCTCCCAAAGCAACTTCAACTCAATGACACAACCATTGGAACCAAAATTCAAAAAAAAAAGAATATCTCAAATATATTTAACCTAGTAATCCCCAATTCTTTGTGCTGTAGCTTTCCCATAGTCTACCCTACATTCACATACAGATTCCACTAGAAATACAATTAAGTATTCTAAATTGAGACCAAAAACCAAAACACTAGCAATGATATTAAATCTTAGTCTACCCATATCAGTTAAAAAAAGGCATAAAAGTTTTGATGTAAAGAATAATTAACCTCAAAATATGTTAGTGGAAACATGGCAATACTTACGAGCAAGGACCATGGTTACACCACATTGCTGTGCACTGGGTAAATGCCATACAAAACTGAAAAAATGGGTATAGGCAACATGTGGCCGGGTAAGAAAAGATGGAGCACGATGAGGACGGGCCTCTGTAGCATTTCCTCACAGGTATTTTCTGACTAAATTTTTATGAAAGGAACTGTGGGGAGCAGGGACTGGTGTCCCTTTAGATCTGAAAACCACTCTGAGAAGTCACCAGGTAAACAAATGGAAGGCAAGCAATGCATCAGTAAAGCCCTGGGGGACATGAGGAACCCACTCATCCCAGGAGACCAAGATTCCCTTCCCTCACAGTTGATACCTGAGCAAGGAATGTACTAGAAGCCACTGGAACTTCCATTCTCTGAGTAGTGCAATCTAGGCTGCTAAAAGGCTTAGCTGAGGTTAAACAGAGGAGACTTGGAAAGGCAGAAAGACACAGGAGGCAGAGAGAAGATCAGCTGCCATAGCTCAATTGAAAAACAGAAACCTTGAACTAAAGTGGGTCAAGTGGATCTAAAAAGAGACCAGGGCAAGTTTAGGAGATCTGACTAATAGGACGTACCTCGGAGATGTGGTACAAGGGAGCTCGTGGACACATCTGTCTATGTAGCAATGGCAGCACATGGCGAGTATAAGATTTACAGGAAGAGAGTTAATGTAGTGAGTTGGTTTTAATGTTTACTCCATATGTCAAAACCTGAGTACGATCTCCCATACTGGAACCCAGAAGCACAGAGTTGAAATGATGCCTGCATAAACTACAAGGATGAGGTCATCAGAGATAGTGAGACTAGCTCAAAGAGTTTATGAGAGGAACTCAAGAGGATTGGTGTTCAGATCTGACAGAACAGGTAAAGACAATTGGCTGACCTGAATTGGAGAAAGGCCTTTGCTCCTTGTGATGACCTTTCCCACAGGTGATAACCTGTTCCCTGTTGGATCTTCATCTTTGGATCTGTCCAATCAGAGAGTGCTGCAACAAGTCAATCAAGTATTGTTCTGGAACTTTTATATCACATGGTATATACACTGGAAGATCTTGGGATCACAAGTGTAAGATTCTGGGATTGTGTGATTCTGTGGCACCAATGTGGATTTTGTTCTTTTTACTTTCTTTGGCAAATATACTGATGTTAACTCATGTTGGCACCTCAGTTTAAAGGGAACTGGAAAGGATATGGGTTTGGAATTCTGCCAAGAAATTGACTCGTGAATGATGTGTCTGCAGCATGAAGATGGAAGCCAGTGCACAGGACAACACCTTCCTGCTTGCCACCACCCTCCACAAAGTGTGAAGACCTAGGTACAAATGAATGGAAAACAGATGCATTAAATTTATTTTGAAATCTCAGGATTTAAGGTTTAGGGAGAAAGGCTGTTAAGTAAACCACACTTTGGGTTTGGGTTTTGATGACTCCAAGAACTCTGAATAGAACTTAGAGGACTGTTTTGAACTATTACCACTACTGGGGCTATTCATATTTTAAATAAAGGTAGAAAGTAATTTTTTTAAAAAGGAAGAAGAAACCCAAAGGTTAAAATTTAATTCTGCAAAACCTAATGGGGGAATCAGACTTGGGAGAACATGTAGTCATGGACAAAAGTTCCCAGTAGAGTAAACAATTCCTGTAAATTACTTTCGCATAGAACACTTGCAACCCCATCAGAAAATACATTTCTCACCTTCACTCATACTTCTCATTTTTATTTCTCAAAAATCTCAGATGTCTCCTACTTACTTTAGAATGAATGCAACAAAGAATTGAGAAAGGCCAGTTCGACCCTCTGCAGTGCAGTGTTTACGATGCTCTTATTTCCTTCAGCAACTCCCCTCATGAAGTGTCTAATACCAGGATGGCACAGACTCTGCAGACCATGAATTGTGCAATCTGTGAAACCCAAGGCTGTGAATTCCAGACGTCATGTTATCTACCAAAATAATTTCAGATCTTGAGCTCTCGCAAAACCAACCATAATGCAAGTAGCACTTATCTTCTGGGAAAACCAGATGGAGAAAATCTTTCTCCACTACCAAATGTCAAATAATATTGAACAGGATAACTACTTGTCTAAATTATGGCTCTTGGGGGTATCAGTTAAATATAACAAGACATGACAAATCAAGTATGAGAAGTAATAGGGTTTATTTTTTTTCTCATAAATTATATGGGGAACGAACATTCCTGCTGAGATTTGTAGAATATAAAGATTCTGCCTGCTTTAAGATCTGCTCTAATACTGATGATGATAATAATACCCTAGCCTTCCACACTGGTTTGCCTTCACCCTAGGTCTTCTACAGCAGAGCACGGCTCATCACTGCCTCTTCTTGTCAGAACATCACTGAAGGCCTGCAATCTTCCTAGATCTGAAACATTTATTTATTTATTTTCATGACTCCTGAAAAGTCATTAGGCTGAAAAGAAAGGTTCTGGGCTCAGTGTTCACAAACCACAGACAGGTCAGAAAGCTTGTGCTTCTCTTGTCTGAGTGAAAACAGCCATGAGTACTCTGCCTTTACAGCAATGTTTCCTCATTTGCATCAACTTTAAGCAACATTTGCATCCATTAAAACTGCTCTTCCATTTGCCTCATTGGGTGGGTGACCCCACAATGCTAACAGCCTGTTGGGCAGAACGAAGGTTTTCAACACAATTTTTCTGAGTTGAACTAACAATTGGTTCCCACTTATTGCAGGCTTTGCAGAAATTTCAACTACATCTCTCTTCATGACCAATCTCGGTAGTTTGGGTACTATAGTGGTTTGAAAAAAAAAAAAGGTCCCATAGGTTCATATATGTGAATGCTTGGTCATCACATAATAGCACTATTTGAGAAGATTAAAAGGTTAAGGAAGTAAGGCCTTATTGGGGGAAGTATGTCTCTATAGGTAGGCTTTGAGGTTTCAATGGCCCATGCCAAGGCCAGAGTCTCTCTCTATCTACATAGACCATAATATGTCTCTTCGGTACTGCTCCAGTGAATGCTTGCATGTTTCCATGCATTCCATCATGATGATAATGGTCTACACCTCTAAATCTATAAGCAAGATCCCAATTAAATACTTTCTTTTAAAAGAGCTGCCTTGGTCATGGTATCTGTTCACAGCAATAGAACAGCAACTAAAATAGGAACCAATCTTTTTGCTTGTGAGGCCTTATTCTTTCTTGTATGGTCATCAGTGGTAAAAAGACATAAAAGTAAGTTTTCTATTATTCTGAGCATCCATAGTAAGTACATTAAATATTCTTCCATGTCAAGTCTTGGTAAATGTCTTCTCAGTGGATAGAGTTGTTGGGAATACAAATACAAATCAGGATGCAAGGACAGGATGAATTTGTACTGCACATTTATTGGCTGAAATAAAGTATTCTGTTCTATAGTTTATAATAAATTAAAGTTGGGAGCTATTTTTGTGAGCCCAGGGGCAGCTTCTTATTTCTACAATGAACTGAATTAGTGTTATCACATACTCATCGACACACTTCCCCTGCTGTCATTCAAATAAAGTCGAGGATTGGTTTTTGTAAACAAAAGGTACAACACTCTCCTTTAGTTTAATCTGTGTCTAATTTCTGGCATTACTAACATAAACAAAAAAAAAATGCTTTTTGAGTTTCAGATCTTGGGAGTCTGGGGTCAGTCATCTGACTGACTTTATGCCCAGACGTATCATATTGTAAATTCCAGAGTTAGTGATATTCTTTGGGACAGGGCTATAATTTATTTACAACTCTTTTGTACTTCCGAGATCCCTGAACTCTAGATCCATAGAAAATATTTGGAGACTTCACTGAATACGCACAAGAAAAACTACATTCTTTCTTGGGATGGTTTTAATTATATATATTTAAATAGGTAACAGCAATCTATTATAACCTTTTAAATTAGTATTTTACTGGTGTTTCAACATTCCTGACAAATAGGTAGAGACTACCTGTCACCCATGTCATGTCCTTTCCTCTCACCAAGCTCTCTTCTTGCCCTGATTTAACCACGACAATGGCATTCTAGACTGCAATGAAATCCAGTTGCAACTACTGCTTGACTACTCTACCCTTACTACTAATCCACCCATTGGAGAGATCGCTCTCTCAATCTCTGGGAGAGGGTTCCTCTCATTTGGACCCTCTTTTCTGGTTTGCCAGGATTGATGAATAGAAGAAACCTTTATATTTACTACGCCTCTCCAATTGAGATTTCCACAGCCATGTTGGAAAGATCCTTGATGACTACAACCCAGATCCTTGGTGACAAGACAGGTAGATAGGCATGGAGAACCAATGATTACAGAAACACTCACATTTTATTAGCTAAGCAAACAAACTATAATATTTGCTAAACTTCTAAATCGTCAGATGTATTTTCCTAAAACAAACTTGGATAATCTGTGATTGACTGAGAAATATTCCTCATCAAGGTGGTATTTGCACATGTGGTCACCACTTGGTGGCGCTGTTGGGGGAGGTCGTTTTAACCTTTGGGAGGTGGAGAACTGCTGGAAGTCAGGAAGCATGTGATTGGGGGCAAGCTTTGAGTGTTCACAGTCTTCTCTCACTTTATGTCCACTTCCTCTACTTCTCGGTTGTCTTTGGAAATGTGAGCTCTCAGCTTCCTGCGCATGTCTGTGGCTTGCTACTCCTCCTCTTGACATGATGGACTCTTAACTTTCAGGAACTGTAAGGTCCAAATAAACTTTTTCTTCCTTAAGTTGTTTTGGTCATTTTATTACAGCAACAGAAAAGTAACTAAAAAGGTTAATATTGTAATGATAGCATCTATAATTTAAGCTGAAAATATAATATTAAAATATTTAAGACTTTAAATTTTGAAAACTGAATATATTTAATTTTTGAAAGTGCATATCTCTTATAATACATTTTTATAAAAGTTAAGTTTTTGTAATTATAGAAATTAATGTTCAGATTTTGATTCTCAATCTAAATAATCAACAAAACATTGATTATCTATCTATAAATATACATATATACATATAGAGAGAGGAGGGTGGGAGAGAGAGAAAAAATTCTTTGTCATTAACTTGGGACCATGATTTAGAAATTGCCAACAACTGTTCATTTATTTCTGCTGAGAAACAAATTTCACTGTGAAAGAATCTACTGAGCTTACATTACCTCAGAGGATTTGACAGGTTAATTAATGTATTCTTCCTCTTTGCTAAATATTTGTATCATTCAATTCCTCCTAGCATTCCTAAATGGCCCCACTTCTAAAAGAAAACCCTTCAAGTTATTCAAATGAGTCAAGAAAAAAAATCTGAGTTTTTTCCCAATGGCTAAACATATGCCTAAGCCATTTATTTGAAATATTAAAACTTCCGAGCACGGATCTCCAGATGGAATGATTGCTTCTCTGCTCTGAAGGTAATACTGTGCAGTTTAGGGATGTAAATAAGCAGACAGGACAAGAGTGAAGGGTGAGAGCAGTGATGTAACTATGTTCTCAGCTAAGACCTCCTGACATCAGCAGAGCTGCATAGTATTCCTGGAGTGGGCAGTAGGCAACAGTCTCAGGGGATCCCAGTACCTAATTCACTCAGTTTGGATTCCTAATAAAAACAGCTCCTGTTACTCCTCATCATATTTAAGATACTAGGACAAAAGTTGCTTCATCTTTGAGTAAGAATATGCTGATAGTGACCAAAGCCTGCAACTAATAAGCATGTGACGATGTGTTTTGGTTTTATTTGTATGGTGGCAAAGGCATCTTTATTTATATTCTTGTTTGAGGAGTGACAAATACCATGAAATATTTTTCTATAAAATCCCTAATTAATTGTGAACTGGTTTTTCTTCAACAGCTAAACTATGCTATACAGTTTGAAACAAAACTTCAAAATATTTCTTCTGCATTTTGACCTATACTTATAAAATCTATAAAAAATAACATTTTAAAAGAATTGGTTCATGTTTTCCATAATCACATAAAACCCAAACCATTAATAAGTATATACATTTGAAACCAAATAGGCAGGAGATCAAATCTCATTGCTATCATCATAGCTATGTGATTTGGGAGAGAATATATAATATTTGTGTGTATATAAATATACATACATATACACTGAGTATCTAATTTTTGAGCCTTGGTTTCTTCATTTACAAATGACATAAAGTTTTGTTCATAGTGACAATTGTCAAAAAATTAAAGATGCAATTACTATAGAATACCTAGCACACAATAGTCTGAAGAAACAGAATCAATTAGAAAAGAATTGTGAAAACTGACAGTACTTAATTCACTCCTCAATATATCAAGCATGTATTGATTGTAGCATATGCAAGGTATGCTTAGGATTCAAAAGCGGATGTTTTGCATAGGACCTTGAAACTTTTTATGGGAGTAAACACATACATAGTAGAAATAGGCTAGTGTGTGTAAACATGAAAATCAAAACAGCTAAATCTGCTTGGGGAATTTGGAATAGCTTCATAAGAAGAAAATAAATAATTGCCCTCTCTGGCTGTACAGGTGTGTGACGGTTTGAATAAAAATGGCCCTTACAAGCTCATATATTTGAATGTCTAGTCATCAGGAAGTGGAACTCTTTGAAAGGATTAGATGGATTAGGCAGGATGGCCCTGTCGGAGTAGATGTGGCCTTTTTTGATGAAGTGTGTCACTGGGAGTGAGCTTTGAGGTTTGAAAGTTCATGCCAGACCCAGTCTCCATCCTCTCCTTGTTACTTGCTGACCAGGACACAGAATGGCAACTACTTCTCCAGTATCAACTCTGCCTGTGTGCCTCAATGCTCACTGCCATGATGATAATGGACTAAGCCTCTTAAACTAAAAACTATTACCCAATATAATGTTCTTATAAGAGTTGCCTTGGCAAATGAATGTAACTAAGAAAATAATCATCCTGACTGAGGTAACCCAGACACAAAAAAGATAAAAATGGTATGGATTTGCTTGTATGTATATATTAGCTGTTAAGTAAATGATAACCAAGCTACCCAGAGAGGTTAGGTACAAAGGAAGGGAATGGGGAGACACATGGATCTCCATGCAAGGGGGAACACAGAATAGCTCTTATGAGTGGACTGGGGATTGGAAGTATCATATGGGGAGAGAGAGGGAGGGAATGTGGAAAGAGACATCTAGAATTGAGGGAAATTTGAAGGTTGGTATGGAACTATAGTATAGTGGAATCTTCCTAAAATATATGAAAGCAATCCTAAAGAAGTAGCCAAATAATGGGGAAACAGAGTCCCAACTGACCATATCATGTCACCAAATTATGCTTCTAGTAACAGATCTAAGTTGTATCCAATTGACTTTGTTATATCAAAATGGTCCCACAGAAATCCCTAAACAATCAAGCCTGTTGCCAAGACAATGGGTTGCTCTCCACAAAAGTACAAGTCCTCATTGCTGAAGACAACACTCACATAACTCATTAAACATGGAGAGTTTGAGCTGGTGCCTACATTGAACCATCACCCCTGTGTTCTAGTATCTTTGATATGGGAAGGTACTATGCAGACTACCAAAGGGAAATATAAATATAAACCCTACTACAAACCCTTTGATCTACAATGGTGTCCTGCCTGCAAAATATGTGCAGCGATGGTGGTACAAAGTTTGTGGGAGTAATCAGATATGATTTAGGGTCCACTCTACGAGATCAAACCCATACCCAACCCTGACTGGATGGTCAAGAACTAGAGTCTAGATAGCCAGGAAACATTGCATAAAATCAAATGCTACTGTTTCTTTCTTCCTTCCTTCCTTCCTTTCTTTCTTTCTTTCTTTCTTTCTTTCTTTCTTTCTTTCTTTCTTTCTTTCTTTCATGAAACAAAGTAGTGATATAATGACTCCTAATGATATTCTAGTCTTCTCATAGATCAGTGACTTATTCAGTCATCATTAGAGGGGCTTCCTCCTGTGGCAGATAGGAATAAAAACAAAGACAACACACAAGCAGACATTATTCAGAGAGTGAGAAACCTTGGAACACTCAGTTCTAATCATATGCCTCCATCAAATCCTTCCCCTTAGAGCTCAGTGAACTCTACAAGAGGTGACAGAAGAAAGATAGAGCCAGAGGGGATAGAGAACACCAGGACAACAAGTCCCTAATCAAATTAACAAAGCCAAATGAATTAACAGACTGAATCAGCAAGGTCAGAGCCTTTCCACGTTTGCACCAGGTTTTTTTCTTACATGAAAACTTTCAGTTTAGTATTTTTATGGGACTCCTGGGTGTTTGAACCAATGTCTCTGATTCTTGTGCCTTCTCTTGGGCTTTACTTTTCTTTCTGTTGGTTTGCCTCATCTACTTCAATGTGACAGTTTTTTCTTTATCATATATTTCATTTTGTTACTTTTTATTATCTCTTAGAAGTCCATTCTTCTCTAATAAGAGACAAAAATGGAGTGGATCCATGTGGAAGGGGAGGTGGGAAGGAACTGGAGGAGTAGAGGGAAAGGAAACTGTTATATTGTATGAGAAGATAATTGATTTTCAGTAAAGGAGGAAGGATTGCCTTGGTCATGGTCATAGTCATGGTCCCAGTTATAGAAACACTAAGACAAGGACTCTGTAGAGAAGTAGGATGCTTGAGTTGAGAGATGTTGAAGACTAACAAGACCCAGTTTCTATGTTGGAGACTAGATCAACAGGTTAAGTCTTCAACAGCCCTGACTGAGCGCATAGGAAATTCCAACTGCCTGAGATATACCACTTTTGATGGGTTTCCTTTAAGAAAGAATGGATGAAAGTCCCTCTGTACAGTCATGTTAATTTGTGCATTGTGTTTTGTTTAAAATGTCCCACAACTGGGGACAAAAGGAAAATAACAGAGAGAACTGTCATTTGGACCTTAGACTCCTGATTTCTAACTCTTGCTTCCCCTATAATTTCTGTGGCAGGTTGCCCTTTTCAACGGAAACATCCTGGGATTACTCTAAAAATTGCTTTTCATTAATAACAAAACCATGCTCCATTCTAGAAGCTGAAAACAGGATACACAACTTCTCTATAGGAAATACTACCCT
The DNA here is from genome assembly GCF_004785775.1 of Grammomys surdaster. Lineage (NCBI taxonomy): Eukaryota > Metazoa > Chordata > Mammalia > Rodentia > Muridae > Grammomys > Grammomys surdaster. Next base: position 1,423,010 of record NW_021604767.1, read on the forward strand.
CAAGTCTTGTACAGTGGTAAACAAACCATCCAAAGTATCTGACTGAAACAAATGAGATCAATGTGACAGAGCTCAAGTGCCACAGAGAAACAGGCAGAAAAGAGCAAAGCCATGGGAGGCAAAACTCCCGGCAAGAGTGGACCTTGACAAGGCAGATGTCCACTGCTCATGAAATCTCCAATGGGTAGTGGAGAGAGGACTCGGCAGTTATGAGTACTTCCTGATACAGAGGCTCTGGATTCGGTTCCTATCACCCACATCAGGTGGATCACAACCTCCTGTAACTTTAGCTCCAGGGATTCGACTCCATCTTCTGTCTTCCATGGGCACCTACATACATGACATTCGTTCACATAAACTCAACAGAAGCACTCACTCAATATGCATTTCTTTGTAGAGGAAAAATAGACACCTCAAATGTCAGCCACAGATCTTGGAGGAAACAAGAGTCTTGCTGTGTTCTGGGAAAACTGCCCAATTGCAATGTTCCTTCCAACATGGTTCCTCTGCAGCAAGGTGGAGGTGGAACCAAGGGCCAATAGCTGTGTCAGTAGAAATGAAACCTTGAGGTATGAGGACTGGCTTCTTAGGGCACAGAAACTGCATTCATCCAGAAAGGAGCTAGTTGTATGATTTAATGCCACTGGTCCCCCCCACCCCCCAATGGACTCTTCTATCACATTGTTTACACAATGGCTCAGTCCCACAGGAAGACATCTCATTTACGCATGCTATTCTTCTCTTGGTCTCCTCTTCCAGAACTTGACACATGCTTAGGTCTCTATGATGGGAAGTCTGAATTCAAGAATAGCCCTTTGGTAGCTTTTTATGAATGGAAGTTATTTATTTTAATGCACTCACCATTCCATGGTTCAGCCACCCTGGGATAAAGTTGTCAAGCAATCTTGGGTATATCATCTCTCTGTCATAGGCATAGATGGTCCAGAACACCGCAACAACAAACTGGAAGAGAAAGGAAATCTTTTGTTTCAAGTTTATCTTTTACAACACATAACTGATGTTATTTGTTTTAAAACCCCAAGAGAGCTTGGAATCCATGCCAAGACAGTAGTAGTGCAATGAACAACTAGAAAAATGTTTTCCCTTCGCTCTTTTATAGCAACCGCTGCAGGGTCCAATCCCTCTTTGGTTTCCAACTATGTCTTTTTAGGCAGAGGATGCTGCCTGAAAAGGAGAGAAAAGAGACAAGTTGTCAGGAAGAACACCATCTCAGAGACAACTGTGCCAGCCTGATCCCTCTCAAGAGGGTTTAGAGGTTCACTTATGGATATCTGCAGGGAGGTCCCATTCCCCACTAGCAAGAGCATCCATTCAAAACACCACATGTCTGTCCATCTTGATTTTGCCATGTGGTTTAAATGTTGGTCACCTCTGCATGTTTGCCTCCCACTGATACTGGTACTAAATCCCACTGCCGATCACATGGCCCCATGTCACCTTTCCAGGAAATGTATCAATTTATACAGCTTCCACCAAGACATAACTAGACTGAGAAACAGAGTGTGAAAAGGGGAAAAGGAAGATTTCTAATTCTCTTTAATGTTCATCTGATTTCTAGAAGTTTCTTTAGGCCCAATAGACCAAGTAATCCAGAGAGAGTAACAGCAGTATTTGATTGACTATTTTACCACTCTTCAAACTAACAGTAAGAAATAAAGTTCAGGTTAAAATAAAGAAATGACTGGCCCATATCTTAGCCATTGGCCCAGTCATAAGGTGTATAAACTTTTATTACACTACAGATAATTTTTTTGTAAATCACACACACACACAAAATCTCTGTAGAGTGATTTTTAAATTCCTACGGAATTAAAAAAAATGTAGCATGGATATAAACAATTTTTCTTTCAGTTTTTATGGCTTTATAATTATAGGGTAGCCATGCTCCAGTATTATGTTAATGCAAATAATAAGTATTTTAATGCAACTTTCAATCAGATATTAGACTATAGTTAGTAGTAAAGACTAGTATTCAAAAGGGTCCCAAAACTATTTCCCAACTATGTCTGCTTTCAAATCTGGATAGAATTCTCCCTTAAAACATAAGGTATAGCAAATATTCACTATTTTATAAAAATGTAAAGATTAATAATTACAGCAGGCAACTGAACGACTCTGTGTGTGTTGTTTTAGTGTCAAATTGGAGCTGCCAGCTATTTACCTTGCTTTTGGATGAACAATTTTTCACTATCCTCTTACAAATGTACAAGAGTAAAACAAAAAAAATCAATTATTAGCTCAAGGTTAACTACTTAACTTTTCAAGTACATGAATAACTTTTAAGCTATCCATGATTTTGAATTATTCATCACCTTAGACTTCAAATGGAGTGGATATTCATAACAATTACATTCACAACGTAGATAGTTGGTAGTTCTTTTAAAATTTTATTACACTATCTCTCAGCATTATTTCCTTAAATTAGGTGGGATATAGGCTGTTTCTTTTTTCCATGCCACAATTGGAAAAATCAAAATTTTCATTTCTGTTTAATAGCAAGGTTTCATATATGAATGGAATCTCACAATAATCAGTAGGTCTGATCTGAATATTTTGCTAATAATGCAAGAGAAGCCACAAAGCAATTAATTTATCTCTTTATTATGAATAAAGAATGCTAATGAAAATTGAAAACTACTATGCTTTTATAAATGTATGTACATGCATATGCATATGCATAT